>NC_087476.1:110693987-111015218 GCF_036417665.1 Passer domesticus | reverse complement strand
TGCTGTGCCAACAGGGTTGTTACATGGTTCTGTGGAAGTATAAGGACGTAGCTAATAGAGGTTCAGCTCAAATGTGAATAGCTCTTTAGAAGCTACCATGAAAGCCACCTTTCTAAAAACACATTTTAAAACTGTAGCATTAATATTGCATTCAGTATTCAGACTTTTTATTTGCTCTGATAGCAAGGGATCTAAGTGCTAGAACTCTTTCAGAGAAGTACTTTTTTCCTGGTAAATACTGAAAGCATTTGTGAGCAAAATTTTATATTTGAATAGCTTTCACTTTAATAGCTTTCCTAATATAGCTTCAGATTTGTAACATCACAACTGAAAGATTCTAAAGTGATCTCTGGCAAGAGTGTGAAGCAGCTCCTATTGTGTTATTTTGATTTGGTGTATTCTTGAAATTGGGTCAGGGAAAGCAAAGGAATCACTAGCTATGCAGAAGGCATTTTAACTGAAGTATGTACAGAAAGCCACATCCTTAAAGACTTTTCTTTATCAGAAATCACAGTGGCAGCAAGAGGAGATAATGTAAGTGCAAGTTAATGGAGGCTTTAGAGGAAGAAAGTGATGAAATTGGTGCTCTTGTGTATCTTTCCTCTAAGTAAGGCCCATAGAACAGTTTGTGCTGTAATGTGCTCACTGTGCATGGGTTAAAGAAGTTGTTAGAAGCTGCTTTTGTGCTGCCAAAGGCCAGGAGGGCTTTGCAGCTGGCTTGTTTTTCTTTAAGGAAGCCCAATCTGTTCTAGAGCAGGTGGGAAGAAGGAATGTGATTGTGCTTTTTGAACTTCCATTTCCACAGCAGCTTTCCTCCCTTCCTTCCTTTGTGAGCGAGGAGCTGTTGTGCAGTACTCCCACGTTGCTTCCCACCCTTTTTCTCCATTTGCCTGAATGGAGAAGTTGTTCTCAGCCCTGCCTTCCCCTCCCCCTCGATACTCCTAAATTTCTGCAGGGTGGAGCAAAAGTGAAAACAGGATGAGTAAAACAGTGCCCTGTTTTTAACCTTCTGGATCAGTTCTTATTCTGGAATATGGAAGCTGGGATGAGGGCACTTGGAACAGCAGCATTTTTTGGAGCTGTATTTACAGCTTCCTGTTATCTTTCCTGCTTCTGCAGTCTCCTGATATGTCAGCTTTAATGAAGCTTGAAAGCCAGGCACAGTAGATGCCAGGGGGAGAATGGATTCCTCTCCTGACTCCTACTGCGCCTGTCGTTCCGGTTGTCACGCAGGGTAGGAAGCTGTGTAAGCAGGTGTTCATGTGTACGTGATGTGGGGCCCCACAGCTCCACCAGCTCCTGCTCTGCTAGACTCAGTGTCCATTTGGATCACATCTGATGAAATGGGAGTGCAGGGAGACCAGCAGCTGGGAGAAAACTGCTCCTGCTGTGTCTCATGTGAGAGAGATCCCCCACTCCTTGCTTGCACAGGTCCTTGGGCAGAATTGGAGCTGCAGTTTTGCCATCTCCCACCTCTGGTTTAAGATACTGGCTGTTCTCCTCTGCTCAGTACATGGTTTTTGGCTCTTGGTGCCAGGAAAGTTAGTGGAGGAATTGTAGGAATCTGTGGGGCTGCTTGGCTGAACTTCCTCTGGCTGAATTTGATCCCTGTGTCAATGGCTAAAATATCTCAGTTTAGATTAGAGTGACATACCTGCCTATAACAATCAAGTTTAAGGAGATCTTCAGCATAAGAGAAGAGGCTCTGGGTCATGTTTATTTCTTTACAGACAGTAGGAAAGAGTAGCTGGAAGGTTTTATATTAAAAAAATAAAAATTGTTTCTATCTGTTTACTCTCTGAGGCTTGGATTAAACAGTGGAGTCATAGTGTAAAATGAGCTAACATTAAGGTCACATGAGATGAGGAGAACTGAGCAACTGAAAGATCAAAGCTTTTTATTACTAAAACGAATTTAAAAATCAAATATAAAAATCAATTTAAATCAATGTTAAATGCATCTCTTGTAGTTATTCCTCCCCTGTTTGGTTGAAGTGTGTGAGTTTATAATGTATGTTTGTGGAGAAAAAGATCTACCAGCAAGACTGGTCTGTCTTGATATTCTTCATATGCTTATCTGTTCAGAGTTTATAGTATTTATTGAAGCAACAGCAAATGTTTAAAACATTTTAGATGTTTTAAACATTTCCTGACTTTTAAAATTTTGTTTAATCATAAGGAGTGAATAGAAGACTTACAAATGTTTTCCAAAGACAAAAAAAAATATATACTTGTATGTGCATATATATACACACAGAGATTTGTCTAATCTAATATTTCTATGGAACCTCCAGTTCAGGAAGATACCTAGCCCTGATTCTGGAATTATTCTTGTATAAACAGTGGAAGTAAAACCTCTCACTGGGCATGTGCTCCTGCACCTTGCTGACCTAGAGCTGTGTTTACAGTGGTCTTTACTGTCTAATTCTTGTCTGTTGTGGCATATCTGTCCATAACCATGGCTGCTCTTTAATGCAAAATATACACAGAAGGACTAAGACCTTTTGGAAAATGTATTGAGTGGTGTTGAAAGGTAGGAATGTGAATAAGTGGGGGAAATGATGTTTGCATTTTTGTGATGATTTGTCTTGCATTTTGGAGACGACTTGCTGTCTCTTTCATAACCGATACTATTTTCTCATGAACAATACTTGTTTAACAAACCCATTCTGTGCTGATGCTTTTTCTCTTAGGTTGGTACCTTAAGATTTTGTGGCACAACGGAATTTGCCAGTGGCCAGTGGGCTGGTGTAGAGCTGGATGAACCAGAAGGGAAGAACAACGGAAGTGTTGGAAAAGTCCAGTACTTCAAGTGCGCACCAAAACGCGGTATAGCCTTTATTTTATTTTTTCTTCAATTTTTAAACCCCCAATTTTAAAGAGTACTACTGGAAGGTATGAGCTATTTGGGAGGATAAGAACAGGTAGCAGTTTCTGTTGTTTTTCTTTGTAGTGCTGTGTTTGATTTATTGTTTCTTCAGCTGGTCCTAAAGTTTTGACTGCACTATTTGCAAAACGACTGAAACAACCAACCAGTCAAAATTTCTGGTTATTTCCTTGAAACTGTGAGAGTTCCTGTTTTTTCATTGATACTGTTGCAATGACTTGTTTGTACTGTGACAATAATAGCCATGTTTCTTTACCTGCTTTGTCTTCCTTGGTCAGACATTCCTGCTCATAGTTGTTTTCTAACTTTGAGCTTGAGGTATTTTAATTGAGGTGCCGTGTCCACACAGGGCATACAAAGGTGTTGTGTTTTGTAGCAGTGGGGACTGAATGTTACTGTTAGGACAAAAAGGAGATTCTAATTGATAGTCTGATTGTTTCCAACTTACTCTCTTCAAGTTGCATCATAAGAATTTTGGTTTCACTGTTCTCTTGTGCTTGTCCTTCCTACCCTGCAAGTACTTTGTCAGCATAGCAAGTTATGGTGGTGGCTAAAAAAAACCCTGAATTAATTGGTGTGGGAGAGAGTAGCTGCAAAGTTTCATTTCTTTACCATTAACCATGGTTCTTTGTTGGCACATACAATTTTCTCTCCAGGTATCTTTGCACCCCTTTCCAAAATAAGCAAGGCTTCTGATCACAAGAAAAGCTCTGTACGAAGCTCTTCCGTGAGGTCTTCACCTGTGGTCAAATCCAAGAAAGTAGATGTGACACACATAACTTCCAAAGTGAATTCTGGTGAGTGTTTTCTTGCATGTTCACACAGGATGGAGAGATACTAATCTTCAAGAATTAGTAAATCTTGGTATTAACATTCTTGTTTGGAGTTAGTTCATAGCCTGGGATGAGGTGATAAGGTATTGATTAACTCCGTGTTGTCCTGGTTGGAAGTTCACTGGCCTGTGGAGTGGTACTGGAAGGACGTTGTGTGGAGCTGTGATTACATTGATCTCATGTGCTGTGACAGTTTTTGCTCTTTACATACTCTATATAGAAAACTCCTCACCACAACATTTATTCTTGAGCCATTAAAGTAATTTCTAATTGGCTGTGATACCAGTTAAGTGTCTCAACTTAATGAGGTTCTATTTGCTAAGATATTCCTGGAGAATTTGCAAGGAATGAAAATCTAGTAAGTAATCTATACCGCTTTAAGCCTAGAAATTGAAGAGATTTATTTTCTGGCAACATGATAAAGAAACTATTTAACTCATTGTGTTTTATCTGCTAATTAAATTATCTGAGTAAAACCAGTGCCAAATTAGAAGAGAGAGGTTGTCCTTGTAATAAGGCCTCAGTCTACTGATTGGAGTTACGGGCTCAGTCTCTGGCTCTGGTTTACTTGGAGTAATTTGCTCAAATTACTTAATCCTTCTGTGTAAGTTCCCTCCCTGTGGAGTGAATGATCCATGTTTTCTGACTGTTCAGGTTCCAGGTTGTTTGGAGAACAGGCTCTTCCCTGCTGTGTGCAGTGCTGGCCATGCAGAATCTGGCCCCCTGTGTTTGGCTGCCTATGTAATAATGTCAGTAAATATTTCATTGGCATTTCTTCTGCCTTTTGAGCCCTGTTCAGGTGACTCACACTAAGGCAGCACAGCTTAAGGGATGGAAGATAACTCACATTCCCATTGAATTTACCCAAGCACCCTAAAACACTGCACGCTTTACCTGTAATCTGCAGGGTATAGAAACAATGAGCAGGCTGGTGCCAGGAAAAGATGCATTTTGACAGCTTTATGGATGATTTATATAAATTTTGTCTGCATAGATTGAGGGAGGAGTAAGTTTTAAGCGTCTGTATATACAATTAGCACAAGATTCAAGCTATTATAAATGGGCATCTTGCATAAAAAGCTTCTTGGGATGAGCAGTTTGTTAGGAGTATTGCTCAGGAGCAGATCCAAGCTGACTGATTCTGTTAAATATTTTCCAGTGTTTGATTCACTTTGCTGTGAACTGTTTGTAACCCATTAAACTATAATGGGAGGGACTTGTCCTTTGTCACTGACCTAGTTCAGTCATAACCCACCTTTTCTGTCCCAAAGGTGCAGTTGTGTCTTTGTAAAATTTAAACATTTGGTACCTTGCTTTAAGGTAGAAATCAGAGTTAAGCATCATCTGCCCAGGAGAGCTTACATCCATTGGATGTGAGTGTCTGGAAGCTGCTGTGTGCAGGGAGTTCTTGCACAGAATTCCATTGCAATTAACATGCCTGGCTGATTGGCTGGCAGGAGTGGGGCAAGGATGAAGCTGCAGAAGCAGAACTTGGTTTTGCAGTGTTTATGTGCATCACCAGGTCACATTTCTTTCCTTTAAACTTCCTCTCTGGATTACATTGGTTTATAATAATCCAAGAAAAATTAATATGCTTTTACTAGGTAAGGTTACAAGCTGCAAAGTAAAATATACTTAATATTGTATAGGGGTTTTGAAATTTTATTTGGTTCTACTGGATTTGAGTAATCCATCAGGTTGATGAGAAGATCTTTTTCAAGTTTCTAGGAAAAGTATTACTGAGATAAAATTAAGAAATGTGTTATCAGTCACAAACAACTAGTTTTTGGATCTGATGCCTTAATGGCCATAAAAGATTGGGAAATCCTCTACATTCACAAACTAGTTCAGTCCCTGTGACTGAACTAAGCTGAGAGATGTAGTTAAATAAAAGAGATGTGATTTTTCTTTCATGACAGGGAGGGGATAAATCATAGATAAGCTTGTTCTTCATTGAGTTAGGGTAGAAAAGTGTCAGAAATGCAAAATGACTGTTTGCAAATTATAACTTAGGTGAGAGTATGAGTTCCTACACGTATCACAACATTGCTGCTCTGAGAGTTAGGCTCTTCAAAATCATATTGGCATGCTTACATTATTTGTAGTCTGAATGAAGATTTGATCTCAAATCTCTCTCAAAACCTTGATGTGTAATCTTTAAAGCAGAAATTATGAAATTAATACTGGCGAATAGCAGACCTTAAGTCTATTAAAGTGAATATTATAGATATGAATGTTTGAAAGATTGAAATAAAACTCCTTCAATCTAAAAATTAGTATTTTATAGACCGTTTGTTTATTGTTTGGCAAGATAGTTTGGACTGGTTTAATGTGTTAAGGGGTTTAATATCTGTGCTTTTCCATCAAAACAATTCTGCAGTTCTCGTTTTATCCATTTATCAAGTGTCTAAGGAATTATACAGTTTTATCAATTTTTCCATGCATCCAGTAATCTGCAAATCTACATAATCTTCAAAAATTGTTTTTGTATATGACTTCCCTGTTATTGTTACTTGTTAGGATGCATATATTTAATCATATATATTCTTTTTATAGGCCTTAATATTGCAAAAAGAGACAGTGCTTCTGAAAACAACTTTCTGACTGCTAACAGAGGAAAAACGGTACCTGCAAAAGATGGTAATGAAATAATTGTAAAATTTTTTTTAACATCTTAAGAAAAATTCTTTGTATGGTATAAACAGTATTATTGCTGCCCTACCTCTGTAAAAGTCCTGTATCTACACTGTAGAAAAAAAGTTGCCGTGCTTGTTTAATTCAAGTCTCAAGCAGGCTGTAGGTATTTGGTTTTCTAGGAGCAAAGTAATTTGTGTGGATGTTTGGCTGGCTTTCTGTGTTGGTTTGGTAACCACTTCTGTCTGAATACTTGGGCAGGATGTGTTTAAGAAAAGCTCTTAAAGCTGGCTCTTAGTAAATGATCTTGCAGAGGATCTGCAGAATTACCAGCTGAGGTTTTTGAGGGAGACCTTTTACCCTGTATTGTTGCTGCCTAGATTTTAATATTCTGTTGTATGTTCATGCTTCTGTAATAAAGTGTTGCCATCTAACAGTACTTAACAGTCTTGGTGTTGTGTCATGGCAGACTCATATTTTCAAATATGAAAAATGAAATTAACTTTTAATGAGTGCCTTTTGCATGTGATGTGAATCATTCTCTGCAATTATCTGGTTTCACAATTGGATAACAACTTCTACCACAGCAGTACATGCTGAACTTGAAACACAAAGGGACCTCATTTTCAGCTGTCTTGAACAAACCCTAAAAGTTGTGTCTCCTTTGAGGCTTTGTCTATAAAATCATACTGTAAGTGTTGGTAAAAGCAGTGTTTCTTTGGAATAATTTGAAGTGTGAATGTCAATATTCCTTCTTTAAGGCACAGAATCACAGAATGGTTTGACTTGGAAGGGACCTTAAAAATCATCAAGGGTCACTAAATATTATCACCCAGCTTCTCTGGGTGACCTGTTCCAGTGTCTCCCACCCTCACAGGAAAGAATTTCTTCCTAATATCTGATCTAAGCCTCCTTTCTGTCAGTCTGAAGCCTCTAGCCCTTGTCCTGTCACTGCTTCCACTCGTGAACAGTCTGTCCATGTTTCTTGGAGCTCCCCCTCAGGCACTGAAAGGCCACAATGAGATTTCTCTGGGGCTGACCAACCCCAACCCTCTCAGCCTTTCCACATAGAAGAGGTGCTCCATTCCTCTGAACATCTTCATGGCTTCCTTTGGACTTGCCTCCAGCAGGTCTGTGAAGAAAGCATCTTTTTATACCTTCTGTGAGTGAACAGTTGTGAATTCAGAAAAGACAACAACAACTGGATTTATAAAACATGACTTAGGAGTAAAGACTTGAAATTTGTGATTGTGTGATTAAAAAGACAGAAGCTGCAATGTATTAAAACTGGAAGTTTTGGAATACAAGGGATGGTATAACCCACTCTGCATGTGTAGTGGGAGTAAAAAACCTTGATCTAAATTGGTGGTAATTGAAGTTTTATATTAGGGGGGAAAACCCTGTAACACTAGGTATAATTATGTGGTGAGATACACTACTGAGGAAGTCTTGAGATTTCCCTGACGGGATGTTTTTAAGAACAGGCCAAATACTCACCTGTCAGGAGTGTTGTAACAAATAATTGTTTTGCCTGAAGGAAAAGGAATCAATTATATGGCCTGCTGAAGTCCTTTCTGCTCTCCCTTCTCCCACGCTGTGATTTCCCACAAAATGAAGTATCTTGATGACAGGTTTAGTTGGAGCAGTTCTTGTTGCATCCCTGTAAAACTGGTGGTCTGACCTCCAGTGAATCCATCCCTGGACTGGCTTTTAACTATGTACATGTAGCGTGTGTTTGCAAATGTGCATGTGTGTTTATACCTCGGACGTGGAGCTGAAGTTTGCCTGTCTAGTCAATATTTAGTCAGCAATTTGCATTTTCTTTATTGTAGCCCATCTGCAGTCTTCAGATTTCTGTCCTCAGCTTTTGTTTGGACCCTCTGCCTTTGCCTTTCCTCAGTTCTTCCTTACTGTTTTGCAAAATTGGAGAATTAAATTACATTGAACAAACGAACCCTGCGTCGATACCAAGCTGTTTGCCAAAACTAATGGATTCAGCTTCTCAGTAGTCTGGAAAGTTTGATAAGCAATATTATCTTAATTTTTCACATTGATAAGCTGAGGCATAGATGTGTCTTGCTGTACCCTGCCTCATTTTGGGCAGAAGGGGTTAAGAAAGGGGAGAGGAGGAAGAGCCTTGAAAAGGAAGCAGGAAAGATGAACATAAGTCTTATTGGACAGTTTAGACTTTACGGTTTGCAAATGGAAATAAAAGTGATTTATTTTCCATTCTTGTTTTATAGTACAGATTTTAATATTAATACAGTATGTAATGGAATATAGTAGGCTTTAATCCAGGCAATAATTCACTCACATAATATCACCTTCCTTCCACTTCTCATCAAATCTTTAGTAGGCTGGATGCTGAAAGGCTGGTGGTATGATCTCTTATTACTAAAGCTCATGTATTTTAATAAATATGCTTGGGACTGTTTAGATTAACTTTCATAGAATAATAAAGATGGGCTTTTGGAGACCTCTTCTGGCACTCAGCTATCACCATATTCCCAAGGCAGGGTCATGTGCACCTGTGTCATTCCTGACACGTGTTTGTGCCAACACTGCATAACAAGTTCTAACTTTGGCTCTTTACTTTGTGTTCTGTGGTCCCTGGAGAGCAGATAACTTCCATATTACAAAAGCTTTCCCTTCTGCTTAATCTGTCCTTTTCCAAATTACAATCTCTGAAGGACAACTTTCATTTATGTCTTTAGGTTTTCCTGGGTACAGCAGCTCTTCCTCTTCTACTGCCTCCTTGGAAGGCAAACGGAATTACTCCAAGAAGAGGAACTCAACAAGCAGCAGTAAAAAGGCCCTGACCAGAGTGTCCTCTGCCTCATCTAAGAATAGTGCTGGTATGGTCTGCATATGGTACTGAGGTGTATTTTCACAGGGGAGAGTTCACTGCTGCATTAAGTACTTATGTAGAACTACTTGTGTTGTTTCAGTTCAAGAAAGACACTTGTGAAGTGTCTTTCTTGTCTTTATTGCCATAAACCAGTAGTTACCAGTAGTTAACCATAAACATAAGTTTGGCAACTTTTAGAAAGATTTTTGTAATGTCTTCAGGATGTAAAGTGTTTTTATAGTTGGTCACTGTACCTTTTCAAACCAGAGAAAAGGCTGTAGTCCAGTTTTCGTGCTGCACAAAGCAAGTTTTTGTCTAAGCAGAATTTGTGTTGCCACATGTGGAAGGTACACTGTGTTAGAGATAAATACTCTGTTCATTAAATGGCTTGCTATTGAAAACTTTCTTAAAGATTTAATCTCACTAATTTCAGATCTTGTTCTTCTCTTGACCAGGGCTGTATAGTTCCCCAACCACGAGGAAAAATGCTCTTGATGGAGAAATCCAGGTTGGAGACAGGGTACTGGTGGTGGGACAGAGAACAGGCACTGTTAGATTTTGTGGGACAACAAAATTTGCACCAGGTATGTGCAGCGCTCTGAGTATGTTGCCAAATCAGTATGGAATAGCTTACATGTGAGCAAATGAATGGAAATCCATCTTTTCCCTCACTCCTTCCAAAAGAATTCTAATTTAAATTGGTTTGTTTCCAAGTTCTTTCTCTCTCTCTCTCTCTCTCTCTCTCCCCCTCTCCCTCTTATGTTTCACTGAATAGTTTTTTGCTTTAATGCAACTGTCAGGAAAAAATAATAGTTTAAAATATTATTTTTATTTGTCCACTATCTTGACTTCTGTAGGAGAGATACCTTGATGGTGAAGTTGTAGGTCTTACAGAATCACAGAATATTCTGGGTTGGAAGGGACCCACAAGGATCATAGAGTCCAACTTCTTATCAGATCTTTCTGAAAATCCTCAGTTTAGTCTCCAAAGGGGTATCTAGAGATCACATTCATTTACTCCTTACTTTTTGTATTAAGGCTTTTTGACACAGCTTGTCTCTTGCAGTTGTGGCACTCTCATGCCATGTACCAGTCTCATTTCGTAACTTACTGCAATCTTTAAGAGGGTAATTGTGAACATTAAAATTTTAACTGACCAACCTTTAGATCACAAGTTCAATAAAGTTACAAATATCTGAAAAAGGCCCAACCCCTACCACCATTTTCTCATCCTTCTCCTTTTCAGCTTCTCCCATCCCCTTGCTGAAAACACTTTGCAGTGAAGCCAAGTGCTGTCAGAGGCAGCCAGTTGTTCTGCATTGTGGAGATTAATTTTTAATCTAATGCTATCTTCTCTGTGGCCCTGTCTGTAATGTTACTGCAAGAGTAATGCAGAAGCATTGGTGTTGGTGTGAGCACCTGCTGTGGGTGAGGGCTGTGCTACTGGTGGGTGATTGGCAGTTCTCTGTCGTGACACTGGGTGGCATCAGCATTTAAAAAACCCCGTCAGGTTGCAAGGTCGTGGTGCAGGCTCTGTCCTTGTGTCATCCCTGCCCTGTTCCCCAGTTTCACTGTAGGCAGCCCTTGCTCAGGTACTGCAGTGACCTGAGGGACACTTCAATGTCATCACTCTTTGTGTTGTTGCTGGCAAAGTGACCAGGGAGAAAAGGGCTATTTCCCACATACACTGACAACTGTGAAATCAGAAAGCTGTTTGACAATGCTAAGTCTCCTCCCTCTCTGCTTTAAATCAGAAACATAATTTTTTGGAGGAAAACATGCTGTTGTAAGAAGTGAGGATGGAAAGATGACAAATCATCACCATTTGCTAACCCAGTAATTTATAGAAAATGTAACAGATGCACGTTTAAGTATTTCAGTTCTAATGTTTATCAAAGCTCTGGAAGTTATCCAAGGTGTGTTCCTTCTGCTGCAATGCAGATCTTTATTTAATTCTAAAAGTGGGAAGGGGAGAATTTCTGATATACGGAGCCCTTCTAATTCATAAGCTGTCATTCTTGAGTTTCTTGAGCTGATAATTAGAATTACGGTTTTATCCAGTGCCTTAGTACCAAGTGACTTGAATTAAATTCTGAATCTTCTGGGGATGGATAGCATAAGGACTACTAATGGAGTATGAAATTTAGCACCTTTGTGTAATTAGCTCACATCTATCACAGGTTATGAATGATCAAGCTCATTAACATCTTGCTGCCTATTCAGTGTTCTGTATGAGATTAATTGATGACCAGTTCCAATTTTTGCACCCTTCTCTTGATATCACATGACCAACCTTGCAATTTGTATTAATTATAACTTGCTAGATAGAAAGAATGAATTAATATCAAAACTTTAATTTTACTGTTGATGATCTCAGATGAGGCATAAACCATGTGCTCAGAGGAATGAAGATGGAAATGTGAAACAGCAGTGCTGTTCTTTGCTGTCTCCTTGTTGTCCAATAGCCTGTTATGCTCAGTAACATTCTATTTTATTTTGTGGTGTACATATATATATATACACATATATATTTATATATATTCCTCAAATGTTTTAACTTTTAGTAACATTGTTTTAATTAATACCAAAAAAGCATATAAAAATTATGAGATAATTAGATTTATTAGGGTATAATTTTTTCATAATTGCATAGAGATCTGTTTTAGAATACTCATATTTACTATGAGCACCTTAACATTTTCTGACTAGAAACTGTTTTCCTTGATGTGTGTGAATGCCAGCTGTGCCAGTGGTCTGGATGAAGAAAAGCCGGTAGTGTTTTGCTAAAAATGCCCTGATTTTACTTTGCAATGTAGGGTTCTGGTGTGGAATTGAATTGGACAAGCCCCATGGGAAGAACGATGGCTCTGTGGGAGGAGTGCAGTACTTCAGCTGCCTTCCCAGATATGGCATATTTGCACCCCCATCTCGTGTACAGAGGTGAGCACTGAAGCTCTTGTCGTGTTGGGGTTGCCAAATGATTTCTTAGTACATTTCCAATGTGGAAGAAATTCTTGAACAGATACAGAAGATACAAGTGTTTTCTTCTGCAAATGTAAGTTTATAACCTGCTTTAAAAATCTGGTGGTTTTAGATCAGCTTTTTGAAAGCAGAGTGTAAAACTAGGAACACATATCTTTCCTGTTTCTCTTGCAGCTACCTGAAGTATTTTCATTCCAGGGCCTCTGATACTCTGTGTTCATGAAACCTTACTTTCATGACCCAATCCTGATGTGTTCTGCTAAATTCAATTATAAAAGGAAATTGCCCTTGGACATGACTAAAAAAGGCTCTTTTTATCCCAGCTAACTGCACAGAGGATCCAAAGCATGCACCACTTGCTTTGTAGTCTCTTCCTTAGGTTCCAGGAAGAGCATCCAAGCAGTGCTTTACTCTTTCCTCCTGTATTTAGTTACTCTGCCAGACATGTTCTTGCTTTTATTTCTCTGAATAAGCCAGCTCAGGCAGACTCTTAGGAACCTGCCTCAGAATCATACCTGCTGTCTCAATGAGTGAGAGGCAAGAAACTCAAATACTCTTTCTTCAGGCGCTTCTTGCAGAGCAGCCTGAGTGCAGCAGGAATGCTGGTGTCTCTTGGGGGCAGATGGAGAAGGAAAGAATCAAAACCTCATCAATATTTGACAAGAAGCCAGTAGGTTTGTTCAGAGCTGAGTTGAAATGACCTCTTTATTGTGTTACTGCTTTTCAGACTGACTGGTTCTCTGGATTCTCTCACAGAGACTTCATGGAGTAAAGTAACTCACACTTTTCCAGGTAGGAGTGGGAGACATTGGGATTTGAGTGAGGCAGGCCCTGCTCTGCAGCCTGAACCATCTGCACAAAGCCAACTTATCCACAAGCACAAGAGATTTTCAGGGCCCCCAAATGCCAGCCAGTAGTCTGGTTGCTCCCTTCCTAAAAATCTAGCCTGCAGAAGGAACTGTGGAGTACTGTATTGTTCTTAACACTCTACTGGCAGAAAGAATTGTCAGTTATGATTGTTGGCAATCTTCCCTTACTGCTAATATTGCATTCTAATCAGAGGGAAAGGGAAATAGAACCTGCTCCTTAATACAAATTGAGATTGATGAAGGGGTCACTAGGGGGACGTCCCTATGAAATTACTGAAACTTGTGTGAGGTACTTGAAGTAGTTGGTTTCCTTTTCCTCTACTTTAGCTTCTCATGAAAAGACCTTCAAACCTTGTTTGGTTTGTTTAATTTAATTTCTGTTCCTCTGAGAAGCCAAACATATTATAGGCATATATGTTCATGATAAATTTAATAATTTAATTTCCAAATTAGAGCGGAGAATGTGCAGCAAATGTAGTGGAAGCAGTATAAAAAAACCAACACGAATATGTGTTCATAAAGGTGTTTGTTTTTTTTTTCCTTGAGAAGTCCTAGACAGCTTATTAATCTTTCCACTCAGGTTTTAGACGCAGTCTAAGCAGCACTTCTGCATCTTCACAAAAGGAGATAAACAGAAGAAATGCCTTTGTTAGGTGAGTGTTACAAGGTTCAAATGCTTGAGTGAGCTGGCTGTTGGCTTTGCTCAAAAAAACCCCTTCATGCACATAGGATATCTAGACCTTTACATGTTCTTTGTTTTTTTTTCCAAAATGAACCAGTAGTACACTGGTTTTCCATGAGCATCCAGGAGTACAGTCCTAGAATTCAGCTTGGCATTAAAGTTGTTTTCCAATCATATTCTCCAAATTCTTGTATTTTCACACAGCTGGGTGAAGTTCAGAGGCTCTTGGTAAAGGACTTCACGTTGTTCTGGTGATCCTGACTGACAGTTGTATGTTAAAAGTTGTTTCGGTTAAACTGTTTTAAGCCCCAAATAAAATGTTTTGTATGGCTTAATTTACCAATACTATCACCTGCTGTAAATACTGTAGATCCTGGCATCGGGTGAAGGAAATTGCTTTTCCAATACTTCAGACTGCCGAGCGTAGCGGCCTGTCACTGTTATTTCATGGTTTGTTAGTTACATGAGATCGAACCCAGTTTTTCTAAAAAGGGATTTGAGGGTGTGTTTTTTCCCCCATGCACTTCCTTGAATTACAGATTCTCCCTGGATGTTTTATAACAAAAAAAAAAGACTTTTTTTTGTTCCCTTTCCTTTCTCCTAGATCCAAGAGCTCCGTGCTGCGGCGCAGCTGGAGCGGCAGCGCGGCAGCTCCCTCCGAGGGGCCCGTGAAGCTGCACGAGGGCTCCCAGGTGCTCCTGACCAGCTCCAATGAGATGGGCACCATCAGGTACATCGGCCCCACAGACTTCGCCCCGGGCATCTGGCTGGGGCTGGAGCTGCGCAGTGCCAAGGGGAAGAACGACGGCTCCGTGGGGGAGAAGCGCTACTTCAGCTGCAGGCCGAGCCACGGCGTCCTGGTGCGCCCCAGCAGGGTCACCTACCGTGGCATCAACGGGGCCAAGCTGGTGGATGACATCTGCTGAGCCCGCACGGTGGGGAGGGGGTATTTTAAAGCACAAAGAAACCCCGCCTAGAATGCAAACTTATTTTGGAACCTCTAAATCTGCGTTTGCGTTTTACATATAGAAGTATATATGTATGTGCGTGTATATAATATATATATATTTTATATAAATATATATATGTATAAAATAGAGAGATAAAAAAGTGTTCAGTCACATTAAGAAGTAAAACCACTGTTGAGTTTCTCTTACTTTAATGACCCTTGCCTGGAAGGTTATCAAAGCATCTTGGGTTTAAGATGCTGCATCATTTGAAAACCATTCCAGTTGGAGAACAGGGTGTCTGCAGCATTCTCTGAAGTTCCTGTGTGGTTCATGCAGTATTCAGAGGGTTTTTCTCCATGTAGTAATGAACTGGAAATGTTTGTGCATTGCCTGCTTTTGACAGTGGAGGTGGTTGATGGGTGACATTAGCCTGGTTCCTGGGCACTTTGTCAACTCCAATACCAGCTGCTAGCAATAAGAAAGGAAAAAAAATAAAAGCCAAACCTCTCCGCCCTTTTCCAAAGGGTTGTGGAGTATTTTTGCATTTTACTGTTCAGATCTCTCTTCCTCTTTCCCCCTCCTCTCCTCCTCCTCTCCATAATACAAAAGGGCTGATAAACACAAGGATTTGCCCCTCTCCTCGTGAAGAGCAGCAATTAAATAAGAAGCCTTTAAAAAGCACAAATATGCTGCATGTCAGTCTGTACAGTAACAAGCACTTTTTGTTCTGCATTTGTAGAAGGAGCTACATACAAGATGCACTCTTTAAAATAATGCACTTTGCACTCTCCTGGGGAGCTTACCCTCCTTTTTAGAGACTATTTTTTTGTTTGGGGTGCTGCAGGCAATGAGTATCACAGTTGTAAAATGCAAGTAAACCCAGAGTGGAATACATAATTCCCTTACCATAAATATTAAGTCTGTATAAAAACAGCAAGGTAATTCCTGCCAATGGTATGGAACAGATACAGGGTTTTCAAGCAAGCTGTTGCCATTATTTGATTAGTTTGTGACACTGTTACTTTTTGTTTGCTTTGGGGCAGTTTCCAGTATAAATTTTTTGTGAGATCTTATGATGACTTAAGGATAATTTGAGGTACAGCACTGTAATGGGCCTTTATGTGACATCATTTGTGTATCAGCCTTTTAGAACTGCTAATCTTTTGTCCATGTTTTAAACATAGAATGTATTTTAATTGCTCAGCATATGTAAACATTATCTTAACTGGATGGGTTTGTGTTCCAAAACAGTCATTTTACTCTTAAATTATTTGCTTGCTCTTGCCTACTTGAAGAAGTGATACTTTAAATCTATTTTTAGACAGAATCCTGCTGCTGTAACCTTTTAAATGTTGCTGTAGTTATTTTTCCTGATCTGTATTTAAAATAATGCTTATTGTATTCTAACTCATGGGAATTTTTAATTGAATATAAAAGCTGTAAATTTTGAATGTAAAAAACAAAGTAATGCTTTATATTTAGAGATGCAGATATTCAGTGACGTACTGAACTTTACTTTGTCTAATATCTGTTTCCTGCTGATATTAATAAAATGAAACCCTGTTAAATAGTAGAGCAAAAAGAATTTTCATTGGGTCTTTACAGAATGTACCTTTCTTCCTTCTGTTCTTCTGTACAAATTAAGTGCAGGGAGTTCAGTCTGCATCCTCCAGCTGTGAACCAGAGGGTTTTCTCTCTCCTGGCTGTTCAGCACAGAGCTGCCAGCTCCAAACAAAGCCTTTGCACAGCACTTTCTGTCACAGCCCGGTGCTCCTGGGCGAGCAGGGGAGTTTCTGTGAGGAGACACTCGTTACCAGGAATGCTCTTTTTCCTGCCTGACCAGATGGAATGCTGGAACTGCTTTATCTGAGGGGTAGCTGGAGTTCTCCAGCAGGTAGGTGTGGGAACAAGCGTGTGGGTGAGGCAGCAAGCTGGGGCAGCTTGTGGGAGTCTCAGCATTTGTGTGTGGTCTGCCTTGCTCAGATGATTCAGTGGGAGCTGGTTTTTCCTGCAGGGCTGTCAGGCTGTGCCTTGCACAGCTCTGTAGCTCCACGCAGGGTCTGGGCCTCACTGAAGCTGCCTGGTGGGTGCAGGAGAGGGCACAGATACCATCTGGCACTGGTGTGTTGTGCTCTGCCTTCCATTTCAGCTTCAGGCAGCAGCACATCTCTCCTGGAAGCTCTGGCTGTAATTGGCTGGAGCACTGTAGCTTAGAGGAGCAAGTCTCACTGTTATCAGGATGGAGTGTTTTGGTAGCACTCAGAATCTTCTGCCAGGAAGCAAGAAGCACTGTAAAATTATGCTGTCTGAAACAGAAATAAATCAGTCCATTCCAGAAAGGATTACTGATGGCTCTCTTCAAGGTGATGAGGGGAAGGGATTTGTGCTTCCCTAAATCCAAGGTAAGTTGCCATAATCCTTTACTCCAACTCTTGCTGGAGGACACTGTGTCATAAAGAAAATTCTGAAAATAAGTGGCAGTGAAGTTTGAAATTAGGTGCTGTGCAGGGGACTGTACTACCACAGCCCCTGACTGGTTAGAAAAAAAGCCAAATGATCCTCAAAGTCCCAAGACACTACATAAATAAAACATTATGTGTCGTTTATAAATAAATAAACAGATGGTCCCTAGCAATTCTGTGCTCTCTGCGCAGACTCTGAGGCCAGTCCTTGTTCCACAGCATGTCTCAGGTCCTGATTATGTCCCTCAGTGCTCTTAGCAATTAAATCTTTCAAGTTTTCTTGAACACTGGCTGGAAAGGAGAGACAACAGGTGCATGTGAGAGGGGGATGAGAATTTTCTTGAGGTGTCCGAGGATGGGGAATTAATTTCTAGGGAGCTCAGCTGAGCTGGACTCAGTGGCTGTTCTGCAGATGGTGACAGGAATGGTTTTCTGGGCAGGGAGCCTGCGCCTTCAGAGTGCTGCACACGGGTCCAAGGCTGGCTCTGCAGAGCTGCAGGGCACAGCCTAGTTCCTCTGACAACTCTGTCACCCGTGAGAGGTGGCAAATCCACCTTTTCTGTCATGGCTGGTTCAGAGTTCAGAGTTTGCAGAAGCTTTGTCAAGGACCAGGTGGAAACTGAAACTGTTCATGACAGCCATAGCAGAGTACCCACCTGCATCCTTTTCCCTGCCTGGCTGCAGACTGAGAACTCTGGAAAAAAGGTAATTACAGCAAAGATTTCCAGCCAGTGCCAGATCCAAACCAGGCTGTGGTGGCTGGCTGCTGACCAGCCCTGCTCCTGGAAGAGCACAGGAGAGCTCCTTTTTTAGTTAAGACAGGGAAGAAAACGAGGGAGGGGAGAGGTTCCTACTGGAAAATCTTGTTAACCAAACCAGAGCTGTATAGCTATCCTGCTGTAGAATGAGCACATGAAGGAGAAAGTTTATATATAGTAAGTCAGTCTTAAGTTCAAGGAGCATTGAATGAGAATGCAGCTGCCTGGGCCATAGGAGTGATATGGGATGGGATAAAAAGTGAGGGTTTCAGGGCAGAAGCTATCTCTTCCTAGAATTGTCACAAGATTCAATAGTGTCATTTTTAATGCTGAAAATGAATTAAAATACATCTTAAAGGTAGACCTGCCCTCAGTCCAGACTCAAAGGCTGTCTAAGATACATACAATTATGAAAATACCCAAATGCAATCTTCAGCCATATCCTTTGTTCTGTTTTGGTACTGGCCAGTTTGCTGTGGGTAAAAGTCAGCCTTCCTGGTGACAGAGGGAAGGGCACCTTCCCCTGTAAGAAACTTGGTGTGTAGCGTCTGCAATGCAAAGAGGTCTGGAACAGCTGCTGCGAGCCCAAAAGGTACCTAAGGGTACCACCAAACCTACTCCTTAGGGTGTTCATCACCCTAATACTTCTGCAACTTTGGCAAATAAAAATGGATGTCCAGAGACATCTGGACATCGATCCAATCATTGCACAGCCCAACACGGAGAAATCCAGCTACTGTCACTTTATTTGTCTTCATGCCTTGTGATTCACTACACTTGTTTACAATACAAATACACTATTCAATACAAAATACTCAATGACCATATATTAGTATTTTTCTTCATAGTATCCCTGAAGTGCACAGGCCCTTCCTTTATAAACAATGTTGCATAAACGGCTGTACATGAGACAGACACTCCTATAATGAAGCTCGGTACTAAAAGAAGCCAGGAGCGGACACTTGGGACGTTTCCCTGCGATGGGTTTAACTCTGGGACAGACGAACAGCGATGTCTTTGCTGCTGTGGAAGGCTGTTTTATGCAATTCCCACGTCAAGGTTCTCATCCCCCAGCAGCCAGGCGCAGTACCAGGAGCAGACATGCAGAGTGGCACCTGCCATTCCCTGTTCCAGCCCTGGTGTGCCGTGCTGGGCCGCTCCCCGTGCAGGGCAGCCGGAGCAGCCGCGGTCCGGCACCGCTGTCCGAGACCGACGTGGCCAAACTCACGCAGCCCTGGGGCTTCCCTCCTGTGGTCCTGCACCTCCTCTCGCTGGGGCCAAGCCCCTCTCCCACCCCTCACTGCCTCGGGGGAGCAGAACCACCCTCGCTCCTGCCCTGCTTCATTCCCAGGCACGTGGTGGGGAAACAAGGTTCAGTGGCACAAAGGGAAGATGATGGGACAACTGGAAAGGTAGAGAGACAGGCATCCCAACCTAATTACCTCCAGCAGCTCACGGAACCAGAAACCTACTTATCTTCTATAGGAAACCAGGTAACATCCACATGGAAATGAGCCATTTCCAGAGCATAAGCACAGGGTTTTTCCCCGGTTGTGCTTCACATCCTGTAGATCATGCTGCTTCCCGCTTTTCCACTGTAGAATGAGGAAGACATAAATCAGAACATCATTATTGCCAACACAAAAGATTAACGGTCTTAAAACAAGTTCCTTAAAAATATACAATGTGTCAAAAACCTATAATTTAAAAAATAAGTCACTGACAAAAATGGGTAAGAGGGTTAAAAAAACTTGAATTTGTTTTTCTCCTAGCATGGAAGGGTTTGATAGAGGAATTTAGGATTTACAGAGTGCTTTGGTCTAGTGAGCCCATGGTGACTTAAATCCCTTCTGGTCCCTGCAGCTCTGAGTACTGAACAGGTGAATCATCCTAGACACAGAAATTAAAATTTCTGGTTCATGCTCATGGCAACTGCAGCCTGAATACAATCAACAGAGCACCCTTTGGTCCAAGCAATTAATGGCAGTATTTGTTTTCTAAGAAAGAGGACAGGCAAATGCTCCAGCTCCTGTTTCTAAATGAGGAGATTTGATTACCACCAATATTTACAGAACAGTGTTTGCAACCTGGGGTACTGTGCTTGGACAGCACACTAGAGATACCAAACTAAATGCTTGCTGTGGAAGAGCTCAGAAATGGTATGGTTTTAACATTAAAAATAAGACCAAACTGGATTTCTGAATTCAAAGAGTTAAGAGAGAGGGATTAAAAAAAAAAAAAACCCAAACCAAAAAACAGTAATAGAAACAAACCCCAAAACTCCAACCCCAACCAACCAAGAAAATCCAAACCACTTAAGAACCCACAAAAAAGCATTTTGCACTGGAGACACTAAAGGGAAGCTCACTTAAAAGCAGCTGCCAATGCTGAACAATATTTGCTCAATGCACTGTATTCAGCAGACTGGAGAATTCCAGTAGTAATTCACCATTTCCCCTGATCAGAATTATCTCTTTACATATTCTATAGGTAAGAAGCAGGACTGTGTTTAGCTCCTTCGTTTTTTTACAACTCCCATTCTGTAGGAAATTCTATGATAAAATAACTGCACAGCAGAACCTCAAAGCAGCAACTACACTCTCATCATGGCTGGGAGAGCCTGCCTTTCACACCTACTGACTTAAAATAATCTCTTGCTGCTTGTGCTTTTTAAGTTTCTTTAGAAATTCTGCCTTTAACATCATAACCTGGCAGCTTATCTGCATTTGTGCAGCATCGAAGCTGCTGCCCCAGATCCAAGAATTAATTTCAGCTAGTCAAAGATCATTAACTTAGCAACTTTTTGTTCTTGTGCATTCTTTTGAAAACACTCATCAGTAAACAGGTCAGCTTCTGCCCTCAGTAACTTTGCAAGGCAGCAAAAACTCAGAGTGTGCTCCTTTCCAAAGAAAGGCTAAAGAAAACAATAAGGAGCTTCAGCTCTTCTGAAAATGAGAAAGCTGGAATACCTAAATGAAAATTGCTATTATATGTGAATAATGTACTAGTGTAATAAATTGTTCAGATGGTGCTTGCCTCCTGAATTAATCAGCTTTCCCGAGACTCGAGAAACTAGCCCACTGAGTTTACTGAGCTAGAGAGAGAGACTGGTGTGACACTAACACAATCCTAAGCTAGATAGAATCCCTCCCCAGTGGCTATTTCACAGCAAGAGCTGTGAGCCTAATAACCTGGGAGATGACAAATACCCTCTTAGCTCAGCCTAAAGAAGCCTGTAAGCATGACCCTTGTTATCCCCCCTAACCCGTGCAGCAGCAGTGGGATGGATCTCTAGCAGATGAACACGAAATTCAGAGCAGCCCCTCACCCAACACACGAGCACAGCCTGTAACCAGTCACCACATCTGCTTTTGGCTTTGGACTAAAAAAAGGATTTAATTCTGTGTATCAGAGGCATCAGAAAGGCAGATTAGGAGAGCACACTAGTGCTCCCCCTGTGATGTGTTCTTTACAAGGGGGTTAGCCCAAGCCAAGTCCTCCAATTTCCATCTGCCCATCCCGAAGTTTAGGATGTATAGGGATTCTGGTTTGTTCCCTGATGAAGACAGGAAGCTTACCTCAATGTTTGGATCCAGGGCCAGACTCAGGGTTACTTCACTGAAATGAAGAGTCTCAGACTGAAGAACACCTTCCCACTCCTTTGCTGATGCTCCAGTACTCCCATTTCTATGGAAATAAGCACCCCTTTTTTGGACAGCAATCATGCTAAAACAGCTCCTCCAAACCCCAAGCTGAAGTTACTAATGCACATCTTTACACATGAATTATATCCTACATCTATGTTTTGACAATACACTTAACTGGAATATTTTTCATGCACGGGGTGTACAAAGTGAGTCAATGGAGTGTTTGTCCTTAAACCACTATCATACACGTATTTTGCCAAAGGAAAAAGGGCTCTAAACCCTTCAGTACAGACAGTATCTGGCTTCCAGACAGTGGCACGATGTAGTCTTCTGTCTTTATGGTGTTGTTCATACAGTGTATGTCAAAGGCTATTTCAAACCTTCGAGGTATGCAGGTGGCTGTCCCTTTTCAGGGCACGGTGAAAGTCTTTCTCATGACCATGGTCCATTAAAGTTTCACCTTGATTCCACTTGACACTTCCACGTTCCTGATGAAGGGCATCCCTACTTTTGTAGGACAGAAGCAATTTTAAAGGGCTTTACTGGGTTCTGGTGCTTAAGCATAGGTGAACAAAAACAAACCAAAGAAAACCCCAGCCAAAAACAATGCCTGCCCCCTGAATGCCTCGTAGCATCTACACCCATCCTTTGCTTCCTCTCCCCTCCCCTTCAAGTGATGCAGTGTGACCAGGATTTTTCCATTGCCCTGCCAGCACCCCCACAACACTGTGCATTCAAGGACTTTCGAAGACTGGATTGCAGCTGGACCAAGACTCGAGAACGTGCCATTGCGTCACCATTCAGCGCTGTCGTTTTTTCTTTTTTTTTTTTTTTTTTTTTCTGGTTTGGACAGAGGATGCTCTTCCCAAACCCACTACAAGCTCTGCCAGCACCAGGAGACCTCCAGGTCTTCCACAGCAACGACAAGTTTGGCACGGAAAAGCCCAGACATGAAACACTCATGGCAGTGAGCCGCGGCTTGACACGGAAGCAGAGGACGCACGACTGGGAAAAGCTCACAGGAAGGGCATGACGACAACCATGCGGATGAGTTGATGCAACAGCAGCTGGGCCTTGCAGTTGACAACAGTTCCCTGCATCCTCCCTCCCCCTCGTTCCTTTGACTCTGCTGGGGCTCCGCTGGTTTGAAGCCACTCGGGTTAGTAGAAATTACAGCGTCAAGGGTGGCACTTTTGGAGCAAGTTTGCACAAAACAGGAGGTGATGCTGTCCGATGCCTTGCTCGTGGTGTGCTGGGTAACAGGACATCTCTTCAAGGCTCAGGGGCCACGGGGGGGAAAAGTCAAGAGAGGGTCGAGGGCTCTCAGGGCCCCTGCTGGGTTATGTGGCTCTTGTTTCTAAGGACAGGGTCCTCGTAACTGCTAGCGCAAGGTGGTGTGGAGCTTTCCAAGGGTAAGCCCTGCTGCTGGTATCCGTAGTTGACATTCCCACAGGGGAAGTGGCGGAGCCTAAAGAGAGGCACTTCTTTAACGCTTGCGGTTAGGGAAGATGGCTCTAAGAGCAGGGAGGAGCCTGGCAGCCTGCCAGTCACAATGTTGGGCCCCACAGTACAGTTTCCTTCCTGTCCCAGATTCTCCCTCTCGGGCCTCTCCTTCTCCAGCAGAGAACTGTTTTTGCTGGCCTGCTTCTCCGCAAACCAGGAGCCGTAGGTTGGATTCCAGAGGTTGGTGGGCTTGTTTCTGGAGCCCCGGCTTTTGTGAAGCTCTGAAGGGGGATTGGACTGGGCATAGGCCATGTTGATGTGTCCCCCCCCTGTGGCTGACTGCACCTTCCCCGGCGCTGGCTGTTCCAAGGCTCCCACTTTGCCTAGAGATTTTCCAGCAGTGACGGCTGACGGCAGGGGTGGTGGAGATGGCAGGGTTTGCTTATCATCCTTTCTGTCTTGGTGTGTCGAGACCAAGAGAGGAGGAATTCCTTCTGGATCGTCGGGGCGCATCGCCACCTTCTCCTCCTCCTCGGCCGATGGGCCGTATTCTACCGGCAAGGCGGTGTTGATGACATCGGGATCCTGCCGAAGGGAACAACGGGAATTTCTCAAAGCCTGCAGCCACCACACGTCTAGCAGCTGTCATGCTATGATCTCAACACGTCCCACCACCCAGAGCCCACATTCCACGAGGAGAGGATGTAGACAAAGTGCAGTTAGGTGTGAGATGCAACAGGATATCCTTAAAATCCCACTCTTTAAAAGAAAGTAACCCTTAAACTCACCACAGAACAGCAGAGGCACAAAACCAATGAAAAGCATTTTTTATGTCCAGCAAAATTTCCTGTGGGAATGCTTTTTGGAATCTCTATCATCTCAGAGTTCATAACACTCTCAGATAATATTGAGAAAGTTGGAACCATGTAAGTATTGCCTCCACACAAGAAGGGAGGAATGGGAATGCAGAGTGAAGACAATACTGGCAGACCCCCTTGAAGCCCAAATCCACAGGGGCCGTGGTTCTGAGATATTTAAGCAGTTTTGAAAATTAAACCGAGAGAAAATGCAGTGATCTTGGCAACCTTTACTTATTGCTATATGCCATAGCAAGCTGCAGATAGCAGAAAAAAATGCCTCCCAATCCCAAGATCCAAACACACATAAACAACAGATCAAGCTTCCCAAATAGCAAGGGAAAGCAAACTGACTGAAGTGAACAACAGTGAGATCACACAAGGAGCCTGTGCTGATGCAGGCAGGAGAACATTTTCCAAACTGCCCTATTTCTCACAAGCTAAACTGGTAGTAAAAAAACAAATAAATCAGATTTTGGCCTGGAAAGCCAGCCACAACTTTTCCCCATTGCCTAGCCTAAGAATCCCCACTCCTTTAGCCTGGCCATCTCTCTACCTGCCTACTCCAGCACTGTCAGATTCAAAAAAATTGCCAACAGCTGGTGAAACCACCTGCAAAGGGTGCTCTGAGCTGGGACCATTTCTGTTCAGTGCTGACTATGCCTTGAGGGTAAGCACTGGGATGGAGTGGCTGGGATGAGGCATGTGAAAGAAGGGCAGGTGCTGGCCTGTCTTTGCTCTTTTGCTTGTTGGAATCGGCGCTCTGTAAGCAGAAGCAGGGCTACAGGTGTGCTCACAGGTAAAGCTGTGTAAGCCTCTGTCAGCCTGTGCCTTTCAGCAGCAGAAGACAAGAAGGATCAAGCACCTGATGAGGTGAATGTCCCAGCTAGGGCTCCCAGGCTGACATCAGTCTCCCTGGACTGCTGACTGCAGTAGGGCAGTGCTGCCTCCCCATCTCGAGCCCTGGCTTGTCTAGACAGCTGCTCAAGAAGAACCCTCTCCACCCCTCTCATGCGAACAGCGGTACCTGAGTGCAGTACTCAATCCTCTCCAGGATTATGGCAAAGTTTGGCCGGTCTTCAGGCTGGTGCTGCCAACACTGGGTCATAATGCGGTAGCTGGAAGGGCAGAACAGGAGACATTGGTGAACAGCAGATCCCGTGGGATGTGATAACTACTCATGGCAGCTTGGGAATCACAGACATTCATCACCATTCTTGCTTCTGACAAATGAGAGTTCTCTGCCTTCCCGGAGCTGGGCAACTGATGCACTGGTGGCCACTGGAATGTGACCACCAGTGGGGTGAAATCCACAGTCTTTCAGAGAAATTACTCATTCACCTGATTCCTTGGGATTCACCAAGGATTCCTTGGACAACACACTAAAGGTAGGCAGGGCTAGAGATAAAGGAGCCCAGTTTTCCCTGCCTGTGGACAGTCTGATGCACTGAAGTTTCACAGCTAACCAAAGACAGAGAAATATTGTGTCATCTTTGACCAAAAAAGCAGTGGCCAGGACTTCTCAAATGGGCCCTGAATTATTCTCCAAAACAACAGAAAAATTAAATATAGAGAAATCACTGGCACTAAAGTTTAATAAGGCAGATTAGCCATGATTAGGTCAATCTTAAAAGTCATTAACTTTTGAGTAGAGAAAAAGCATCTGAAACAGAAACTTAATTGCATGAATATATCAAAGTTATAATCTCATACACAGGGCCAGGGCAGTTTTTAGGTGGATCCATCCTTCCTCCATTGGTGACAAACTCCAGAACCTCCTGGTTGCTTTTGCTGGGGTAGGGCATGTATCCCAAAGAGAATATCTCCCACAGCAATACGCCAAAGGACCTGAGTACGGAAGCAAAGGAAAACAAAGTGAGGGATACTGGAATGACCATCACCAGTGGGCAGTGCCCTTGGGTTCAGCACCATCAGCAACTTTGCAACTTTTGATCAGGCAGCTGGTGGAAATTGTGCTATAGCATTCAGACATAAATAAGCTGCACAGTTGTAACAGTAAACTTTAAAACTTTTAATATAAAATACCAGTAGTTGATTGCTAGGCAAGTGAAGCCTATGATGTAGGTAGGCAAACATGGTTGCTTTGCCCTTGTACTCAGCACTGCTCAACTGGAGGTAACAAAAGTGAACGGTCAGGTCATTCTTTTCTGAGATTCTGACCACTGCTGGAGAGAGAAGTTTTGGCAAACTTTTCCTCTGGAATAGCTACCCCTACATGAAATATCCTGCTAGTGAATCCCCACTGATGCTCTGAGGCCCAGAGGCCCCACCTGTCACTCAGAGCACAATGAAAACACTCCCTAGCAAACACAGCCCTGGCCTGGGTGCTGTGGCCTGCAAAGCCCTGGGGACAGTGGCTGGGACAGGACCCCCTCCAAAGCATTCACCTGGTCAATGGCTTGGGAGCCACAACCTCATTAAAAAATGAGGTTAAAATTGTAGAGAGATGTGCAGCAATGGGAAACTCCTCTGCTTGGTGCTGAGACAGGCAGAGCTCAGCTATACCAGGATGGACCTCACCCCCCTGCTGGGGCTTGCTCAGGAGCTGTGTCCTGGCCACCAGCCCCTTCCCCCTGAGCTCTTGCCTCCTGCTCTCCTGATTTTCCTCTCTGCCTCTGGCCACTCAGGAGCTCCAAGTGCTGCTGTAGGCCAGGAGAAAGGCAAACCCACAACGCAGGACACCTTTCTCCCTGACTGGCAGGATGGATTGTGCCTGCAGCCTCCCATGCTGCTTTCCTCAGTGTGGGACTGATGCTTTCCTCCCTGGAGCAGCACTTGCATCTGCTTCCATCTGCTCTCCCTTCCCTGCCCGCTCACCTGCCCTGCAGCACCCACCTCTGACCTTTCTGCTCCCCTGTCTCCTCAAACACTGCTGGCTGTGAAAGACCCAGCTTGTCTTTTTAGTGTGTGAGAAGTGAACAAGAACGTGTGTTTTTTACAAAATATTCACGGTTTACAAAAGGGGTTCCCACACGGACAGACCGGCCAGTGGAGGAAAGGAAGCGCACCATGTGTCTGTTTTTGATGTAAATATCCCTTCCATGAAAGCCTCAGGAGGCATCCATTTCACAGGCAGCATTGCACACCCACCCTTACGATAGTAGCTGGCTCTGCAAAGAACAAACAGAACAAAAGAGTCAGCCAAGAATTCAGAAAATGCCATCAATATGGGATTTTTGTAATTACAAATATTAAAATTATGAGCAGAGGAGAGACTAATTTAGGTGGAACAATCTAAGTGCTGAAATGACCTGCTTCTTCTCATAAAAGTAGTGGAAAAGAGCAAACCACGGAAGTGCTGTTTAATCTACATCACTTCAGGCCTGATCTGGTAAACCAGTTATCCTCACCCTCCTAGGGAATTACTAACACTGTAACTGCTGCTGGCAGAGCTTCCTCCTGCCCTTTTCAACTACAGCAAGACCTCCTCACCTCATGTCACACATGGTCATCCTGGGCATACCCAGCAAGAACAAACCAAACCTATCCCATACATACCCGGTCTAAAGCATTGTGAGTAAAATCCAAACCCCTTTGTAGGAACAAGGAGCTTGTTGAGGAGGATGCCAGGTCATTAGAGCTGGGACAGTAGCACAAAAATGTTCCTGAGACAGGAATTAAAACAGTCCTTTGGAGCTGCTGTCATTTGAAATAAAACCTGCAAGCCCCAAATCCCATGCTGGCAGTCGCAGGCTGCTCATGCAAGCTGGTATCACTGATCACAACAGCACATCCAAAGGGTATTCCTGGACAAAGAAACACATGCAGGCTTCAAACGCACCTTTGAAAGCTCAGCACCAAAGTGTTCATCTTGGCAGTCAGTTCTGCTGGTTGTGTGGGGGTGACAGATGCTACTTTGTCCCAGCAGAGCCCCATGTGACAGTGGGGCTGCATGGGGGCTCTTTGTGGAGGGAAAAAACCCAGGCAGCTCTGATGCACTTGGGTTTCTGAAGGTGGCACTCTGTTTGCAGCACCTCAAGCTGTGATACTGTCAGACCTCAAGCTAAGCAGAGCCAAACCTGGCTTAGTAATTGCACAGGAGAATCCTCAAGCAGGAAAAAAAGAAGGCAAGGCACTGGAAAAAACTGTGCAGGTGACTGAGCATGAGGCATTCCTTCTTCTGAGTCAGGGCAAATCAATTCCTCAGCACAGCAGGATATAGAGCTGCACTTCTAGAGGTGCTCTATGGAAGATGAGACATCAAACTGCAGCCCTGACTGCTTATGGTCATTAAAGATTTTCTGGCACTTCTTGCAAGAGCAAAGGTAGTTAACCCTGCATCCTGGCTGAATGCCAGTTTGGGTGATTATGTTTTCCTGACCTCTTTGTACACCTTCCTCCTTTAGCTGCAGTAAATTGAGGAAATTTACTGATGACACCAAACCAAAGGTGCAGGGGTAGCATCAAGGAGAGAGATTAAACTCAGAATGATTTGGGATCACAAAACAAAAGGGCACATCAATGCCATTCAGCGCGGCATAAAGAAAGGAAACTGAGGACAGAGTCCAAGATGGAGGGAGGGAAAACCTTCCATGACCAGTAGACTTCATTGCCCAGGAGAAAACTGTCCAGGACAGTTTAAGGCAAACATCAGGGAAGCATCAGCTGGGATTCACCAGGCTGGGATCTCTCCACTCTTGCCTCACCAGAGTTACACAGAACAGCACAAGAGGCTCCTCCCAAACACAAACACTGCTCCTCTCCCATTTCAGTGACCTCCCACTTGCAGGTACCCTGGGCTTGGCTCTGCTACCTGTATATATCCCGGGCCATTCCAAAGTCTCCAATCTTAGCCACTCTCCCAGGCCCTCGACAGGTAAGGAGGCAGTTCCTGGCAGCAATATCCCTAAGAGGAAAGGGAAGAAAAGAAACAGAAAGAGAAGAGCCACTTAATCCTTTGACAGTTTTGCAAGTCAAAAAGAAAACAAAAAATAGTACCTACTTTTCTGAGCTGCAGAGAACCTAAACAGCCAGAAAAGTCAGTGCTTATGGATAACTGCAATGTCCCCAGTTCCAATCCATCCCCACAGCAGGAACAGTTTTGTTCTTTAACATTTTCTCTTTAAACTTCACATAACATCTTCCAGCTGAAAGAGTGGGCCTCCTGTGAGCCTCCCTTCACCCCAGGAGTTATTTTTATGTCTCTAAGGAGTGTAAGAAGAGGAGCTGGTTTCAGAATGTACTAGTCCCAACATCAAGCTGTCTGGGGAATGATCCACTGATCTGTTCCTACTGTGCTTGTTCAAACGTTGTCAAAAGGCTGTTGTACTGCCAGAGACAGGTGTCAGCACACTGCCAGAACAGTGTGCAGGTGTTGCTCTGAATACTGAAGCTGGGGGCCTGAATCTGTGTGTGCAGGTAAAGCTCCAAGCTCCACCTCTGCTGGGCTGGAGTAAACCTTGAAGTCTGAATACCACAATGGCACAACTTGTGGGTGACTCTCAGAGCTGTGAACTGCCACCTCTCTGCTCATCTCTATTTGACAGGCAGATTCTAGATTCCTGCCAAACACCCTGTTTTGCAGGAGCAGTGGTCACCTGATGTTGCCCTTCTGGCTGTGCTTGTACAGGTGCTCTTCGAGAGGGAGAAGAAAAGCCTTCCAAAATGAGCAGACAGGCAGTAATAAAATTAATGGCAGGGAGAGCTTCAAAGACTTCTGTCACAAGATTGTGTCCATTTGCAGAGTAGCCAAATAGGCTGCACAAGTGCAGGCCCTGACACAGGGCTCAGGATCTTTGGCAAAACTACAGACCTTTGCCAGCCTGATTTATAGCA
Source organism: Passer domesticus (assembly GCF_036417665.1). Lineage (NCBI taxonomy): Eukaryota > Metazoa > Chordata > Aves > Passeriformes > Passeridae > Passer > Passer domesticus. Next base: position 110,985,571 of record NC_087476.1, on the reverse strand, counting down.
GCTCCTCGATTGCTTCTGTGATTTTGTCTACCTTGTTTAAAGGTGTCCAGCCACTAGAGTGCAGCAGGACACAAACATGGAGCAGGGCATTATGAGCCTGTGCTGGCGTGTCTGTAAGTCCTGCCCAGGCTGGGCTCACCTACCTGTGAATGAAGTGGTTCTCCTCCAGGTACTGACACCCACAAGCAATGTCACGGGCCACGTGGAGCAAGTCCAGCATAGAGAGGGAGGAGGGCTGATTCTGCCAAAAGACAAGGGACACACATGGGTTAAAAGCTGAAATATGGTGTGATTTGTCGCGGCTACAGCGCTGGGACCTCTCCAGCAAGTGACAAAGGGATTAGGAAAATGCACAAGAGACAGTCCATACCCATGAACTACGAAAGGATGTACAAACACAACGTTATACAGATCCCAGAGACAGAATCAGAACAGACAGAATCAGCTGGATCTGACTTTCCAGCTCCATTGGGATGCCCCTGTAAGAATTTCCGAAGTTCTCATGGCAGATTCTACTGAATTTTCAGCACGATTTTTGAGATCTGTAGCCTGAACTGTTCTTCACTGAGTTTCTTTGTATTATTGCCAGCTCCTCTCTAAAGTCACCTTGAACCACGGGAATGACATTTTGTATAATGGCATGAGTCACATTTGCTCTTTCCCTCCTCCACATCTGTGTAGGTTTTATCTTGCCCCTTAGAGCACTGACACAGTTTTGTGGAGCCAATGGCTATGGAAGACTAAGGCTGCCAACTCCTCGTTCCTGCCCCTCTGATGAAGCCCACAGCCCTTGCCAGGAGGAGCCAGATGCTTCAGTGGAAAGGGCAGGATTCACACTCAGTCCCTACAGCCAAACCACAGCTGCTGCCCTGGGGTGTGAATCAGTGATTCCTGGGGTGTGAATCAGTGATTCCTGGGGTGAGATTCAGTGATCCCTGTGGTGAGATTCAGTGATCCCTGTGGCCAGTCCTGTGGGGAAGGGGGAAGTGCTGCTGCCAGTGGAGTGATGAGAAACAACTGGGTGGCAGTGACTGCTCATGGCACAACAACCATTTCATGGCTGAGTGTTTGTCAGCCCTAGTTATTGGACCAAACAAGCTTATCACACTCCTTGGCTCCCTCTTAGGACACCAACCAGTCAGCCTAGTCCCCAAAAGGCACACCTGTCCCTGGGGCTCTCACACCAGTGAACAAATCAGCACAGCTTCTCCAGTGACAGGGACTGCTGGCTCTCCAGCCCAACTCCAGATGCATGCCATGCTGTGCTGGCCACCCCATCTGATCTAAACCACTGCAAACTGGGACTGGAAATAAGTCCAGGCTCTGCAGCAGCCACTAAACAGTGGTCATTGGCTGGTAAAACTAATAAAAAACCCCCAAAAGTCAACCAAACAAAAAACCACAACCAAAACCAAACAACAACAACAAAAACACCCAGACCCTCCCCCCCCCCAAAAAAAAAACCCAAACAACTTAATGTCCTCTGAAGATATTAGGAAAAAAAAACTGGCCTCAATACTTGACTAATGAAATAATTGAAAAATGGTGCATCTCTGTGTGAACAAAGCCTGCTTTGTTCAATGCAGGGCCATAAACCAAAATGTGACCTTGTTCCACCTGCCTATATTTTATTATTTACACAGTATAGTTCATTGCATATATATACTTCACTGATTTTTTAAAACACTGGACTGTATCTTCTCTCAAACCTTCCTCTTTATAGAGTAACTATTTTCTGCACACATAAAACAGCTCTTTCCCTGCCATTTTGTGGGTAAGGGGGAATAATCTCTTTTACCTCTGTGAGTTAAAGTGACTCACCAGCTACACAAGATGGCTACAATAAGAAAGAATGCACATCTTCTTTATCCCTTGCAGGGCATAACCAAGGGGAAATTAATATCTCAATCTACCCATTCCCTGCTCTTTTGAGCAAGGGTCAGAAACCTCAAGTGAAAACTGAGCAAAAAGCCCAATTCTTTACTCTACAATCAATTTCAGACTCAGGCTATACTGCAAAGCAGTCTGTAGGCTGAAGCCACAAGCTCATTTGATTTGAACTGCATAGCTTTTTTCTCTTTTTCCATTTTTTGGGGTTTTTTTTCTTGCTTTCCTTTCCTTCCTTGGATGAATTCCTTCCACCTTTTATTTGGCTAAGTACAATCCTAAAACAGATGTGACTGCCCAGCCAAGGACAATTTAGCCATGTAATTTGTTTGAAAAATGGAGGTTTGGGATTCATTTTGCAAGGGGGCAGCCTTGAGACACACCAAAGGATTCGCTTTACAGCTTTTGCTCCCCAAATGAATGGATGATGCCAGCTGCAATGCTCCACTGCTCAGGGCAGTGGGCATGCTGGAACCACTGGTGTGACACCTCCCAGGTGAGGCTGAATGTTGCCAAAGGTGAATGAAATTCTGTGTATTGTTCAGTGTAATCACTGCTCTGTGCAACAGGCTGCACAGCACAAAGGAGGGGAATCATTTATCCATATATGATTACTCTCTCAGAGCTGGGCTTTGATTGCTGTGCTGTGATCAGCACTGAACCTCCCAGAAAGGACAATTCTGCAATGCTCACACTGAGATAAGGCTCCAGTTCCAGGAGTCTCTGAATCTACAAGGTTGCCTCTCTGCAGATGAGGGGGAAGAGGTAATCCTGTAATAGATGTGAAACTCTATTAGAAATGGAACAGAAAAAGCCTTCAGGGCTGTCAGCCATGGGCTCATGGGGAATTATGAATCTGAACCTTATGGAGTGGACCTAGCTGGCATAAATGGACACATTCCACGAGAATCACTGGTCTTGTATCAGTGATGATCATTCTTGCTTAGAGTCCAGAAAAATCATTACCTATTGGCCGACCTGAAACTTCATTTTTTACATGAAGAACACAGATGAACAGCATGCAACAATGCTGGCAGCATGTCCACCTCATTAAGTTGGATCTTGTGCTCTGATATCTCCTGCAGTTGCTTTAGCTTTCCATTTCATGTCCCTTGTAATGCCTTCAGTCCCCCCTTCCCTTCATTCACCTTCTCCTTCACCATCCCCTCTGCTCCCTTTCCTGCTTTTCAGTGTGCCAGTGCACAGCAGCACGCTGCAGGTGTCTTGCTCCAAGCCACACAGATTGTAGCTGGCCAGTGGCAACTGGTGGTCTCTCCAGCATGGTGCTTTCTTTTTCCATAAGCCTTGGAATTAGTGCCAAGTTAATGTCTTTAACACCTCTATTAAGTCTATCCAAACTAGAAAATGAATTTGATGTTACTGGCAAGGAAGTGAAAAGAGCAACTGGGGGATGAAGGTTGAGACTGAACATGTAAATCTCTTTTGTAATTAGGCTGAAAGCAAAAGTAGGTGGGAAAGACAAGGTAAAAGAAATTAGCTGGAAAATACAAAAGTGGCAAGAAAATAAGGAGAAAGGCAGTAAATTGTATGGTGCTTACTGCAGAGTAAGAAGTGCATCTCTGCCACCCTCCAGACAGGGCTTGTGTTCAATTAAGTCCTTTTGGAAGCAAAGGTCATCAAAGCCCCTTTACTCTGCACTGTCCCTTGTCTTTCCTTTCCTTTAGTGGCCCTGAAAAGCTGGACATCCAGCCTGCTATGCCTACCTTCTGCCTGTCTTCCCTGAATGAGCAGGAGGAACAAAGCAGCTCAGGGTTCATTAAGAGCAGTGCAAAGATACATCCACCAGCACTGAGCCACAGGCCTTATGTACAGAGACTCTGTCACACCTCGAGTGTATGCAGAGGGTAAATCCACTTCCAGGGCTGGATGCCATACTTCACAGAGCACAGTGCCCTGCACACATCTCAGCTCTCATCAGTCATAGTCTCCTTGCCTCGCAGTTTGTGAGCCAGCAGTCAAAAACGCACCAGAGGCTGATTTCTCAGCACTCACAGGTGCCATTGGCCCCTCAGAAGCTGCCCCAGCAGCCAGATAATGAATTACCCTGTCATCCTTGCCAGGCAGACACCACATGGGATGGTTGCAGAAGCAGGGCAAGGCAAGGGGAAAGAAGGTATTAGAATGGCGCAAAACAATGTGGATCTGTGTCTGCACAGAGTCAGGCTGCCCACATTCACCCAGCTGTTAAAGAGGGAATGGAAACTGCTTTTCTGGATCAGTTCCAGCTTGCAACTACCCATCTGCATTTGAAGCTCAACTTTCCCAAAGTGTGGGAGACATGGGACGAAGCAGAAAACAGGGGCATCATTCCAAGGTCTGCTTCACTCCTGGGAGCAAGTCAAATGCAGAAACCAGGGAGAATCTTCAAGATGACAGGAAAAGGCCTTGTGCCTGGTAGTTGCTATGGTCAGTCTCGGGTAACCCCAAACAGGTCAGGAAAGACAAACTTTCTTAGGTTGGAAAAGGGAGTGTGTATTCTATTCCTGTCTGTTAGAGGTGAGGCAGTTATCGCCTGTTAATTGGGCAGTTTTATTTATCTCTTCCACAGCCAATCCTCCCTCCAAGAGATATCTTCTGTTAATGGGCCACTGAGTGTCACTGCATGGCTGATAAAATTTCATCCTCCCACTGGGAGTTGCTCCACCCAGAGGGAGGAGCCAAGCATTCCTACCTGGATATAATCTGAGATTTGGAACACCACAGGCAGCTTTTTCCCACTGCTTTCCCAGAGGAGCAGCTTTCTTCTCCACTGGATTTCCAGGGGAAGATCAGGCCCATCTACACCACCACTGGACATTCAGGGAAAAACTGCACCCTTCTATAGGATCACTGCTCCAACAGAGCCACACCTGGCACTGCAGGAGGGCTGCAGCCACTGCTGCTGAATAGGACTGTCACCATCACCCTGACACACAGGGTGTCAGGTTGTATTCTGACTCTGTCAGTGTGACAGTGGTTTTTGGTGTTTTTTTTTTTTTTTTTTTTAATTTATATTTTTATTTTTCCTAGTAAATAACTGTTATTCCTATTTCCATATCTTTGCCTGAGAGCCCCTTAATTTCAAAATTATAATAATTTGGAGGGAGGGGGTTTACATTTTCCATTTCAAGGGAGGCTCCTGCCTTTCTTAGCAGACACCTGTCTTTTCAAACCAAGACAATAAGGAAAAAAGAGGGAGGGAAAAGAAAAGGAGCGACTGTGAGGGCAGAAAGATAAATACAAAGGAAGCAATGGAGTGAACCATCAGCCTCTTCTGCCATGGGCTTTCACAGGGGTTGCACAGAGCTACTGCTGACAGGAACAGAAGTTGTGGTAAGGAAGAACTCATGACTGAGGTAGGGCCAAACAAAAAAAAGCCTCCTCAGATCAGAAGGCTCAGAAGTCTCCCATGACTTCAGCCTGTTGAGATTAAGGGCTATTTCATCTACAAAAGGAGCTGGCTCATTTTACTGCAAGTAGGTAAAAATTCCTGCTGTGTAGGACTAGTGTTCTTGGTAGCTCCTCACAAGATCTGCACCATCACTGAGCCGGCTTCCCTAATTTAAGCAGCCAAACCCTATGGTGTTTCACCTGCCCCTTCCCACATCTTGCAGAGCCTGGCCTGGCAGGTTTGAACAAAGCTCTTATCTGGCAGCATATCCTGTCTGTGCCATTTTACACTGCACTGGGTGAGAGTGGGGACCACATTGCAGAACATGGATTTCCCCATTCACCTACCACCAAGTTCAGCTCATTTGTAGGAGCATCTCTAGGTGCTTCAGAATAACAACCTGTATTTATGAAGTCTGCTTGCTCAGATTTCAGACTTTCCTTTCTGGGTGTTTAGCCTCCTTATCCGGGAAGGAGCCACTTTATTTCAACCTATTCAAGACTGCACTGCTTCTGAGTCTCACAGACCATTTTATATGTCTGAAAACCACACTGCATGGAAAAAATAAAAAAGTTTATCTGTTTCCAGATGCCTCAAGGAAGACTCTTATTGATAACTGTTAGAGCAAATTTGTGTCTTTCTTGTACTGATAAAATGCAGCATTTTGTCCTCTGTCAAACTTAGAGACATAATATGAAGCTGGGCTCTGGCCTTAAACTTCAGCAATATCTGTGTGACTTTCTGACCCAGGGTCTCAGAGGAAGCTTTATTCTTCTGAAACAGTGAATTCTCTCTAGAAGTCGTAATTAATTTCTTCCACATTTCTAGCTGTCTCTTCCTATTGATGATGATTTCAGTGGGGAAAATCTTTAAAACTCTAGACTAAAGATATTTTCTATTAAGTTGACAGCTCCAGGCCCGATTGTCTCCTTGCCTATGCCAAATTTGAACTGACAGATATCCACAGAATGCATCTGATCAGCAGACGGGTTTATTTTTTTAATATTACTAGCTCAACATTTCCCACCAGCCTGCCCCCAACTGGCAAAAAGAAGGTAAGAGTTGAATTTAACTTTTTTTTTACACGTTGCTTCTGTTCTTTTTTTAAGTAGTATCTGCAATGTTATCTAGCAAAGTCCAGGGATGAGGCACCTCTGCATAGCCCCAGCAGCATCCTTTCCCTATCCTGCTGGCTCCTGCCTCCAGAGTGGTCTTACAACAACAGAAATTTTGTGACCATCTAAAATGCTGGGAAATAGTATCTGCATAGATGAGCTCTTTTATAGCCAAGTGTTTGCCTCGTGGCAACAGCTCTCTAAACAAACCACAATTTACTCTTTCCTCACCGGTCTAGGGCGTGTTTCCCTCAGGAAGGATTTCAGGTCTCCTCCAGCCATCAGCTCCAGCAGGATGAAGCGGGGCAGGGCCTGCAAGCTCACCCCGATGCAGCGCACGATGTTCTGGTGGTTGAACTTGCTGTGGAGACAGGGACACACAGTTGTGGAGCAACTTTGACCCAAAAAGCACAGTAGCAGAAAGCATTCAAACCTTTTTGCTGCAGGGAATGTTTTGTTTTGCACTTTTTAATTTTTTTTTTCCCCCCAGAAAATAACAAATCTCAAAGGTAGGGCAGCTGGATAAAGCTAAAGCACTACCCCTGCATTCTGTGTCTGTCTGGACAGTGCAGGGTCAGACAGAGGTGGCTGCTTTTCCTCTCCCTATTTTCTGCATTCTTTTTGGGCTACAGTAAGACTTGTGGGGCATAGGAAGCAGAACATGTCTGATAACAGAGAACAGTCTGCTTTTAATTTCCCCATCCAAGGCAGAAGTTGAGCTAGGACAATGTTGTTCTAAGTAACACTGACACGGGGATCTGCTTGTGGGGGTGTTTCTTGAGGTCAAGTCTCTAATACTTCCTTATTTCCCCACCTCTCAAATGAGATGGGAAAGTAGTTCCATGGATTCTGCTGTCTGACACATGACATGACAGCAGCATAAAGTCAATGCCATCTGCTAGTTTTGATTAGTCAAACCCAAATTCCTAAGGTATGTTCTCCTCTCTAACAGAAATAAAAAATATCTTATTATCAATTCTAAAATCTGGGCTTTAAATTTTTCACTTTGGGTAATGAAAACCAATGTGGATCCTTTTCAATATTTAGCCTTTAATCATTTGGTGCCCCTTCATTTATAAGAAGAACAGAAAAGGATGGTAATACCTATTCTATTTGTGCTAAAATGACTGTATAGATGTGCTGAGAGGACACCACCTATAAAAAAACTTTTTTCTTTATTTTGTTGGGCTTTGCAAGCCTACACAAGTAGTGTTGATGTGATTCATACACACCTAATAATGAGAGCTTCCATGAGGAAGTCGAGCTCATCTTGCTCTGAACACACTTCTGGCAATGTCTGGAAAAGAAAAAACAGGTTGACAAGGAGAAGATACTTCAACTTACAGATTAGAACACCTGGCACTAACATTGTCTGCAGCAATCCTTCTTTAAAAGAAACCTCACTCTAAGCCACTAGAGCATTGCTAAACTAGACTGTGAAGCCTGTTGAAAGGTAAATATCAGAACTCCTGGCCCATCAATGCCACTGTCATCCTCCTCCCAGCAAAGGAAACAGCCCAGAGTGCACAGAGAAGGCTCAACATATGGGACTCTGCTGTATAGAGGATGAGGAATGAGACCACAGCTCCTGAGTTCTCTGCAGTTCAATGGTCCTACCTTCCTGCAAGGCTGGGATCTATAACCAACAGCAGAACTGAGCTGCTATGTAATCTCTAAGAGAAAACAAACCAGCAAGACTGCTGAAGGTTTGGAGAACTCTACCAGGGTCTCTTAGGATTTAGCTCCACATCCAACGCTTATCCATCCTGTAAGGGAGTGGTGAGATCCTTGGAAAACCAGCCATCTCCTACTTGCAGGGTCTTTGTATGTGCCAGCAGCTTTTGGCCCTGTGAAGATTTTTGGACAGATTACCAGCTAGGTGTAGCATGGGGAGGATGGACAGAGGATGGATTTAGTTCTCATTCCTGCAGCCTGCTGTGGCTCTGTGGGAAATCTTTGCCTATTTACTATGCATAGACCTCTTTTAGTAGTCTCACATACCCATATCCTACAAGCTGTACCATTGCTGTGATGGATTACAGTGCTGCAAAAGAGCAGCAATATTTCTAGCCACATCCTTCAGGACTTATAGCAACGCTTCACTCATCTTCATTGTTACAATGCATTGGGACTCTGGGGTGAAAGGTGCATGAAATCATCATGATAACTCATACACTGTCACTTACTTTCACAGCCACCTGCAAGGGAGTGGGGTCGCTGGGGATCCCTGTCACCTGACCTTCATATACCTCACCAAAGGCTCCGTGGCCCAAACCCCTGGACAGACCAGAGAAGACAAGAAGGTTTTACTACAGAGAACACACATTATAACACTGTGGACACAGCTCACAGAACGGGCTCACAATTTTCATGGCAGCGTAACAGGGAGAGCTGGATATTGACAATATGGTCTCACCAGACCTTGGTGAGATCTTTCATGAACCTACATTTTATTTAATTGGAAGGGAAAGCAGTCCATGGAAGTGAACATTCCCCAGTTAAATCGAGCTGCTGGCATTGCAGCACGTAACAGAGAGCACTCATCTATGGCTTTGGTATCAGTGCTCAGTGGTGGGTGCTCCAAAACAGATCAATAAAGACAGGACTTTAGTCTTGGTGTTCACACACCCTAAACACATTAACAGTTCCCCTGATACTTCTGCATCACCATTAAACAAAACACTGAGCAAGAAACTAGGAGGCACAATGATTCTCAAAAGACCTGAATTCTAAACCAAATAACTTTTCCTGACTTATTGTGTGATTCTGGGCAAGTACCTTAGCCAGTAAATGGTGATGACAGCGCTTTGTAAAGCACTCAGCTCTAGGAATTTGTGCTGAGAATTGTTTCTGGCAGTGATCATGTTATGAAACTTACAGTTTTATTTTGAATAAGATTGCAAAAAAAAAAAAGAGAGAAAGAAATAAAAGTAATCATACAATAGATCCTGTTCCATGTCCTTGTGATACAGATTTTGCATACTTGTCTACTCAGTCCTGACTCTCAACATTAAGTCAACTGGTACAACAGCAGCTATTTCACATTAGTGCCCTGTCATAATGACATGGTGAAATATGGCAGAGGATGAGGCTGCACCCCAAATCCTGAGTCCCTCTTAACCCTGCATGGATTGCACATTGGGCAGTAGTATTTCCAGCCTCTAAGAGGCATCCCTGCATCTCAGTCTGGGAAAAAGGCTCTCAATAAAGCTCTCTGCTACAGCATGCACTCTCCTGTTAGAGCCAGGCCTGGGCTGGGGGCTGCAGTGATTCTGTTCTCTGCTGTATCACTGGACTGCTTTTGCATGGGCTGTTGGCCTCCTGCACATATGAACAAGGAGGAACAATCTGCTCTGCCATTCCTTAAGCTCTGTCTGTAGTTTTGCCAGGATAGAACCAGTCTGGGCAGTGAAACCACACTGAGGACTCGTGTTGCCTGTGACTCAACCACTTTGTGTAATAACATTTTGTAGGTATCAGCTTCAGACACCATGCTTGGCTCTGTCTGACCAACCTATTACAAACTGAGGGGATAAGCCAGACCTTTACAGCTCATAACTCACCCTCCTTCCAAAAAGTCCACTTTCCCTTCCCTTCCCTTGTCAATTCCCAGCTGTATCCTCTGCTATCTGCTTGCCACACTTCAAAAATCCTTTCAAAGTCCAAGTGACAACAGAAGCAGAGCCCAGGGTACACTGGAAACCTCCAGGTGCAGTCCAGCAAGATGCGCAGGTTAAGGGGGAACGAGATAAGAGACAGCAAAACATTGCACACTGCATAGACTGCTCTGAGCATAATTTTTTTTCAGCACCTTAAGCTTCCCAATTTTCCAAGGACTCCTGCTTCCACTTTTAATTTTTTTTGTGTAACACTGCATGGTATCAGGGTACTATCACATTCACAAGTATCCTGCAGTAGAGCAGTATGCAAGAACTCAGAATTTTCAAGTTTTTCTTAGGAGACACTTTAAAACTTTTCAGAAGTTCTCATCTAGACACGATTATGTTGCTGGCTTTATATCCCTGACTTTTTAATTCTGTCTGGCATTTTCAAATCCATTCCTTTCCTTGCTATTGCACTTAAGGATGTCATTGTCTTTACCAAAGATCCCATCAAAGATTTAAAAGAGCCTCCTACAAGCTTCAGCCATCCCAGAATTTCATCAGCTCATGGCAATGGGCCATTCACTGCATAGCCTGTAAAAGATGTAACTGAATTACTGGTGATGATTATTCAGTTCTCCTCACAATCCCAGGAGAACACTGCACCTATAGAAGGTCAAGGTGAATGCCAAAATCTAGTCCCCTGCCCACAAGCCTAACTACTGCAGCTTTACATTTTATGAAAAGAGGTATGAACCTCAAAGTGCACAAGAATTTGCACAAAGCCATGCATTCACACCTCTCTAGGAGAGCAGGGATACGTGGGTGTACAACGAGAAGGGTGGGGAAGGCAAAGATGAATTTACCGGATGAGGGAGATGTTTTTTCGAGGCACCTCTTTAAGGTCACTAATGGATGTGGTTTTCCCTGCAAAGCAGTAGTTGGGGTTGTAGTCTGTCATGATGGTGGAGGTGCGCAGCTTGCTCAGTTTGTACTCTGGGCTCTGCAGCTCCATCTGCATGGCTTGCAGCTCCTGGTGCTTGCGGCGATACACTAAACACGGAGAACACAGTTAACCACGTCCAGAGACTGGATTTGGGACAGACCTTCTCACTGGGACTCACTGTGGTGTGGCCAGACTTCAGGGAATCCAAGCAGCCAGTGACACTGGCATATTTCTGTACATCAAATAATTTCAGATAGAAAATGGGATCTGAAGATATCCAGGAACCTTTGATTTACACATCTTACAAAGAAACAGGCTTGCTCATGGACTGTCCGGGAAAAGTAAAATGAGTTTCACTTGGAGAGATCTCAGAGTTCTGATGCTTTTTTTATACTTTATTTAGTTTAACCAGACCTTCCAAATACAAGTCCAGTTTGAAATTTGTGGGAGGTGGTGTATAACTGACTTTCCTAAATCATGTAGAAGTGACTAAAGTCTAAATGAAATTAACTATTGCATCACATTGTTCGAAGTGGATAGCCTAAGCTGTTTCCTCAGAATAACACATTGTACATAAAAAATAACTGATTTTCAAAAACTTCCTCTGTTTCTAAACAACAGAGTAGGACCACATTTGAAGTCAGTTTATGGTATGTTATATTCCTTGCATCACTTCACTGATACTTCTGCAACACCATTAAAAACCACACCTTGAAAGAAGACATCCTGAGGATATTCCTTGAAATAGTAACTGATATTGTAGGATTTTTTCCAAAAGAAGATGACAATCAGGAGCAGGTTAACTCACTATTGATTTCTGTGGGAGCTGGATTGAGCCCAAAGACTGTGACGGCAATAGTTATTGCATCTTCTCCAGCAGATGTTGCTCAGGGGAAAAATTGAAGGGGTAAACATGCACTTGCAAAGGCAGATGGATGTAACGACCTATCCACAAACCCTTCCTGTCCTCCATTTTCCTCCTCATTGCCTTTGCTTTGATTTTTTAAGTCATTGCCCTTTCCTGAGATGGAAATGATAGGCTCGTTGGATGGAAAGAGGATTACTCTTCCAGTCCTGAGAAGTATTTAGTCATTGTAAAAAGGCACTGTCAGGACAGAAATCATAAATGTAGGACCATGTGCATGCAACTGATAACTCCTGAAATCCTTAAAACCGAAACAGCTGTGCAGATCTAATTTCCTGCTCTTGGTTCATCCCCCTCCTTCCCTGGACCACACACAGTGTGGACAAAGAAAGGTGGCAAAGCTGTGGTTTGAATCCCTGACTCCTTTTCATTGATTCAAATCTATTCTGCTTGCACCAAATGCAGGTGAGCGATTGTTTAAAATAAGAACACGAAAAGGTGAAAAATACCTTTTAGAACTTCAAATAAAAATTCCAAGAGTACCTACATCCTACTAAGGAGCAGTTTGTGAAAGGGGAACCTATGTTAGAGTTTAAGCTTAAATGTCATGCATTAAGAGGTGAAATCTGTACATAGGCACACAAATAAAGAAGCTTTTAGGCATTAAACAGCAGCAGATCTCACAAAACCAGAAGCAGCCGTGTTCTGGCAACTGTACAGTACAACACAAAAAAGAATGTCTCTTTTGAGATGCAGTCAGTAGCTGAAGCCTCCTCGAATTGGTCATTGTGGTTAGAAACAACTACAGAAATCTGAAGATGTGTGTGGGAAGGTGTCATTAAATACAGCAGTAGCTCAAAACCTGAATCCTTTTGCCTCTCAGGGCCCAATTATCCCTAGCTCAGCTCCAGCCCTCATACAAAAATATCTTTTGCAGAGAAACACTCACCTATCATGATTCCTGAAAAAGCCAAAATTAAAGCAGCCACCAATGCTGAAGTCACTACAGACAAGACCAAGGAGAAAGGGAGACGAACCACTGGCTCAGCTGCAACAGAAAGAAGGAATTACATATTTGAAATTATCTTCCAGGAGCCACTTTTTTGCCATCAGATTTTTTTCTGCTCTTGTCATTCAGTCATCTGCTGCTCCAATAGTGTAGGAGCAACCTCTGGCATGACCAGTTCTCAGGACCTATGATTTCTCATACCTCATTGTTTCACTTTCCTCAATTACTACCAAGTCATTAAAACAGATGGTTCACTATCAATGAATTAACATGTGAATTCCCTGGGTGCAAAAGCAAGACCATAAAAAACAGGGGCAGGTGGCTGGGGGGATGAAAAGAACATTACATTGTTTGGGTTAAAGTGCTGCTATCAATGCCAAATCGCAGCAAAAGCAGGAGGACTGCAATATAGCATCTCCTAAATGCATGTAATCCAGGCAGAAAAACCTGATAACAGTGTAGTGAAGCTGCATCTTCATGTGGGATCATGCTATTAAGGTTTACTTCACCTTGACAAAATGACCATACTTTTTACCCATCTTACAGGCAGGAATGGTAAAAACACAACAATTTTCCCATGCCAATGACAAAGCTGAAAGCAGGATCCCAAACCCCTGGGGTGACCTGCTCTAAATGCTGCACAAGAATAGGAAGCAAACCTAGTAATGGAGCTCTGAGCACCTGGTTTTGAAAGAAAGGCAAGTACAGGCACTGTATTTAGTTTTTCTCAGAGAAATCTTGCACAGAATTTCCCACAGTTTTTAAAGTTTTATCTTAAATGTCCAATTCCACAGGAATCATATTTTCCTTCATGTTGCACTTTTTTTCCTCCCCCTTTAAAGAACCGGTCTGAAATTTAAGTTCAACTGGAAAATTCTTTCAGCAAGCAAACTTTCAGGATTTCAGAGCAGACTCTGAACACCAGCACAAGCAGACACAAAATTTGACTCTGCTCAGATCTGTGCAGGAAGCCAAACATATACTGCAGAGCAAAGCAGCACTGCTGCTCAGTGCCCCAGTCCTCAGAGCTGCTGAGAATATATCCTGGCAAAATTGCTCTGCAGCATACACCAGCAGGGAAGAAAGTAACATTCAACTGCAGCCAGGTTTAAGTAAGATTAGACAGCACTTTCAGGATGTCTTACAGTCCAAACTACAGCCTTTGGCCACGCTTTTTCTGTCCCACATGTTAGCAGTACCCCACATATCTACTTACCTGTGCAAGACACACCATCCTCTGCCAATTCTGTGCCTGGCTCACAAAAGCAAATGACTTTTTGAGTCTCAAGATCAACATGGCACTCGTCCATCTCACAATGACTGCAGTTAAGGTGCAGCCTAATTTCCACCTCTCCGTGCCCCTCTGTCACTAAGGAGTGGATGAAGAAGCTCAGTTAATTAGTGTAAAGACCATTCTTATCATTTCCTTGGGCTCACTCTTTTCTTTCCTGGCCTTTACTCCCTCCAAGATCAATCACTGCAATATCTTCAAAACTTTTTGGCTGAATCCACCAGGCCAGAGTGCATCTGAATTTGAAAATACTTCTGGCTGTTTTAAAGGAAACTTCTTTTTTTAAATTTTTTTTTTAATGAGTAGATTTTTTTTGTTGTTTTCTGAACACATTGCAAACATATTAAAGACACTGACTTCTGGGAAAACACAGGCTGGAGTGGCAGCATTTATCACTCCCATGCACTGCTGGGCAGCACCTGGATATTTTACTAAGGGATGCTCTAAGGAATTTGCTTGTTAGTGAGTAGTCAGGTGTTTTGTCTGTTTCTTTCCTAAAGTATCTGAGCTATGAGGTTCTGTTATCACTTTCCTTGTCCAAAATTATTCCGTAGGCTGGTAGACTGTACTGCTGGGAGTGTTTCCTAATAGGCTTGATGCTTCCTCTCCCTGTATTTTTCCTGCTACTTCTGTCTATTCTCTGCTGTATTTTATGTACTTTCTGCCTCCTCATGTTCATGACACTGAGCTGTACTCCAAAAGGTTGTATGGGATCCTACTATTTTTAAAATGAAATAAACCCATGAGAAGACTTCTGACCAGTATGAATACCTTTAAGTGCTGGAGTGTATAAAGTACCAATTGGGTTAATAAAGGACACACCATCCTCCCCATCCATCTCTGGGTCATTGTCCACTGCAGCATTGCCACCTATGTCAAACCAGAAGTTACCTTAACAGACTGAGGCTCATAGAACAATAAAACACAGATAAACATGGCAACATGCATGAATTCAGCCTATTTAGGGAGGCATCCAAATGAAAAAAGAGAAAAATTAAAGCATTTACTGTATAGGGAATATTTAGCAAGTTGTGGCATGAACTACTGGACTTTAGAACTTCAATTTAATAATGAAGCTTGTGACAATCAATCAATCAATTAGCTCTGTTTAGGTAGACTGTTGCAAACTAAGGCTCAAACTTCATCTTTAACCATTTGGATGCTGTGAAACGTACAAGCCCTTGTTAAAATTTAGGTAGCCAAGAGACTGGAAAGCACCAGTACTCCAGGGCTAAGTTAGTACCCTGCTGATCAAGGCATGTACTGTGTCAGCAGAGGGAATGAATACCTGATATCCTTCCTCTCCTTTGCACCCTAAACGCAGGGTGGTCAACCAGGAGTGGGGACTGAAGGAATTTATGAGTTGCTCATTTGTGCTCGAGCATATGGAACATACCAGAAGTAAAGTATGGGCAATAGATAACAAATATTAGAAACAATATATTTTGTACTTCAAGCATGCAACAATTCCCCCACCCCACCCAAAAATTGTTTTTTCCCTTTAATTGTCTTCAGTGAAATAATGAAAAAAAAAAAAAAATCATGTGAGTCATTCTGTTGGAAAAAGAAGCATTACACAGGAACATTGGTACAAAACATGCACTTAATAATTTAAACTCATTACTTCCTCTCAATATTTCTAGTCTACCATCTATTTAATTTAAGCTGTGGAGAACCAGGGGTTAAAGAGTCCACCACAGTGCAGATGGCTGCCCAAACTATGTGGCCCAGGAGACTGTGGGTTAGCAGAGATCTTGAATCTGGCCCACACCAGTTGTAATCAACATAATGCCATCTGACAGCTGCCCTGAGACACAGAGGCACATGAAATTAGCTCCTTGTTGACTGAAGTCATATTAAGAGGGGTGCTGGCTGGCAGCCTGAGCCTCTGCCCCCAGAGACCACTGTGCAGGACCAAAGCCCACCCACAGCAGGGCAGGGGAGAAGCTGCATCTTTCCCCTGGCATAAAGCCTGGCTGCCAGTCTCCAGGACCAAAGTCCTCCAAACATAGGTGCTTGGCAACTGGAGCACATAGCTGTGGCTCCTCCTGCTCCAGCACTTCCACCCCAACGTGAAAAGCTCAGGAATCACAGCAGGATCTCAATGTCACATTTTGCAGAGCGCAAAGCCAGGGTTGCAGCTGAAGGACTGGCCTCTGGCTCTTTGCTCAAAGCCTAAATGATTTCATCTAGTGCTAAAAAGGCAACACACAGACATACTAGTACATAACAGTCAAATATGCTAGCTACAGGAGAGTTATCATCAGCATTTTGCTGATCATTAGCACTAAAGGAGGGGAAGGGACACCTTGAACACGAAGCCACTTTACCTATATATCCTCCGCCTCCTCCACCTGAGGAGCACCCCCCTCCACCCCCTCCGAAACCCCCTCTTGTCTCCCACCCCCACTTCTTCATGGCCTGGGGGCAGGATCTTCCTCCAGTAGCACCTTCCAGCAAGGATTTTCCTGACCACAGGAAGGAAGTGTTATCATTCCAGCCACCTCCACCACCTGCAGTTGAGAGAAGAGAAAAGGCACAGCCAGGGGTTACTTTTCCTGTTAGAAACACTGGAGGGATCTGCAGGACAAGCATCCATTCAAAACACCTCAGCTGAAAGACATCATCTGCACCTCTTTTCACCCACCATACAAATAAGGACAAGTAATTTCTATAGAAAAAGTAAAAAGATATCCCTACCTACTCTCCAACCACGTCTTTCTGGTTTACAGAGCCTTCCCCTTCTCTTTGTCTAAAACACTCTTGAAATAAACCAATGCAAATGCTAAAGTAGAAAAAACTGAATTTATTGTAAGGGGTGTGAAAACATGTCCCACTCCTACTCTCCACACCACATACCAGTGACTCATTTCAGCTCTGCTGCTTGCTCAGTCCGAGGTCTCTGCACAGAGACTTCTAGACATGGTGAAATTATGCTCTTTCTGCATAAGCCAGAGAAACTCTGACTGTGTCCACACAGCATAAAACAGTGCAGGGACCAGGACAGTCACACTGACACTGCTAATTCCCACATCAAAAATCAAACAACTTTGTTTATGAGAGGTACTGCATTATTTTGGGAGAATGTAGCCATTGTTATGGCTATACTATTTCTGATACCCTTATTTACCCCAAGTATCCAGCACTGTGGGTACCTTCTATTTGCATCTGTTATAACCCTCTGTTCCCCCTGAACTGCATTTTCACGAGTTTTACCTCACCTTCTTGTGAGGAGGAGGAATCTGGGAGTACCACATATTCACAAAGGTTTTCTTAAAAGGAATAAACTCTCCTTACCTGCAGCTCCTGAATTTCCATTCAACCCTGGAATAGAGGAATCATTCTCCAGTCTTTCTGGATGAAATGTGTCCGTTTTGGCCCTGTAGGCCCTGCCACCACCCCCTGCTGCAATTATCAAGGGGACCGGTTCTCCGTTCTCCATCTTAACAAATTCAGAAATAAAGGCAATGTTCAAACTGAGTCAGACATGGAAAGGGAAGTTCAGCCACATCACAGTTACTGCATGTTGCACCAAGCAGGCATCTAGGGCTGCTCAGCACTGCACACTGTCACTGCATTATTAATGTACCCAGAAAATTAATGAATAGAAAATTAAAGAATAGTCCAAGTTCTGCTACAGGAAACAGCAGTGTCAGTAGCTCTATGAATTATATCTACCATGGTGATGGCTCTTAGAAAGCCTGTAATGTCCCACGTGATAACTTTTATTAAATGAAAAAGCTAAGGATCACTGTTCTGCACAGTGTCTCCCCTGAGACCAGTGTTTGGAATGAGCACTGTCTCAGCACAGGAATGGAAACATCAGTGGTCCACAGCTACAGGACTGCCAACAGAAAACACACAGGCTATCCTCAGCTTTCCTTGTCAAGCTTAATGTGTAACTGATGTCTCACATTCTACAATGTCAAAGGTGAATGAAGTCCTGCAAAATTTGCCCTTTGCTGTAGAACTATGTTTCAGCATCTCAGTTTTTACTGAAAAAAAACCCCTACCCAGTTCAACCCATTATGTTTGCCAAGGATACTTCAAGCCACTGAAACAAGTATGGCCATATTGAACAGCAGTTCAAAGAAGTGTGAAGGGCCAGCCCAGATCCCTACATCTCTCAAGTGGAAATTAAGGATACCCAGAGGTCACTCTGCGGACCCTCTCCCTGAGGTGCATAAGGGATTTTTCAGAGGCAGGTGGCAGGATGTGTTGATGCTGAAGGTGCGTGGGGACTGTGTTTCCATACCTTAAATATGTAAGTGGCACCACCTCCACCACCACCTCCTCCTGCCCATTCATTGACACTTCTGTTCACACGAATCTCTTCTTCGATCACGTTGTTCTCTCCGATGCAGACTTTCTGGATAACATCATTTGTCTGCAAACAGAAGATCAAGTCTGAATTCAGGTAAGAAACCTCCACTCCCTTGTGCACACAGAGGCCTCATGAACCCTTCACCATCCCAAAGCAAGAAATTGTCCTCCAGGGAGACTACATGACCAGAACCAAATGAATGCTCTTCTACAAGAATCTGGCTTTTTGCCTCAACCTTCACCAGAAGAATTTGTTGCCATTTTAATTGAATTATTTTGAAGCAAGCTCAGTGCTGATACCTATTATCACGTAATACACCTCCATAAACTTTTAATATACAAAATGTAGCAGAATTTGCTGCAAATATTTCCCAGCACTACCAGTCTGCATTTCACAAGTGGAGGAAGGCAGTAACTCAGCAAGGATGTACCTTGTCCCTTTTCACACAACAGCCAAATGGCAGAGACAGAGAACCCAACTTTGTTTACCTCATTTCCAGTCCCGTTGGTTGGGCCAAGCAGTCAATGTGCATCTCTGATGATCTTGGTAGCAATTTTACTGCAACTACCAATGCCTACCAAAAGAGCAGCAATCCCATCTTTGACTGCAATGTTTTCCTGATGTTAATGAAAATACCTCACTAAAAAGCCTCCACATTTCCTACTTAGCATTTTTTCCCTTCCATCTATTGTCATTGAAGACTGAACTTTTTGTATTAGCCAAAGCCCTGAATTCACTAACTGATTTCAATCAAAACATTAAACCACCATTTATACCTACTTCAGGACTATGACCTAACTACTGTTTTGGTTTAAAATTGGAGCACTAAAGTGCATGACAAGCAGGAAGGATCCTGCTGTGAGCATTTTCAAGTTGCAAACTTTGCTTCTAGCTTATTTTACTTTACAGGTTTTGTCTCAGTAAAACTGTCTTGTTATATTGCACATATAATGCACACTGAACTTACTAAACCAACAACACTTTTAGGGGAAAATGCATAAACAGTTGTTGCAGTAGGATTGACCTTCTGCTTCCTTCTACTTTCATGTATATGTTTTCTTTTGGAAGAAGAACCTGATAAAAGCATGCTCAAATTACAAATTATTCTGCTGACCACACAATATATTCTAAGTTGTGCCAGAGAATGAGTGGCATCCCTTTTGTGTGCAGACTTGCCTAAAGAACTAACAGCCCTCCTTTCCCTGTTTTTTCCGTCTCCTTAATTGATTTGGAGTTGGGTGGGAATGATTAATAAAATGACAAAGTCAATGACCCAAAGGAACCACTAGATTACAAAAAAAATAATCCTTCATGGCAAAGACATAACTGATTACAATCCAATCTAGTAAAAGTCCCCTCCACAAGTCAATGCAATCTCTTTGCCTCAATGAAAGAATTACATTAGCACTCAATAAATTCTCACTAAGATTACAGTGGCCTGCAATTTAATGAGTCCATATATTACCCTCAGCTGGAATGTCCTAGTTAAAGATGCTGGATGGACGTTTGAGTTAGGCCATTTCTCATTTCAAAAAGGCTTTATATTAATGGTTTGTTTGTAGATATGTGTAATTCTACTTTCAACATTATTTACTTCAGCAGCCAGCCTTGAGAACCCCTTTTACTTGTCTATATCCTTCAACCTTTCTCTGCTCTTACAGACTGCTAAGCTTTCATCTCTTGGATGCCAGCCATTATCAGCTGAGAAATGCACATCATTTAGATGTCCAGCTCAAACCTGTAGGTGAAATTTCATCAGAAAATGCTTAGTTTGCTCCATGAGAGTGTCCTATTCCCATATCCTCCTCCAAAGAATACTTAATTAATAAACTTCTGTGCATGTAAATAGTGCCCATCTTTCTGTCAAGACATTTGCAGCAAGGGTTGGTTGGTAACATAAAAATCAGGACTGACCCAGCAATGATTGATTTGTCTTTCCTATTCCCATATGGAAAATAACCAAGCAGGGCCTGTGATGTGGGTATCTCTAGAGGTGCAGAGTACATGATAATGGCAGGGCTGGGCTCAATAGTGGAACAAGGGCAAAACCCTGCAAAGTCAGCCTTGAAGACTGATTTCCAGAGGAATGGAAGGCAGTATCATCTTTTGTCTCCAAGGCCCCACACAGGTGCTCTGAGATACTCAGACCAGTCAGGAACCTGTTGTGTATTATCAATGGGGCCCAAATGTTGAAAAGAAGCAAGCATAGGGACATGGTGCTTCATGTTCTCATGCTCTCCCAGTAAAACTGTACCTATTTCTTGACTCCTATATCCCCAAACCCCTTGAGGACAATGTTTTTCTGTGTGAAAAGAAAAACTCCATGGATTACTAGAAGGGATGAAGGCAAAACAGAAAGGCAATCACTTACACTAGGACAAGCATCTTCTCCTTGCTGTCCCACCAAGATATACAGCGTATCATCCTTCTGCAGGTCAAAAATTCCCAGCACAGACACGCCGTGGGACCGCACCATGGTGTTCTTCCCTCCTTTCCCACCTGCAGCTCCATAGCCTGAGATGCTGCAGGAAAAAGAAAACAAGAGGATGCTATCTGAGTTGTCCCAGGCAGGTGGAAGGAAGCCCAAACCCCTTCGGATCAGTGAGCATTTTGCACACCTGAACACGGTGTCACAAAGCTGTGCTCTGAAGACCTGACATTCTAAATAAACCTAAACCCAAAGCATGAAGACTGATTTTCTTCTCTGTTTGAATCTGTGAGCTTGGGTAGATACAAAACAGATTCTTTCACATTGATTATTGGGCAAACACAGCTGAGAACAGAGCAAGCAAGTCCTTATAGTTTCCAGCTGTAATATATGAAGCACATCTTGTTTCCCAGAAGGCACATCCTTGAGAAGTTTGCAGCAAGGAAGAGAAAGAACAGAAGCAGGAGAGTTGGTAAAACCAGGACATATGGCTAAAGAGAACATTAAGCAAGAGATTGACAGAGGGAGATTTGAGGAAGCAGACAGCATAACTGGTCCTGGTAGCATGGACCAGATGGAAAACAGCTCTCTTATTCCCAGGACCAGAGGAATACAGAAAGAAAAGTAGATGGAGATGACACTACCTGCGGTAAACAAGGAAGGCAAAAGCCCCCTGGCCAAACTCATGGTGGTCAGGAACATCTCCCTGTCTCCAGCCAGGAGTGGGCAGGTTACACAAGGGCTACTGCAGTCTCAGTTAAGGCTCCAGGATTTTTATTTCAAACAGTCAAGATTCAGAGGTGCTTACTGTTGCTGCTGTACCCAAAGATCTGGCTGTAACACTGTATTTCTCATCTCCTCCCTCTCCCTTCTAACCATGGGCATACTTAAAGCAGCTTTTAGAAAAGGATTTCAAAGCACTTTTTAAAGATCATGATAAAACACACATTTCTGCTGCAACAAAACACAATTACTCAATTTTCTGAGCAGGTAGATGATGGTACAGCAACTCAGTTTAGATCTGAAATAAGCAGGTAATTCTCCACTGACATTAGTAGCATTCCATGTGTTTCTATGAGAGTAAAATTCCACCTGGAGCATTTAACCAGAGACTGCAGGACTCAGAACTCAAAAATTGCTCTCGGCTTCCTACCAGGCACAGTGTAGGTGCTCTGCTTTAACGCCTCCTTTCCTCCAGCACCTGGCTGCTCTCTGCCCAGCACAGTCCTGCCTGCAAACAGGCAGTGTCTCATAACACATATTAGATCCTGGCAATGTGACATGATTATGTTCACGCCACTGCTGATAACCAAAGCAATCAGTCCTCAGCTAGGCTGTACCAGAGCCAGCAGAAAAAGTGATGGACACAGCACTGGGCCACCCTGAACAGATGCTGCATGAATTTGAGAACTGAGTTGATTTACGGTGGAATTTTGCAATGGCTAATGAGGTGCACTACCAGGCACAGCAAGCTGGCAGGGCTAACTGGCTGCCAGTAGGGGCCATACTTTTCCATGTAAGAACAGATTTTGCATACATGCAGTGATATCAGAAAGATCAGGAAACCCAGTCTGGCCTCACTCAAAGGCTGAGGACAAATAAAACCCAGTATACATTCAGGTGGCAGTCATTCCCTATTCAAAATGCTGTCACTATTTAAACAGTTATCTTGACTTCAAACCTTAAGAGGATCCCTTTCATTGGGAACACCTTTCTTTTAGAGGAGGACAGAAGCCATTTAACCACAGTGGCCCTGAAGAAAGGTTCAGCCCATTCAGAGCAAGAACACAGAGTACCTTCCACTGCCTTCCTTCTTTTCTTTTACTGTGACACTTGTGGGATCTGCAAAAGAAGCCCACACCTTCAGGAAGGGTCAGGATGTGCAAAGTGCAAACCAGGGCTGGAGAAAAACAGGCACCCTAACATCCAGGGTATGGGAAACACTGGAGCTAGTCTTGAGAGTATGAGAAAATGCTCAGAATGACACTTTTTTGCACACCACTTGGGCTGTGTTCTTGGGCCACCTTGCATGAAGGAACCATGGAGAAGAGAGGACAGTGGATGTGATCCCAAATAGGGCACTCACAAAATGGACCTAAACCTCTTCCTTTAAAAATGGAAAGAAGTAGGATAAAGGATGGTAATGTGTAATTAATTTATTACAGTCCACTTCTTTCATACTTGGTCATAAGACCTAGATGACCAGAACTTCTCAATGCTTAGAAGGAGATCTGAAACAAAAAATATTCTTTTATATGTTTAACTTCATTGTTACACAATGTGAAGTCCCATGAGAGTGAACCAGAGCATGTAAAAACTCCAGTTTTCCAGTGTGGGCACTACAGTGTATGGCAGCCTACCCAGACCTTCACAGATGGGGTTTCCTGGGTGTGGTTGGTTTGTGCTGGAGAGTTTTGTGCAAAATTGAGCTGTCTGTATTTTAATAACGCATATTCTGCCTCATGCTCACAAAATCAATATCCTTCTTGAACAATTACCAGGAGTGTACATTACACAGTGTAAAACACAATGAGATGGCAGAACATCAGCTTTCTCCAGAGCCCAGCAGCCAGCAGGAGGGTTTTCTCCCTGTGTCAGGTGTTTCAGCAGTGCCCGTCAGGAAAACTTAGCGGACCCAGACTGCAGCAGGACCTGAGGGCAGAGCTAAGCACAGGCAGTAAGTCCAGACTCTGGGAAGCCCTGGATTGATATTGCAACGTGACATTTTCCTAGGGCTATGCTGTGCTGGTGGACTCCATTGCTCCTTCAGCAGACCAGAATCAGGGGGATGTCAAGTTAATTTAAGCCCACAATTGCCTCCTGCTTTCCCCAGGCTGTGAATTTTCTACTTTAGCCTTAAGAGGTGCAGAAGAGAATGTCATCCCTTTATATATATGTTATGCACGACATTATACATCAACTATCTATACAGAACTTAAAAGTCTGTTAGGTCATTTATAGGACTTAAATAGACAGGTCATGCCTGCAGGGCCCAGGGGTTGTATTGTGCAGCAAAAAATCAGCCTAAAGTGGCACAGGAACTCTGGCTCTTCTTGGATTCTGATATTAAAGAAATGAGAGTGCTGTAAGCTTTTGGGCTGTTCTGCCTGTTCATTTTTGGGCTGTACTTTATAACCATATTTACTGGGTGGTTCTGAAAAATTCTATTCACCTCAGGCAAACTCCTTGTTGATAGCTGGATAAAGTATCATTAATGCTTTTTGCATTACCATCAATCCTTGTAGGAATAGGCACTCAGGCAGAACTTGTGCCTAGCCTAGCCAGTTTCTCAAAACTACTTTGCCCTAGACCTCTATTAGAGACTGACTTCTGGCCTCAACATTAGCATTCTTTTTCAATATAAAAGAAGAAAAAATAGATGGGATCAGAAAATTGTAACTGAAATTTGTTCAAAGCCTTCAATTGAATGTTTTGCTTTGAAATCCAAGATACCATCATTGGTTTCAATATGGAATGCTGCATAAAAACCACCTCTAGAGAGTCACTGGTTCAAACTGACAGTTCTGCTTACAAAATGATGCATGTAATAGCTTCATGCTACCATTCAGATACAGTGAACTACACCTCAATTGTACTTCTTTCCCCAGCAAGAGCAAAAGGAAAAAATGATTGGTAAAAATCTGATTAAGTAGCATTGAACCGTATCTGATCACCTCTCTTTGAAAACAACTCCAGAGGGGGATTTAAGTGTTAGAACCCTCAGTATCACAGAGCCTACCATTTAGGTGGCTGGCTTCCAAAATCAATTCTACTGTGGTAAGCCAGGCTTACAAGCTCAACTTGCTGTCTCTGGATTCAAAAATGTGAAGATGCTGAGCAGAGGTTGAGGCAAGCTGTCCCATAAGAAATGCTGACACGTGGTTTTGCCTTCCACACCAAGTGAAGGGTGGGAAAAACTCATTCTGATCCCAGGGCTCCCATGAATGCCAAACGGGAAATGCATTCCTCCTGGTCTGGGGAGGTGAAAATGCTTCATTTTCAACTACTGATAGAGCTCTCCCAACCTGTGACCATTTAGGCTAAAGATTTGTCTGCCTCAGAAAGTTTCTTCTTTTTCACCAAAAAAGTTGCACCTCCCAGGGAGCAAATCTGAGATGGAAGAGACTGGAAATTACAGGCTCAGTGATAAGTAAAACCCCAGCAGATGTGGCCAAACTTCAGAATGTAATACTTCAAAAATGCCCGGTGTGTATCAGCAGCTTGGATCGTTTTGAAGACAGATACATCACGACAATCCCACAGCTCCCTTACCTGTATGTGTTGGTTGCTGGTACTCTCCAGATCTGGATGCCTTGGAGAATCCCTTCAGCTCCCACCACCACTCTGAGCTTGGAGTTCCTGTAGGCATCGTTGCACTGGCTCTGTGTGGGGCCGTAGGGTCCACTGGCACCACAGGTTGTGAACAACCACTGATCTGAAAGGAGGAGACGGGCAAAGCATGACCCCAACACCCAAGGACCAAATAGCTGTTCTGCTCCTTCGCTGCTCTGCTTCTTGGACCAAGAGCAAAACCTGGCCCTGAGGTTTTAACCCAAACAAACACCCCTAGAATTACTTTAAAAGCTCTGTGTACCGCAGTATTTGACAGCTTTTCAGCAACATCTCCAGGAATCTATCACAACAGTAAACATAGTTTTATTTTTCCTAAGGCTCAAAAAGGCAAAGAGCACAGAGTAGAGAAAAATCCAACAGAGTCCTCCCAGTTTCAGGCTCTGCCCTCTGGGCTGTTAAGTGCTCATTAATAATCTCAAGGCTGGTGCATTCTATCCTTTTCAGTTTCTAGAGACATTCAGTTATTGAATTTATTTTAAATGGGAAAGTAACTGTTAATTAGATAACAACCTGTAAACACAACACCATCACAGTGATTAAAACATAACAATAGATTAACTGAATTTTGAATAATTGTTTGCTCACAGGACACTCAATTTAAGCTTCAGGAAGTAAAACACCTGACTGAGGCCTGTAAAACAGGCATCCAACTCTGCATTTTCTAGGCCAGATCTGTGGGTGTAAATCAATGCCTCCCTATTACAGCCATTTTCATCAATTGAAAGTACTGATCCTGTACAAATAGATTTCTAGAACAAGGATTTGTTAATTTGTGTTTTAAAAAAATCTAATCTTAAAAATTTTAATACATGATGGTGGCAATTATGTCCTTTTCCTTTAAGATTCATTTTAGGAGCATTGTAGTCCCAAGACCACAATTTTATAAAACTCACTTTGTCCTATTTTCTAACATATCAGGAAATACTTAATATATAATCAAAACTAAGATCTAGATGGTAAATAAGCGGACAAAGCATTTTCTGTGAACATGACATGATTTATCAAACATACTTACTAATAATCTAATATACACAATCTAATAAACTCCATTAGGTAGTTCTACTACCATCAAAGATAAAAGATTTGGAACCTGAAGTTTTTTCTACAAATGGTGTTGGTCCAGTCAGCCTTCCACAAGGCCTTCTCAAAGGGCACCATTTCTCCACCAGCTTCCACAAAAGCAATGCCACACATGCAGATTCCTTCAGTGGTGATACCAAATAGCTCAGACAGGTTATTAATTTGACTCAATGTCCAGGAGTTTGTGAACTCAATGATCCTTGCAGAACCCTTCCAATTTAGGATGTTCTATGATCAGCTTGACCTGCTTCTTGGAATTCAGAGCTATTGTCTAAGCAGATGTGGTTTAGAAATGATGGTCTGCATGTGTCTGAATGAGCAAGACCAAAAGTTCTACCACTGCTGTTACTGGAGAGGTTCACCCTCCAGAAATAGAAGAAACACATTAGCTTAGCCAGAAAAAAAAGTCTGAATTACCTTTTCACAAACTAATCCTGAAGACCAGTTAAATTCCTTCCTACAAAAAGAGTTCAGTGAATGAAACGGATCAAAGAATTTGACAGAACTTTAAGAAATACAGCGACTGGTATTTCTGAAAAAATTTGGTAATACAGTGTTGTGCAAAATTACCACTCTGTAAAAAAATTCCCAATCTAAGTAGTGCTGAGAGAATAATCCAATCTTTCTGGAAAATCTACACCACCCCTTCTCAAAACTCCCCTGCAAGGGTCCTCTACAGATTTTGTCACTGTTACTTGTTTCATTTACATACCAATTTCACTTATTTCTCCAATCCTTCTGCAGTGGGTGGCAGTATGAAATCTTAACATTATTAGACAAGAAATGGAAGAATTTTCCTCTCTTCCTTTGCTTCTGATGTACCCCCCAAAACAACAAATAAGAGGGTAAAGGCATGTAAGGAGGAAAGGTCTAGAAGTTACTAAAGCCAAATGCTTCAGTAGCTCTGAACAGTTTGGCACCAGAAGTTACTTGTGTTTATCCTTGCAAAACCCACCCCAAACCCAAAGGAAAACCTCACACTAGCTGGAAGAGGAGAGACTCATTCTGTCAGCTATCACAGTGATTTAACATTGCAATACCCCAGCGGGCTTAGCCACCTGCACTGAAACATATGTTTAGTAAGGCAGGCAGGTAAGTGGAACAATAAGAAGCCAGTTGGATGTCTCCAGTGAAATATCAAACATGTTCCCAAAGGTAGATGTGGGTGACCTTCAAGGGGACAATAAACTCAAAACATGAGAGAATCACAATGGAAAACAGGAAGTGATAAAACCTAGGACAGACCACAGCAAGTGCAGACTGCTGCTATGGTTAAGCTTCACATTTCTGATTTAGTGCCTTGAAATAATACACCTTCCTCAGGTATCTCCCTACCTGACCTTGGCAAACTTGTCTCTAGATGATTCCACATGCAATACACAGCACAGATGGACCTGAAACTGGCTGCTCTTGGCTCCCACTGGGTTCCAGGGACTGGGGATCAGTGAACTACATCTTATTCCAAAATGCTTTGAAATGTCCCTCTGGTTCCTTAAAAGCCCTGGTTGAACAGAAGGAGAATGTCCTTCTGCTGTAGACCTTATGCCTTCAGACTCTGAACTGAAGCAACCAGAACAGCTTTTGTATTTTCTGCCCTTAGGGCAGACTAGAGGGGGCTCACTTCCAATGCAGAGGTAGTATCAGAGTAAAGGCAAACATTGCTGGCAATTTGAGATTAGTCAGTCTGAGTTTTCAGAGCTTGAGAGGATGGGAAAGGGAAAAACACAGTTACGTTATGCCAGGGAGTACAATGCAAGGAACCTGGAGATGACTGAGCACAGCAGGTTGTATCTTGGATTTCTGAAGTGGCCCTGTTGTAATGGATACAGTGGTGTATACAAGATTGTCTGTAAAGCCTGCCAAGTTCTGCAGGTGCTACAGCCAGTGCTAGCAAGAATATTTATTTGCTTTATTCAGGTAGACAAGAACAGGAAAAGATGTGTTTCAGAACTAGCAGAGCTGGGTAGTGATCTTTGCCCAAAATATTGCAGGGGGAAGTCTGGCCCAAGTGAAGTCCATGGAGAGACTGCATCTAATTCAAACCAGCAGGGATTTTAGTAAAACCTACAGCCAGGTGTTGCACGAGCTCCTCATTTGTCATTGCTGCACTGATGTGCAAACAGCCCTACTCCTGTTTATAAATACTGGAAGCCAGTCCAACATGGAACAGCTTTGTCACTGAATGGGACAAAGGAATAATGAATGTCATTAATATGACACAGGAAGAAGTTGCCCCTCATTTCAAGACAATTAGGACAGATGGATCTTAGTTACAATTCTGGATACAGACTAAAATTCCCACACTTCCCCCTCCCCAACGCTGTTTCACAAAGCCAGCTCTCAGTGTGCAGATACAACAGCCCAAGAACTGAAACCTCTAACCCAGCAGCAAAACAGAGCACTGCCTGCCTTAATAACCCACCACTACTTCTTTAAAAGTAAGATTTCACTGCCTGCAAAGTATTGATTTTCTCTTGATTCTAGAAATGACTGCAGCATGTCTTATGAGCTTGGAGAGAGCATTTCTACAGGTTGCTGCATGCCACAGCAGTTTACAGTAATTCAGTTTGAAGCATTATTTTGATCTCCAAAGACTAAAGCAGCAGCACTGAATCGAAAATCCTTAAGCAGCTCGGTGAGGAGCATAGATTTTTTCCATCTGTGAACAACTGTGGTTTGTTGCATAGTGCACAACACATCCCTCCTTCCTTCTGCAGTGTGTGGCAGGATAACACTGCCAGCACTCACACACTGGGGGAAGAACAGCAGGACTTTCCAGGCTAAACCTCTCCCAGAAACTAGCAGATTGTGGAATTCTGCCCAACTTCACACAAGTTACATACATCCAGTGTCCAGAAACAGCTGAGCATTCCCATGACAAAAACAACAGGTAGCTTAATGTAGGGCCCCTGTGTATTCTGAAATTGGCAGTTGCAAGATGCTAGCCAGGTTTAAAAAATGGAAATTCCTGTTG
The DNA here is from genome assembly GCF_036417665.1 of Passer domesticus. NCBI lineage: Eukaryota > Metazoa > Chordata > Aves > Passeriformes > Passeridae > Passer > Passer domesticus. The sequence goes on along the minus strand of NC_087476.1, from coordinate 110,956,306 downwards.
GGGGTGGGGGGAAAAAGTGGAGATCACAGTGAGATTCAGATTGCAGCACTACATTTCATTGAATAATTTATACATAAGTTCAATTTGATAGAATCCTCCTTTTTAAAAGAAACATGTCAGAAGAAACATTAAGTTTCTGCCCCTTCACCCACTCATCTGCCCTCCTGTTCCCTGGCAAGCCTTCCAACACATTGGCAAGGTCCCACAAGCAATATTTTGCAAAAAAAATGTATTTTTGGCTCTCTTAAAACAATTGAAAAGAAATTTCTTCCTTCATAACTTTTCTTTCCGTAATGAATTCACTGATTGATATATTTACACACACAGTCGCTCATCCTTTTGCACAGCAGAAATTCTAGGTTTCACACAGTTTGTCTAGATACATGAAATACACAGCAATCAAGCTGCTGGATTTCAGCCACAGCAAGAGGGGAATGATGTCCTGCTCTTGGAAAACAAAACGAACAAAACCCCACAAGACTTAAAATGACTGATTTGTTTGAAGCTCTGATACTACTTGCAGCCCTAGGCAATGCTGCTGCAGGCGCTGTTGCAAATAACAACTAGCAACACTGAAGAGAAAACCACGGAGCAAAGCCTAAGGCACATTTGTACTTCTAACATAGAAAGCAATTCCACTGGCACGTGTACAGCTCACAAACTCCATGCCACAAAACAGACAGAGGCATTCTGGCTATACCTCAAGGGTCTAAACGTATTAACTGGCATTTGTCAAATCAAGCTGGTTTGAACCTAGTTTAAACCCATTGCCAACCAAACCTTTAGTGATTTGAGCAAATTGCCAACCAAGCACCATGGTACTTGGCTTATTTTGGAAACTAGAGTAACATGTTAGTGAAATGCATCAGTGCTTTAAAACAGTGTGTAGATAGTTTGTGTAACTTGCTCTGACAACCTCTATTCAGACCAAAAGGCTATTCCTCCTTCCAACAGAGTAAAAATCCACATTAATAAGGTTGTTTATTAATAAGTATCTCATGTTTCAGAGGCATAAGAACCCCAGTGGCTAAACTTTTGGATGCCATTAATTCTTCCTCACAGAGTCCATTTTATCTCTTCTTCTCAGGCAGATGTCATCAAGCTTGATGCCATGACCAAGTGGAATGTTTGCTTCATCTGTTTGTAAGAACTTCCATGAGCTTCCCTTGCCTGGCAGTATTTGGCCAATATGGGGAATTAGAGGCTTACAGGAAACTGCCCACCATAATCTTCACTAACATTTGGCTGCCACTGGCACCATGGCTTGTGTGGAGAGCTGTAGATTTTACTCAGTGCATGAGCAATCTCAGTAATGCATTACCAATAATTCCAGTGGTCCATGCTGGAAGCCTGTAGGCAAAATACACTACAAGCATATACAAGAAACATGCTCAGTGAGGTAAGGATTTCAATTTTGCTTTGGGTCCTGCCATTTAACAGTGTTCTGTGAGCAGTAATTGGAGATTATTACCTTTCCCAGGATTGAATTTGCCAGAGATTAATGGGGCAGGGGTTGAAAGATGATGGTAAATGGCAGAACTAGGTTGTGCTCACAATCACAGTCCCATACCTGTTAAGTGTGTCTACAAAATGCTATTAAGGGGATATAAAATGATCATAGAAATTAGTGAGTCTTGCCAGCAATATGAGAACCAGTTACAGAGGTACAGTTAGACTAAGAGAGGTCGGCTTTTCCACTCTTTTTGGAGTTACTATTTCTATCTTTATTTTCTAAATGAGGGCAGCAGTGGAAGACTTGGATATGTCTTTCAGTTCAACAGGAGGAGCATCTGCAGTGATGACAAACATATGCCTGATTGATCCTGAGTATCATTTCAAAGAAATACTCAAAAGCTTGATTCATGCTTTAGATTTTTCTTAAGTGCTTATAAATAAGGAACACTCTCAGGGCATTCTTGTAGGAAATTGTGGTCAGTCTAAGAGGGTAAGAGCACTACTGACTTTGGATAGCAATGAGAATGCCTTGTTTCTTGCCACTTTCTGAAATTAGGCACTAAAAAAGCAGCATGAAGAAAACTAATTTCTTTTCCCTTTTGTGATTCACAAAGAGTCTTCCATAAAGGATGTTAAGTGATACATGCTACCAACCTTTTCTGAATTTCTTTTTTCTCATAATTACAAAGGATGGTAGAAATGCACATTAGATAACAAAGACCAAGTTGGGTGGAGGTGGAAAAATTATTTAAAAACATTTTCTGAGGTTTACAGAAGTTTCTGTACAATTTAAACTGCCATTCTTAAGAGTGAGTGGCTTTGAAATGTAGGTCTGAAACCTGTGAATTGCCTTGTTTATTTCAAGTGCATGATTAACTCTAGAGAGCAATTATGCCAATTCAACTTTTCTAGGTTGTATCTGGTTGCATGCTGATTTTCAGTATTGCACCGTTGCTATTTTCAATCCTACAGAGAAAGCAAGTGTTAACACTGCAATAAAGAAATTCATACCTACATATTGTGAGATCCCACTGTTGTGTCTGAACATTTCCATCACTGTTCAGAATGCTGCTTTTGTTGGGGGGAGGGCACTGAGCTGTTATTTACTGTGTTAATTGATGCATAATACAAAAATACAATTCTGCAGATACCTTTATTGCATTATACCAACAGTTCAGTTAGTATAATTGGATACAAAGAGCAACCAAATGTAATTTTCTTTTACTTAATACTTGCTCCGCTGTCCCTTTCAGCTCCTTCATCTGATTAACTGATGTGACTGAGAGTTCTTCCGAGAAACAGCCATGGAAGTGCTCAAAACAGGACTCTCTCTGATGGAAAACACAAAATCTGTGCAACCACTAAATGCTGTGGGGTAGAGACTGGAAGAAAACAGTAACCCAGTTTGGGTAAGAAAATTATTTGATGGCAGTTTCCATGCAAGAAATCAGGGTTGCACAATGGCTGGTGGATGTGCAGAGCAGAAGGGATGAAACAATGCAAGATTTGGGGGGAGAAAAGGTTAATATTTTTGCACATTGCACAACATGCCATTTTTGTACTGTGTGCCCTGACACAAATAAGTTGTCAGTGGGACAGAAGAGAAGCTGAAACATCAAAAGAGAGGCTATCCTCATGGTATTTAAAGCCTATTCAGAAGCACCAGAAATCTTTAATTAAAGCTTGATTGCTCTGTGTCTTGTTATCTCCTTTTGCCTACTGAGAATCCTATTTTGTCTCCTTCAGCTTCTGTGATAGTAATTTGTTTACCTCAAGTTCCTCATTATTGCTCACTGTATCTTTATATGCCCGAATTTCCCATATTCTAGCCTTGTGTATAAAAGGAAATTGCACTGGTTTGATGTAAATTGACTTTTTAATTGGTAGTTGAATGATAGTATGATTTGAGAAGCTTTCAGTTTTACTTAAACTAATACCTAACCAATTTAAAACCAAAGCCAGTGTAAGCCTGGGTTTACAACAGAATAAACAGCACTCAGCCTCTTGTACAGATTTAACCATCTCAATGAAAAATCCTGGTTCCATTAAAGCTGATTCAATCTTCTGGCAAATGCAGGCCTTGTTACAACTGTTTTTCCAGGCTGCTTCTAGAATCAAGTTTCACCTGCATCCTTTCAGCAAGAAGCTGGTATTCCAGCAAATAACATATCATTAGTTAATTGAAAAGGAAAGCATTTGCACTGCCCTGTGAACATCTACCTAATGGCCACCTTGCACTGCAAGCAGCTGTGTGATTTGAAAACCAACAGGAATTTTTCCGTACTCGTCCTGGTCATCAAGGAACTTGAGAGAGCAGCATGACCAGATTAGTTGTAGGCATTTCAGGTCTTCTTCTACCCGGTGTGTTCATGATCCCAGGTGTGACACACTACGGGGGTAACACATTTCTGGAAGCTTTAGGGTGTTTGACAGTGGCTGTATTGTGTATTTTGAGTCTCCAGTGTGCATGACCTGGTGGCACTCTGAGCCATGATGAACAGTGGCAAGCTGAAGAAGCAAGTCAAGGGCTGAGAGCAGAGAGGGCAGGGGGGCTGATGGTGCCAGCCCTTAATTCTGCTGAAAATGCATTTCCAAGCGCAGGCAAAAGCAGCAGGTGTGTATATGTGAGGTTGTGCTCACATACAAAGGTGCAAGTGGAGGGCCCCTGCCCTTGAAAACAACTGAGCTTGTTTGGATTTAATGCTGTGTAAACAAAGTGCTACCTGTCTTTCAGACTGTAGCTCCTGCTGCTAAGGCTGAGCTGGCCTGGGGACTTAGGGAGGGCATTTTATTATCCTGTTGTCTCATCAGCTTTAGGAGCACAGTTCTTTGTTTTAGTAAGATTTCTTAAGAAGGAAATATTATAGCATGTAATCCATCACACAAGTCAAGGATCCTATTAACTGTAATTACTTTAGCTGAGCTCATATTGGTCAGTGCAGTCTTTGGGACTTCAGGGTGGTGCTGATGCTGTTGGTTCACTCACACAACAGTAAATATGTGCCCATCAAAGGAAAGGCCTTCTCAGACTCTGCCTGAGGTTTCTTAAATGCATTATGGGATGCAGAAAGAAACAAGATTAAAGCTGGGTAAAATACATAGCCCAGGGACCAAACAAGCATCTGCAATGTTTCCTGACAGCAAGCAGGGGCTCAGTAACACAAAGGAAAAAGGAAATTTGGTGCTGCAGAGACCCTCAGAAATGCAATGACTTTCACTGCAAGAAGCTGCCACTCAGCTTCTGTTTCTGCCCTCTCTGCTCTGAGGGCACAAGGGGAGAAAATTGCTGTAGGAGTAATTTCAAACCCCAAGGGCTAGAGACAATTTTAGAATATGAACAAGAACAATGATAAAGCCCAGAAAATAGGCAAGCTGTTTTAGATTGGAATTGCCTTGAATTTTCACCCCAAGGTCATCACAAATTATTTTAATTGCTCAAAGAACCTCAGTGACCTTCTCTTCTACCCTCATGCAATCTGATTCCCTTTATTTCTACTATCCGAGCCTTTCTTTAAATTGAATTCCTCAGATAGGACAGGGAGCAGAAGAGCTAGATGATGTCAAGTCTAGTAACAAGTAGGAAATAACAGAATTCTCAAAAAAAATTTACAGACACAGGATTTCTAGCCCGCACACACTTTACATTAATTTTGCATCTACAATCTAATGGTTTTTTTTCTGTTGCTAAAACAGTAGGTACCCTGGAAGGAAATGTATAGCTGCCTTAGGAAACTACATCACCACCTACAGAAAGTCAGCCAGAAATCCATAATCTACCCCTGCCTACGGATCCTACCATGAGATCACTGACCCAAGGGCAGCACTGAGAGCACTTAAAAGACAACTCCACTTACAGGCAGGAAACAGAGATACAGATATTGAAGGGAGAACTTCAAAGGATCTTCAAAGAGAACATATAAAGATACTTTTGTAAATTATATCTTTGTGACAGACCAAGCTCACACACAGCATCTGTAATAGAGCTAAACACAACCTTTCGAGCTGAAGTGCAGCTTCACCCAGCCCAGCATCCTCTCACATGGGCTCATTGCCTCTGTCTCACTCCCTGGAGGCTCCTGACAGTGCTTCTGCACTTTTCTTGCTGTGTGATGCTCAGCACATAAAACATCAGTGAACTCCATGTGATGGCAACTCAGCTGACCCTGCAGGCTGTCCCCTCAGCCTCTGCTGTCAGAGCTCGCTTCACAAGAGAGCTCAGGCAGCAGCAGCAGCAGCTGTGGCAGCACAGAGTGGGCTCATGGATCCAGCTTTTGAGGGAGCCTTGAGGGCTCTGCAGGGCTTTTGGCCACACTGACCAGCCTGCTGTCAGCATCAGAGCAAACACCATTAGTCCATACATCTCAGCAGAACACTGCAGGTAGCAAAGTGAAATACAGCCTAGAAAAGAACAGATGCAAAGAACTCTTCTTAGGCGGAAGGGTGGGAGAGAAGGAGGCAGCAGGAACAAATCCCTAGGCTTACTGACAGAGCAAAGGAGGCATTTATCAACCCCACTCTCTAACTTAAGAAGGGAGGTATTTCAAATTGGCAGGTAGATGCCCTAAGTGAGGAGAAACAGCTGCACATGGTGCTGGGGACTGCAGTTGTAACAAGCGCTGCCTCTCCTGCAGCCACCCCTCACTTCCATGGTCAGCCCTGCTGCCCTAGATAGGCTGGAGGTTGTGGCTGCTTGAACCAGCTAGGAAGAGAGGCTGGCAAGGAGGAGGGAAAGAAGCCAATTCAAATGGAAATGCATCTCTGAGGCCCAAAACAGATATTGTGAATATGTGTGAAATCCTCGGAGAGGAGAGAGGAAAGCATTTGGGAGACAGAGATGGGAGGCTGAAGGCAGGGAAGGGAATTCTTGCATCTATTTGGCCCACACAATTGCAGTTAGGTTGGAAAGAGGAGCTGAAGGGTAAGGGAAAGTAAAGTAACATGAACATACAAGACTGACATTTCTAACTAAGTCCAGAACTTACTGAAAAAGTGAGGCTATGGTTAGTTCAAACCAAGTCTGTAGCAACTAGAGTTGGGTGTTAAGGTTAATAAATGCTAAACTCAGTCAATTTGGACACTTCACTTTGATTCCTGCCCATTTTTAGATGACCATGACACCAAACGCACTTATCTTACAGTTTAAATCCATGTTTTACTTCAAGTGGCTCCCTCTGGTTCTTTGACCAGCTGGAAGCCTGTTACAGTTAAAACCAATTTACAGTTAGCAGCTAAAGGTAATGTCTTTGTAGAGTATGTTTGTTTTATTTGTAAGGGACTTGGGAAAAGCTCTAAACAAAGGCTTTGGGGGGAAAAATTGCATTTAGCCACATCTAAATGAAATCTGTGCTAGTTGGAAATCTCTCCTATCTGATGACGCTTCTCAGACAGTTACCTGCTGGATCAGAAAAGGGGGCACTGCTGAGCTGGAGATTTCCCAGGAGCTTTTGTTCCCATCCAAACTTCTTCTGGACACCTCTACTGGTGAGCAAATTGTTTGAGTCTGGAGTGGTACCTCGAGGTGTCTTCTCTCCACTGACTAAAAAACAAGAAATCACAGATTGGTTTATGGCTGAGGGGGACTGAGTCACTATGTAATCCAAAATTGGAGCTAAAATAAGGGCTGCAGACTTCTGTGCTAAGAGCCTGCAGTCACAGGATATAACATTATTAAAAGAAATGGGCAGATTTACTTTCCAATGTTGTTGTTACAGAACTGAGACAAAAGGAAAATAAAGAGGAATGAGTGGTAGGCAAAACATTAAGTGAAAAAAAGACACAAAGCCGAAATACATTATACAATCTTTAGCAATTGTTATAAATTTTTTTCAGACGGTAAAAATCTGAGGAATTTTCTTTAATTCTATCCTAATTTTAAGATTTCTTTGAATACTGTAACTTGAGGTATATTGCACTTATGCACAGAACCCAAGAGGTATTACTGCATAAATGGAGAGACTCATGCCCCAGGCAATGCAAATTAACATAACACAAAGCAGATGAAACGTTCTGACTGCAGAAGGGGTTTAGAGGTTTTCAGTCCAAATAGGGCTACAGAGGTTGCAGCTCCAAGCGCAGGAGAAGAAAGGATGCACTTAAGTTCTGCTGCTCAGCCCAAGGCAGAAGTTTAATTTGTTCAGAGCAGCAATTCTCCAGCCCTCATGTAAGTTGTTGGTCTGAGGTACAGAGTGACAGATCATTGAACACATTTACAAATTAAGCAATTCACTATGCATGAGATTATGAAAGATGAGTCTGACACAAATGTTTAATAAAAATCTACATGTGCCATCAGAGGTAGAGACTGGGCATATTCTAGAGGCCAGTCAATCACAAAGCCAGGATCAGAATCCAAATTTTTCCCCAGAGCAGTAGAGTGTGAAGATCCTAGTTTCTGATTCAGACTTAAATGCATGTCAGTCTAAATAAAATAACCTTGTTCTAATTTAACTGGAGTATTGTGCCCAATGTTATTGCAAAGTTAGTGTCAATCACAGGATGCCTGTCTTTTCCCAGCCAGTGTCCAAGTGCCATTCATTTTGATAACTGTCACACAGCAAACCAGGTCATGTGGAAATCTATAATCACAGACTGGCTTCTGCATCAGCCTGGCTGGACAGGTGATGGTTCTGCCTCAGCTGGGAGCTGATCTCCCACACCCTGTGTCTCACTACCCACTTATGCCAAACTGGGAAACTCGCTCCCTGCTCGGCTCCACCAGTAAGGAATGCACCTGAGTGGGGCCCTCTGCCTAAGCACGGGGATTTCTGACACAGACCTTTGCCTTTCAAGAGTCTTTTGAAGATAATGACACCCAGCCTGTTCCCCACAGTTTCCAAATTTCAATTACATGGCAAATAAAAGACAAGTCCCTTGCAGATAAAAGGAAAACTTACTTGTTAAATAACAGTCCAGACTAAGGGAGACATTGTCAAAAGCAATAATGGCATCAGAGCCTTCTTCCCATGAAGCGGTGATCTGAAACCAGAACCTGCACAAATTGGAAAAAATGGGATTAAATTCTGCTAAAGAACATCAAATTCAGAACTCTTCACAATTAAAGCAGATTTTGAATGGCGAAGAAAAACTTTTCACATATAAAAATATTAAATTGATAGAGAAAGTATTTCACCCCTAACAAAGAATGATCTGAGGAGGGGAACTATATAGTAATATAGGAGGACAGAATTGGAGAATATTGCCCCTCTTTCCTCCAGAAAAAGAGCCTGAAGGAAGCAGAAGTGTGTGTGTGCATGTTGTCAGAAAACAAAGTCCCCTGGATTATGGCACAAATGAAAAACCAACCAACCAACCAATCAGACCTCTAAGAGGTTTTATTCTCAGAAGTGATTTATAAGCTAAGGTGTTAAGAAAAGTAAGTAGGCAGGGCTCCTGAAGTAATTTGGAGTTCCTAAAAGGAACTGGCAATCAAAGGCTGAACCAATTTTAGAAAGTATTTGGTGTTGATGTGCTCTGTAGGAAGCAAAGGGTGTCTAACAGCCCTGGCAGTCACAAAAGAGAGGAACTGACACTGGGTAGTCCACAGGAAGAGCAGAACTCATTATCTCCTTAGAGAAGCTGAGGAGGTTTGCCTTAAATCACTTCCTGATTTAAGGAAAGCTGGCTTTTGCTGGCAAGTTATGCCACTCTTACATTACCAGAAGAAAAATCACTGTAAATTCACTCTCAGTGATATTACAAGTCAACAGGAAGAGCAAAAATTACCCACGACAAAATACTTCAAATCTGACAGTACACTGACCACGCATTAATTTTGTGTACTCATGGATTTAGGTTTTCTCTCAGCTTAGCAAGTTAATGTTCTCTCAATGCATATCTGCCACATAAAATCGTAATACTCTGCTTAGGAAAGAGAAAAATTTCTGAAAGCAGCCAACCATAGCTGAGCAGTCAGATACAATGCTCAGAGGTTGCATCAAGACTATAAAAACATGAAACGATCACATGATGTAGAACAAGCTGCAAGTGAGTATGAAATATTATTTAAACCTCATTCTCTGTTGTATCTTGATGTTTTACACCAGCAGAAGTTAAACCATTCGTGGGTCTCTTTAATACAGATCTATTGCTGGTGCTTCTTGCTCTATATTTTAGAGATAAATGTTCAGTCAGAATGTGAATTCTTGCAAGTGTTTCAGTTCAGACAAGAAAATGATGACAGAACAAGGTATTTTTGAGGAGCACCTCTATTTCTTTCAAAAGGCTTTAGAAATCCTGTCTCTTCCTTGCAGCAAGGATCTAAACACTGGCAGATTTTTTTTTTCTTCTCACAGACTCTAGTCCTTTCTGCATGGCACTGGGTCTAAAATATTTTCTCTCAGCTTTGTGTATGTTATTAGCATTCTTACATTAGTCTTAGTGATTCTACTGTTTTTAAATACTACTTCTCCTTAACCAGCAAGCCACCCTCAAAAGCAAAATTCCAGTGAAGCTGCCCTGGTCATGTGCATGTTTACTGTGGGACAGCATATTCCTGTGAATTTGAATGTGGATTTTGACTGAGACACCTGACACTGTCAGCAAATGTAACCAACTTCCATGCTGCTCTCCAACACAGGGCAGCTTTCCAGAGGGGACAGTGAGGTTTGGCAAAAGCTAAATCAGACCCCAGGGATATTTGTGAGGATATTTTGAGGATATGTAGATTGGAGTGTCATCGTTGCCTGCAACTGGTGTTCTTGCTAAGCTACAGCTGGGCACAGAGTCAGAAAAGCTGACACAACGAAAGCAAAAAGTCAAACCAGAAAAAACTCCTGTCAGCCCCCAAAAGGTGCAAAGGGTTTAGAACAGACCACAACCCATCCACAATAGAAAAGATTTCTGTAGTTACGATGTTCCTTCTTCTTTATTTCTTGTAAAGAAAAGCAACGATGTTCCAACACTGAAATTTCTCACTCCTTGGAGATATGCATTGCACATATGGAGAGACTTCACTAAAACTGACTTTTTGGTTGTGAAGATGTGATCAGCTGCCATGAAAGAGCAGGTGACTGACACAAATAATAGTGGATATGGTGAAGGAAGAGTATCCCTAGCATCAAAGGCAACTCCAAATTACAAGACAAAATTTTCCTTGCTAAATGATCCATCTTTATCAGCTCAAAAGGTGGCAGCTCCATACACACAAGTCTGAATATCACAAAAGCATATATTTAGCCTTCCCAAATCCATAAAAAGTGCAACTGCAGCCTGATGCTGCCAGCAGTCTCACAGTTCTTAGCTGGGATACCTGAAATCCCTTGTGGGTATGTCTAGGAGGAGAACAGAAGGGAACATATAATCTTTGGATATTAAATTGGCTTCTGATGGAATTGGCTGCCCTCCCCCTGCCTCCCTCCCTCATTTGCTCTACAGCTGATATCCCACAACACTTCAAATGAAATTACAGGCTCTAGCATAAACATAAGCTGTTCAGTTTGAGATACGCCATACAAGACTTAAACAAAAGCTGTTGGACACACGCAGTGGGCTCTGAATCTACTTTTTCCTGCAAGTCACAGTGCCAGCAGCAGAGACAATTGAACTGTGTGTGAAACAGGTCCTAAAGCACCACAGGTCACATTCTGTGTGTGTCATGGAGAACCAGCACCTACCTCAGGCTGTAAAATACAGCAGAAGCTTCTCCTTCCTTCTTGTGTGCTGCTGAAATGCCCAGGAAGAGGCAGGGTGGAACCTGGCTCAGCTGCACGTCTTTCAGACAGCTCTGTGTGAAAGTCACTGCCCTGCACACAGCGACCACTGGTGCTGCATTGAAGGGACCAAGCCTGGTGCATTTGAGCCTCAGCCTACTTCCTCAGGGTGTACACTAAATGCCGTTTGCAGACAGGGACACTTTGATGTGAATTTATGTTTGTAAGGTGTTAAACTGAAGCTGCAAAATTAATTACAAAGACAAATAAGCAATTGCTCTCTGTCAGCTTTTCCCTCCTGCAGACTTTAGCTCAGGGAGCATAAGAGACAGATACCTTTGCAAAGATTACAGTGCACCTTCTTTCTGCCTCCAGGCAATGGAGCACTTCTAAAAATATCTTCAGGCAATTTCCAAAGGTTCATGCCCCAAGGTGTTACGCATTGATGCACTTTTCATGTCATGCCTCTTCAGTCAATAAAGGGTTGTTCTTATGAGAATTATCAAATGTTCAGTTTCTAAGACCTTGAAGGCATGATACAAACCAGTATTTCTGTTGTTGAAGGGAGTGCCATGTTACATGCCCATATCAGAATGCGATAGGTTGCTTTTTACTTTTATTTACAGTTTATTCAAGCTAAGAGATAGCCTTGCTGATTTCACCTGCAGGAACACCGGGACCAGAACTCTCCACAAGAGAAATTTCCACAAGTTCATCAGGGATGAAAAAAAAAAGACAGAAATGCCTCCAAAATACAAAAATTCTGTGAATGCTGAACACTATTAGGACCATCAGTGCTGCTTGGGTTGCCTATTAATCTTATTTTTTGCTAACATGAAAGCAATTTCAGTACAAACCTTCTCTTGAGACCAGCATTTCTGCAACAAATAGTTCATCATTTTATCTTCCCTTGTTTAATGCCACTATTAATTTAGAAATGTGATGTCTTTCAAATTCCATTGAAAAAAGATCATCAGTTAACCAACATTTCAATCATTAGCTTTGGTGGCTCTAGCTTAATGGGCTAATTAAGGGAAATTTAATCAAAACTCAAGATGGAAATGTCACACATCAGTGAGATGGAAAAAACCCCACAGACGATCTCATTCCCTTGCTTCCTCTCCTTTATTTTTATTTTTCCCCTTTCCGTTTGATCCCTGAAATCAATGAAATAACTCCCTCTGACTTTGGTGGGAGCTGACACTGAAGCAGCAGCAGCAGCAGTGACTCAGAACAGCCCTGGAGGTGACAATCACCACAAACTGGTGCTTGTGCACAGGTCAGAGAGGGGTAACACTGCCTGCACACCCTGCATCTCCACTGGCCCCAGCACAGCACAGATGCTGCTCCTCAGCCAGGCACAGACACACCCACTGCAAACACAGATGCTGCAGTGAATGGCCAGGAGAGAATATTCCTGAAGGCACAAATACAGGAGCAGCGAAATTATGGCTGGCAAGTTTGCCATGACTTTGTGGCTTAATAAATCCCTGCAACTTCCTCACATGGAAGCCAGATCCTCATCAGATAAGTCACTGTTTGTAAGCTAGATTTCTTCACAGGAATGAAAGTATGGCAACTATGAAACATTTTAATTGGATATTAGAAAAATTACGACTTGAGGACTGGTGGAAATTACTTCTTAACTGTCTCCTTTTGCCCTACTCAACCTGGGGCACAGCTAGAAAGAGGATTCCTTAGATGTATGACAACTGGGAAGTACAAGTTACACCCTGCAGAGCTGAGTGTTAGCTGAGCTGTGAAAGCAAAAACATACAAAGGCCTTTTTAAAAGAAATTCTGTTTGAGGTAAATAGGAAATGCTGCACCAGGGGGACACCCCCCCCTCCTCCTTTCAATCTCCTCTCTGGGGAACATCAGCTCCTCTGTTTGAAGGATACAAATTTTACATACATTCAAAAACCACTCAAGGCTGACCGCTGCTCAAATATTTCAGTCATAGATAAGAAATTACACAAAATGAGCTTTTTTTGGTTTGTAACTTCGGTCCCATCTGTGAAATATCAATCCATATGAACAGTTCTTTGAAAGCATAATTTAACTCAGTTTAATCTGACCAAAACAGGACAACATCAAAGCTTCTGGTCTGTAACCTTTCCCTCTCCTCAGGTTTTTTGAATCTTGGGTTTTATTTCAGTGTGGTCAATATTTGAACTTTGTCACATCACCCTGGGTTTTCTGTTCACCTCTTGATTCTAACAGAAGACTGGCTCTCCCCAAAATATTTGGGGCTTATTAGAGAGGGAAATGCAGAACTAAAAGTGTGAAGATGTATTTATAGCTATGTTGGTATAGCCTCCATGAGGACACTCTTTTGCTCACATCATATATCCTTATATCTTCATTGCACAGAAATGTTAGGTTTTGAAGGTATTCTATCTTCTTCTGATGATAGGGAAATAAAAAACCCATTCTCATTGCATTGAAGACCTCTACAAGCTGATTTTGTGCAAATTCCACAGCTCCCTCCCTTCAGTAACTACTCTGAATTTCATCTAAATATTGTCCCTGGCTCATATAGACAGTTCAGGTTTTCATTATCCAGACTCAGGCAGCTGCCTTCATGCCATTATTTTAGAAAGCTTCATAATCATAATTTTTTTTCTTTTGATCATAAAAGACAGGGATTATTAACCAAGACTGAACATTAATCTCCTCTGTACTCAATCCCCCATGCAGTGACACGAACACAGCGTGTCTGTACGTACAAATCTCATTTCATAACTGGTAATGTTTTGCCTCTGATGGAGATGATTTCTCTCCCTACCTAGCTAAAATAATTACAGCTGAACCTGCTTGAGACCGAGGTATTCACAGAATGGAGAAATTTCGGGTCACTAACCCTTATTACGTTCAGGTTCCCATTAACTTCTCTGTTACAAATGATGCATTGTTAGCTCACTTCACAAAGGAATACTCACTATTTGGGATAAAAGACACATTCAGAGGAAATCAGATTATTTGGAGAAATATAAGCATATTAACAAAACTCAGTTACAGTGACAGAATTGCCATGCAGGAAGTTACTTAATAGCTAGTAATAAAGACTGAGATTCAAAGGTGTGATTAAAGACAACTATGCGTGTACAAAATCTGTCACAGGTACTCTGCACACACTGTCACCAAAACCCCCTTCTCAGATGCACAGAACAACATTTTTAGAATAACTCTTTCAGGAGGAGGTCAGTCATAGACAGACATAATTAATGCCAGAGAGCAAAAGAGCAGTGATCTGGTTGTTATGGTCTCACTGCTTTTAACAAAGTAGTGTGATGCCACCTCAGGGAAACACAGCCTGGGCTTGTAGGGTGGATGTAAGACAGACTGAGGAGATCTGGCTGCAGATGTGACCAATTAATATGAATTCACAGAATATTCTGTGAATTAATATATATGTGTTAATGTGTAGGCAGATACATGACTAGCTTGTGTGTAGGGTCCCTGTTTCTTCATGGAGAATGGGAAAAAAATTAGGAATAACATGAGATAAACAGGCCCCTGGGTCAAAAATATTGCCAAGAACCTTCCTTTTCCTTTTCTTTCCAAATGGGAAACATGACACTCAGAAACTTATAAATAAAGTCTGAAAGGAGTGAGAGGGAAAGACAGAGCAATGCAAGAAAAATTACTGGACAAGAAGAGTGCTTAGCCACAGCTGGTGGAGATACAGGGGTATGAGATGAGACCATTTCTTGTCACTGCTGCAATGAGTGAGAAGCTCCCCAGGTGCTGCCATTGAGACCAGAGCTGCTGAAGGAGCCAGACAGAACAGACAATCTCACTCCCACAGACTGAAAGGGAATCCCACATGGATATGGAAATCAAAACCTAATGAGAGCCAGTGTATTTTGTAAAAACCCAGCAAGTCAGCAAAACTGGTATAGGTAATGAAGCCAGTTAAAACAAAATAGAAAGTGCAGTTGCTGGGACATGAATTCTGACTTGTTGAAACAGAATATGACCCTCTGAGGTAACTGCTGTCTGTAGGTCTTCCTGCTTTCTTCTTCAGGAAGCTCTCATCCTTCCCCAGCCTTCCAGGTAAGTCACCTTACTGATCCCTTCCAACATAATAAAATTCTCAATCTGTGTTCAAGAGAAGGTCATCAGCAAGAAAATAATTTTGAGGCTCTCCGAGCACTGTGGGACCAAAAGAAAATTGGTTTTTCACTTTCTGGACATGCTTCCCTGCTAGAAGCACATGACCTGGTCTTGCTATCAGTGACAAGGCAAATGGTGCTGCTATTCATGACAGAAAATTTAATTTCTAGGAACCTCAAGTAAACGCCTCTTATTCCTTCTTCCATCTGGCCGCTACTCGTAAAGACTGGCTAAAAATTTAGATGTTGTAAAGTTGAACTTAAGAAGAAAGGAAACCAAAGAAACCTTTCTAACCAGTAAACACATTTAAATTCTTTTTATATTTCCACACAGTCTTCTTCTGTCATGAGACTGCATTGAGGTGGGAAGGTTACTATTAATATTAGCTATTTTTACCAGATTCCCCTTACAGAGGTTACGGTGAAATCTCTTAAAAGCAAAGGACAGGGTTAGTAGAGAAGAGAGGCTGTAAAGGACAGGGTTAGTAGAGAATAGAGGCTGTAAAGTGCAGAGCTGGGCTGGCTCACATGGAATCTACTTGCAGGCAATTTCAGCCAGCTTGTAGAAGAACCCAGACAACTTTTAGTCTATGTGCTGCTCCACATGGCTAGCCTCAGCTTCAACAAGGGAGCAAAAATCAAAGAGATTTAGAATTTGTTTCTTAAAGCATTGATTTTCCAGTCAGGCTTTAGCCTATTAGAGTTAATCCTTTTCCACCTCTCACACTCCATAGCAAACAGTTGCTAAGTGTTGGTGATAATGAGCACCAGCCTAGAGCAAGCTCCAGAGAATCACTTAGTTACATGGGATTGTATTTTACCTATGTTTTGTACCTTGGCCACACTGTTTAACTAACAGAATGTCTAATTATTAGCTACACAAATCACTCATCTTCAATTACATCAGGCTTCTGTTTGCTCTTGCTGTCACATTCCCACAACATTATCATTACTAAAATTTAAATGCACATGTACTAACTAAAAGCAAATATATATAAAAAAGCAAGCCCAAACTACCGGCTAAAAATAGTTTTCAAGACTGTTTCCTACTTGCATTTATGTGAAGTTAAAAAAGAACAGTCCTTGACAGGCTCATCACTTTTCAGTGGAAAACAAATAGTAATTTTCCACCAAGTCAAACAATCTTTCAATAAGGTGGTTCCTACTCTGCTCACAATCCAAATGTTGTAGTATTTCACTAATGTGTAAATTCCAGTAAGTACAAATAACCATTTCTCTAGCTTTCACTAATCTGTGCAGATTATTTGATTTGCAGATAATGCATCCTTTAGAGAGAGGTAAGTGGATCTACAGGGGATAACAAATCACAGCAAGGATTCATGCTGAGTATATCTCACTGGCAACTTAAAATACAGCACCTCCGGAGGTGCTGCCTTTTGCCTCTGGTAGGCACAACCTGTTCATACAACAGATTAGGGAGCTCTTGCCCACAACTGGCTTCTTTAGTTGCAGCTGCTTTGATGGCACATCCTTGACCAGGCCCTTGGCCCTTTCTCCCCCATGCACAGAGGACAGCCAGCATTTGGAACTGGGTTACAGCTCTGTTCATCAACTCTGTTGATCAACACAACACATGAGCTCTCAAGACTGCTCTGCTAACATCTGCCAGAACAAAAGCAGGTAGATAACTTGAGGAAGATGTGAAGTGCCAGCACTTCAGCTTCTTTCAAGTCCATGCAGGTAAGACCTCACACAGGGTGAAATTGTGATTGCATGTGTCCAAGGTTGCCCAGGCTAACACAAATCTACCATCCTTCAGTCACGATTTTACTTCTTTGTCTTACTCCTCCCTCTTTTCTGTTATTGCCAATTCACCTGAAATGTTCTAGCTGTGATTTTCTGCCAAAGTGTAATTTCTCCCAACAGCCTGAGGGATATCAAACATTTAAGAAATGTCTGTTTCTAAAGATAGAGCTGATCTAATTTCTTGGAAGTCTTCCTAATGATTCTTTGAAGTGCTGTAAGCCAAACATGGAAATTATGGCTAAGCAGCTTTTAAACAAGCATGGTTTTGAGCCGTTTTAGACCGTATTATCTTGTTATTAATAACACTTTCCATTCAGTTTCCCAGTCACAATGGAATGTGCTTTAAATTTGTGTGAAACTGGTACCCTGGTGTGCTTTACTCAAGAGCTTTACTTCTTTGAGGTGATTTAAACTTTCAGCTCCTCCTGTAGGAATATCTGCAACATCATGGCTCTAACACAGACCCTCACAACTTCTCACACAGGAACCACTTAGAAAAAGACAGACACAGCAAGCTTTCAGCAGCAACAGCACTCAGTTCAATTAACTACTTCTTACAGTTCAATAAAACTGTTATTTATCTCTATTTATACACTGGAGTTTCACCAGTATCAGTTTGGTGTACACTTCCATATAATTCCTTCCTAATTTGTACAGCAGTCCAGATTTCCTAAGAAACAGGTTCTGAGGTGGTAAGAAAGATGCTTGCAGTATTTCCGAGTCTCACAGGAGGCTTCTTTCTTCCCAGGAAGGATTGGTTTCAAATTAAATCAATCTTAGAAGAAAAATTCATTAAAATAGTGCAGTTTTTGTGAATAAATAAGGCCAAAAACTTTTCAAGAGACACCAAAACTTCAAAGTTTTCCTTGCTTATGTCTTAACCTCCAACAAACTTCCTTCCTTCAGGGAAGCCATCTGTCTTTCTCTGTAAGCAAGGGGGAAGTAAGTGTGTCAGCACCTTATACATAACAGTCAGCACTGTGTTATCAGCTGAATCCATGATTTCTCATGAAGCACCGCTAGCCTGACTCCTAAGATCAAAGTGTTCTCTGCCTGACTGTGCAGGCAGAGAGAATTTAAAGGAAAGCAATAGTATAAGGGTACAAAATAATTCAGGTACAAAACATTCCCCTGGCAACACTAGAAAATAAATCACATAAATAATAATGGCAAAATAAACCATTCTTCAAAGGAAACACAGCTGAAGGGAATGAAGCAACCAGGTATTTTTACAAATGGTGCTTTACCAGTGACTGCACAATAAGCTTAATGCTGGCATTTTTTAAATCTTTGACGCACACATATTAATTATACATTCAGGACCAAAGCATTGGCAGTGTCCTTGTTGTATTTGCAGCCTATGTGCATCCCCAAGTGCCAGGAAGATAAAAGACATATTCATATAATGTTTGTTCAAAGTTCTGAGAAGGCAAACTACCCCTTAATGAAATCCATTATTTCTAGGGCACAGGTTTCCAAAAAGACAAGGGACACCAGTGCTGTTGACACAGATGGTAGATGCATCTTGCAGCCTAAGGGCCAGGGCAGCAGGAGGTGAAGTATGTCTGTGCCTTCTCTAGAAACATCACACCTTAAAAGTAAACAATGAAAGAGAGTATTCCCTTAAAGACAACTGGCAAGAAACAGCTAAAACAACACTCTGAATAAACATATGCTCCCAGATAAACATTCTATGCTTAAAGCCAGAATAAAGCCACAACTAGCACAGCCCTGTATCAAGGTGAGGTTCTGCTACAGCTAAGACAAAGGATGATCCATCAGATGGATTCTTGTCTGATTTTGCAGCAGACTCTTTTCCCACCTCTTCATCCTCAGATCTAGACACACTAAACACCAGGGGATTTGCTATCCAGAAAAAATATCAGCTATGGAGCTCATGTCCAACTCTAGCAAACCACGAGGGAGCACCAAATGTGTGACATAGGACAGTATGCAAAGAGAGTGGTTCCCAGTCAATGAAATGGAGACACAGAAGTTTAAGCATCTTTCTGTAGACTACCCATGGAATCAGTATTTGAACCTAAACTTTGACTTGGGAGTTGCAAAATTGTGTGCTTTGCCCAAAATACTCAGTTATTCTTATTGTCTGCTTCTAACAGAAGATGCCTCACAAAGGACAAGGCATTTCTGCTTGAGGGAACAGCTTCCAGGAACAATGCTGGCCATTTTCATCAGTGGGTAGCTAGTGCTGACAGGACTGATCATCATGCAGCAGAATGAGGAGAAGACTCATACCTATCCAGTGTCTCTGGGAGAGATAAGGTCATCCACTGCCATATTCCCAATCCTTCGCTATTCTCAGAATGCCAAAACGTCCAGCTCTGCTCCCTTCCCGTCTTGTTGTCCACCAGCACCAGGGATACATTTCCCAGCAGGACACCATGGATGAGCCATGACATTCGTAGCTGGAAGAAACAGAACATATGAGATAAAACATCACAAACATCATTCAAAAGTTAACAAAATTATTAGTTCCTCTTTCCTTGCTTTCCAATCACCAAAAAATTGATTCTCCCATCCTTATGTAATCCCTTTAGGAAACTCCACAGATGTGGAAGCCTGTAATACCTTTACATGCTGTTAAACATTGAAACTACTGGCCTCTTTTGTTTTCTCTTTGTAGAGTTGAGTCTAAACAGACTGTTTTAGCTTTCACATACGTGTCTGATTTTACAGGGATAAGATTATACCTTTATTTTGAGTAGTACAAAGACTACACTCTCCTAAGATGCCACCTAAGAGATTCAAGTTAAGACTAACAACTTATTCAGTAATAAATTTTTATATTCCAGCAGCAGTAGCAGCAAAAAACACAGGGAGAAGAATGCAATAAGCAGGCATCACTAGTAATCACATCCTCATCCCCCAGATACTCTTTTCAAAAATCAGTTTTTACTTTCCATCCAAGTTTCTACAGATTTTTCAATTAAAGTTCAGTAATAATTTGGTGGGTTTTTAATTAATTAAAATACTTCAGGGAACCATTTTTCTAACATTTCTGTTATGATAATGTAATTTAATCCTTTTCTATGTGTTTATCCCTGTATGTAAAATTATTTCATGTAGTTTTCTCATTTTACGACTTTCTCTCTCTCATTGTATAAAAAGAAAAACAATTCCTTCCACATCAGGCTAGCTTTCCAATCTATAGTATATGAACACAGTCTTATTTTCTTGCAAAAAAGAAGAGCACAAGTAAAACATCCATATCCATATGCATTCTATTCAGGAGCTGGGTTTCATCTCAATTACCAGTAGAAGTGAGAATGCTGAAGGAATGAGTTTATTAAAGCTACATTTACAATGGGTGTTTTGGATACAAGGAAGTGTTCAGCACAGTATCTAGTGTCCATACATATTAAGTAAAGCACTCTATTTTTTAGCACTTCAAAGCCATCACCAAAGTCAGGAGGCTCGGAATCCAGTTTGTATTTTACGAAGGAACACCTGATAAAATTACTTCCTTGCTTTGATAGCACAGAACATCCATATTCATTTCTCAGCATAAAACAAAACTGCTAAATTTTGCTTGCTGTTCCTATGTCATGGTGTAAGTTTGTTCTGGCAGCCAAATCAGATGTAGGCATCAAAGTGACAGAAGTGTTGTTATTATTCCTAGTTTATGATCACCATTTTGGAGTGGGCGGAACAAAATTCTGGATATCCATTGTATTAATTATCAGTTCTGAATCTGGGTAAACACTACAGTTCATCTGCCTGTCTCCAAAGCTACAAAGAAAGAAGTGACTTTATACTGCAAAACTGTGACAGAGACTGAATAATCTAGATGGGGCCCTTCTCTCTCGCCAGTCCAAAAATCACTGGACTTGCCTGGAATCCATTGTGCTGTATGACCCAAGGATTGATAAATGTACAAACAGATATGCCAGTTTGTGTCTGTGAAAGCATTTTGTTACATTATTTTGGCCACACATCCTAAATTGATGTGTAAGATTTTGAGTGGTCCAGCAAACTATCGCAGGTGCCCACAGCACTTCTGGGGACAAGCTGGTCAAGTCTGGACTCTGGTCAAGTCTAACTTTCAGCTCACTCCCACCACAGTTCTGGGCAAGGATTCATGGAGTCCCATGGCTATTTCCACAGTGTCAGGCAGTGGAAACCACAGCATCAAGTGTGAGGATTTTTGCCTCCCAGATACCAGAGAGAAAAAGCAGAGTGGAGCAGGATGGCCAGGAAGTATTTCAGATTCACAACAGGATAGCCATGGAGGCATGTGAGGAGGGCTGAGTTCACACCCAGCAACCAGAAGCAACACTGGTGAGAGAGGCTGCTGACAAATGCTCATGGTATAGGAGGCTAATGCCTTCAAACTTGGTGTCTGCATGGCTGCTCCTAACAGGTGACAGTCAAGATGTAAGAACTTGTTGGGTATTCTATATTTTCAATTGCCTACAAAGTGAGGCATTTTTTAATGTGAATTTAAAGTGAAAATTTATACCTTTCAGACCCAGTAAATTAATTTTCCTTGAGGAAACTGATCAGGACTTAATTATTTGTTTTAATAAGTTTGGAATGCCAGTGGATATTTAAAACCCTCCACTTACACCAGAGAAAGCAACACCTCTTACTGAGACTCCACATGTCCACTTTTAGGACCCAAGTGCCAACTCCCTGTACAACACACTATGTGACATTTTTAATACAGGTGAGTTAGAGCAACTTCACTGTGCCATTTTGGTAGTTTAAAATTTGAGAGGTAAAGCAGAAGAGCAGAAGCTTCAGAAAGCTTCTAGGCAGAAGCTTGCATACCTCTGTCTCTTCTGGAGACTTGCCAGAAGGTAAGAGGCAACATCTACATGGTCAGGAGTGAGGGAAGAGCGAGCCTTTGATAGCTGTTAACGTAACACTAGAGCAAAAGCTGAAGCAATTGATGAATTGGAATGAATGCCTTTGCACACATGTCAGCTGTTTGAAGGAAAGAAGTAGCTGGCAATAGATGTGGGAGATCAGCTCATTGGCAAAGTGCAATATGCAAGCTCTAATGAACTGGCTCTGAGTGAATCGACTGGCACTGTGTCCAAATGGGCATTTTTGGCTGTGATTTCCATGGTTTCCAAGCTTCACAGCAGGGCAGGCCAGGTCTTTTCACACCTGCTGAAGTGAACCAGAGCAGATGATGAGCTGGATACCATAGTAAAGCCTTCTGAATGGGGCTGGCATTCATTCTGTAGAATACAGCATCAATGATGGCAGATGGCACTACATACACAGCGCGCCCTGCAAGCAGAGCAGTGGCACATTTGGAAAAATCTAAATCTGGGCTGTTGGTGGAATACCCCAACATTATGCATCAAACATCTCCCTCTGTGTTAAACTAGCAGCACAATATTCAGAAGCTAGAAACATCACTGAGAAATTAATTAAGCATAGAAGGTAGGCAGTGGCTCAATGGCACCTTGCTTTCTGGCTTTAGAACCCAACAGAGCTGCTGATCAGCTGTTCACATGCAAACCCACTGACTCAGTAAATGAAATGGTCTAAATTGATCTGGGGAAAATTAACAGGAGGGAGAGCCCATGGTAAATACACAGCATATTGAGGCAAAACTCAGGTCAGATGGCTACATGTACTATACTGCAAACACCATCTGGAAAGATGCCTTGTGAGAATCCCCTTAGCCTCTGAATAGGTGGGGTTTCTGAAATGACAAACAGGAGACTCAACTCATCCCAGAAAGAAAAAAACCCTAAAAACCGAATCCTTATCAATAACAACAGGGCTTGGCAGGTGAAGAAAAACAAGGAAGGTAGATTTTCCAGCACAAGCTGCATAATTTCAAGCCCACTTGAGAATTGAGACTTCCATTCTACATCCTTATGCAAAAAAAAGAGAAATAAAATACCAAGAACCTTCTGGGTGAAGTTTGAACTTGCTGACACCTGTGAATCTACTTTAATGGCTAGAAACATTCCAGCATAAACTATCTCTGAGATGCCTGATCGAGGACCAATGACACACACTTGCAGCAGCATAAATAAAACATCCTGCAGTGACACTCTGGAGAGCTGCTGTTTCTTTTTCCTCCCTTTCTGCATGGCAGTGATGCTGACTATTAGTATTATGGTCCTACCTGGCAGGAATAGATATTTGGCCGTCTTTAACACAAGTGAAAAAAAGAACTGGAAAAGAAAATCGTAACTTCAAACAGTGCTTGGAGTAAAATATGTTTAAGAAGACAGAGAAGAGTCTACAGGCATTTTCCTCCCAAGGAACTGCAGTAGCTGGATCTCATTGGTGGCTCTCTGTCCAGCAACACCTCAACTCTAGACCACAGGTTTTCATCTCGTGAGACAGCACATTACTTAATTCTGATGCCCCCAAGTCCTTGCTCCCTGCCATCCATGATGGATGCTCAAAGGAATTTCTCAAAATTTGCCTGACAAGGAACAGTGGATTCTTGAAATGTAGACATTTAGTCTCCTAAAAACCACTGCTGTTTCCTTGGGTCTTCTTTACTGGAAGGGACAGAGTAGAAATTGTTTTCAGCTGTGAATGCACTGACCCAGTAAATGTAGGTAAGGTATTAAAGGAGCTTGGAAAACATCTCACTGTTGAGGAGAAACTGAAGCTGCAAGTTGGAATATGATTTGCACAGAATTAGGCAATGCTGCAGACACCTTTGCCAAGTCTCAGCAAGCTTTGTACATGAATATGAGCTACCTTTGACATGTGAAGTTTATCATACTGATGATATTTTTTTTCTTACTAGAAATGAGAAATGGTTGCATACAACAGTACAAGCAAAGACATCTATTACCACTGTTCAGCAATTCAGGCTTGGACTCTTATGAATAATAAAGAGGATCAAAAGGTCTTGTTCCTGGTTTTTGGCCAGATCTGCAACAATGCATGATAAAGACTCTTGTAGTCTGCAGACACTTCTGCTTTAGATGAAGACTCAGGTGTAAAAGCAAAAACCTTTTGTAAATGATAGAATTTTAATTAACTGACCTGATTATGTAGCTTTAAAATACCTAGGCAGGCAAGAGAAGCTCATGCTTTATATTAACAGAGTCTCCCACTATTTATTCTCACTTTATTTCAGAAAAAAGACCAAGAGAAAAATAAAAGCAAAAACAAAAGAGAAAGTGTTCAGAATTTTGCTGTCAGAGGACTGTGGAATGACCAGCATTCAAGAGATTTCAGATGCTATAGACCCTCTCATCCAACGACACAAAAGCCAGGTGGGAAAGGGAGCAAGAGAAGACAGATAACAGTAAATAAGCTGTGCAGTTTTTAAAAACAAGGTTTTAAAATAAAAAGTATGCTAAGACTATTCTGTCAAATAAAGGACATGAAAGGCTGAGCTAGAGGCATATCTATGTTGCATTTTTCATGCTCGCAAATTTTCAGTGTCAATGTTATTACCATGTAGGCGTCTAAGTTATTTAAAGCTCAAGGAGTAGAGGAGAAAAAGAGACACACTCTGCAGGTGTAAGCATGGGGCTCAGAATGCACTCAAGGAATGATTTATGTTATTGACTTACATGCCTTGAAAAAAATGCAACACTTCTGCATAGAAAAGAGAACTGAATTAATAAACAGAGAGGATGAAAACATCTTTATATCTGTAAACCTGACTGAAAAGGCAAACTTCAACGATACTGTTCTACATCAACATGTTAAATTTATTTTTGAGAGAGAGTACATTTGCATTCAAAAAAATAATTTCAGGTGTTAATGAAATCTGGCCCAGTTTAGTACTGCCTTACATAATGGTGGCTTTTAAGAAACAGCTAGTTGAAATGTCCAAATACCACCACAAAAATATTTTCATTATTTTAAACACAGCCAACAGCACAAAGCACATTTACTACCACACAAATCTGTTTGTATTGTTTTCCAGCACAACTATACCCTTTAAAATGTTTGACCCAGGGCCTGCCAGGAAAATGAAACAATCAGGTTCCTAATCACAAAGCAGTCCCTCTTGCAGAGTCACCTTACTCTATGGAGGTGCGTGCAATAACAATTCAGGCTAATTTCAAATTCACCCCCACGCAGGAACAGCACCTCTGCTGCTCCTCTCCTTCTCTCTGACAGCCCACACCAAAGCTGCAGCTCGGCTTTACTTATCAGGCATGGCACTGAGATTCTGTCACCGATTCCCTTGAGCTGAGCAAAGCACAGCCTTTCTGAAAATTTGCTCATGTTTCTGGAGTGACTTCCAAGCAGAAGGAGTAGTGACAACCCACCACAAAATGAAATCTTGCAGGATAGATGCAAGACTACAGCCCAGGCAGGTACAACTGTACCAGCCTCTCGCATGTCTTTATGAGAGAAAGCCAAGCACTTTGGGAAGAAACAGGCATGTTTTTTATGATCTACAGGTACCACAACATCCTTCAAGGCCTGAGGATGCAGACATCAGGGAACATCTCTAAAAAATGGAAGGAGAAGCAAATCAGCACATGTGACTGCCCCTGCACAGCAATAATGCTGGGCTGAGGGAGATGGGATTGCTTTCTTGTCTTAGACATGGGGGGTCAGAACTGAGTCTCCAGCTTCCACACAAAGGTGAGTAATCCCTGGGCACCTGCAACACGTCTGCCAGCTCTCTGACTTCTTTGTGAAGTACTGAGAAGTAGGTGGCCATGATAGTTTGGAAACTGTGCACACCTAGGAGCTATCAACTGTGGCAAAGCAATTAGTTTTGCCATGGGTGGTGTCTGAGATGACAGCACTTCCCTTGGATTTAATTGCAATGTGGTTTCCTAGGTTCCCAAACACCAGTACAGCTTCTAACGACATGCATATGGATTTCTTCTCCAAAAGGAGGAAATGCCTATCCATCCCATGCTCCTCTTTGCCCTGTCAGCCTTGTACATGCCAGTTGATTGCCACTCAGAGGAGGGGAATCTCAGTAGGGAGAAGGGGGCAAATAATGCTGTGCTTCACTGCTTGAGCTCTAAAAACTCTGCCTTTCAATCAGACCACTGTTTGGCTTAATTCTTTGCACTTCACGTGCATTCCTATGCTCAATTACACGTGCTTTGCTTCCAGTGAACTTTTACATGTGGGTTAAAAGGTTTTCACTCTTGATTACTGTGACTGTTTAGTTCCAGAAGTATTTCCTGAGCTTTTTGTTGCATCTCCCCTCTCTGGCTACTTCAGGGTAATAGAGCATCACTTCACAGACTATGGGAACCACTTCCTGCATTCACCCAAGATTTAGTAGAAGTGCCACAGTCTCCCTCTTCCATACAGAGTGGGTTTTAAACACAGACTTAAAGGGGTCAACAAGCAAAGGGCTCTACTGAAAGTGCAACATGAAAAAGATAACAAAGGCTGTCTGGACTGCAAGCAAGAGAGATTCTTTGAAGCCAGGATACTCCAGCCAAGATTTAATAAAACAACAAAAGGAAAGAGAAAAACTAACCGAACCAAGAATAAAGGGCAGCATCACAAACCCATTGCTCTGACCTGCCAAAAGCACTGAAGAACAAAGAAAATGAAAATATAAGGCTGCTCAAAACAAACAGGAATGAGGTGCAATACAAAGCTATACACAAAGTGCAAGGCACATTAGGGCCAATCCCAAAAGTGTGGGAAAAGTACAGGCTGTGTTTATCTCAGTATCTCCTGTGTGCATTTTTATCCTTTCCCCATCTTTTGATGCATGTGGGGCAGTGCAGAGTGGTTGAGGCTGATGTTTCCCTTCCTGAGCCAACAAGGAGCCTCCTGCAGGGCATGGCGAGGACAGACAGCCCTCTGTGCTCCTGGGGACTGTGCTCCTGGAGCTCAGGCTGCATGGAGCACAAAGACGGAGTGTCACAGCAGTCCTGCACGCAGTGACAGCTCATATGCCAAGCTCACCCATGCTGTGGTGTCTCCAAGTGCTAACACCAACACCACTGCATACAGCTGCCCAGAACCTCAGCAGGGAAGGTCTTGGGACTAGGCTGGTCACTCTCCTTTTCCAGTCTGCCACAGTGTAAGATTACACAGCCAGGCTCAGGGAGATTATACAAGCTCAAAGCATTAGAAGCCCTTTGTGGCTAGTACCCACTGTGGTACTTGGCTGTTTCCTTATCAGCTTTGAGTCCTGCTTTCATGGACGTCTTGGCCAAACCCCAGAGTCCTCCAACCTGGTAAACAGCACTGTGGCAGGTAACGTTCCTCATGCTGAGGCTGAAGTAATTAATTCCTATGAACACCTCAGGCTAAAAATCAGGGTGCCAGCTTCTGCTGTGGTTGGTGTGATTGGTCTAACATGACTGGATAAAAGAAAATTAGGGAATAAGGGGGAGAAATAATAACTTCATTGAACAGCAGGTGCCCCAGAGCTTCCATGTAGCAGAGGAGAAGAGAGGGGAGTCAAAATTACCAAACTGGGGATGTTTGCTGATCTCCTTGTTGCTTGCAGAAGAGCAAGCAGATATCTGAAGGATCAGAGAGATGGATCAAATACAAGAGGAAGGACAGATTTCTGGCTAGATCTGATGATGGAAGAATAAATGGGTCTAATTCACACATATCCTTGCTGAGATCCTTTTGCAACATGAATTTTGGGTATTTTCTGTGGGATTTCAGCTGCCAGAGAATCTGTCCCAGCTGTGACATGCCAGGTAAAGTTGTCAGCAGTGACAGGTAAAAGAAAACTCATCTTTTAGTGCCTGAACTTGAGCCAGTTCAATCACAAAGTGGTTGAGGGTGAATAAATGCAGGAGAGCATTACAGTATTTTCACAACCTCTTTTCTGACTATAATTTCACTATTAGGAAGTTTGTTGGCACCTATTGGAGGAATAAGTGCGTAGGGAGGCATATCTCCTTTCTCCTCTTCTGTTGTGTTGAGAAGTGGAATTAAATTATTCTCTGCACAGACAGATTGTTCCAGTAAAATAGAATTTGAAGCCACCAGGGATCCACTGAGAAGGGAAGCTTTTACACTATATGAAAAGGCAAGAGACAAAACCCTTGCCAGAACTCCTTCACTCTTTATTACCGACAGCTGCAACGCTGGATGCGTCCGGATGCCTTTTAAGTGCCAAGGGGAGTGACGAAGGTGGGATGGCATGTGAGCAGATGAAATACATGGCAGCTTCTCCCCCGACGGCAAGTTTAATTATTTGCAGTGTTGTATACACAAGAAAAAACTACACAGAGATATTGGGAAATCATTCACTGTGATTCCTGTCGGGTGGATTATGAAAAACACTCGCTCTTGCTGGTCCATGGCAGAACAAGGTCTTAAAATATTCAGAACCTGCTTACGCCTTTGTCACAGATGGGAGGAAAAACAAGGTAGAATATATTTCAAAGACAGAGAACATGAATACATCAAGAGAGCAAAACCAGAGGTGCTTTGCTGTATGAACTGAGATATCCAACAGAAGTGAACCAAAACAAACTTTAAGGCAAAGAAACACCTTCCTCTGTGTAGTTTCATTCCAGAGAACTTTCTAACACATCCCTTCTTGTCCTTTCTGCATTTAAAGCTCACTGGAAGAGACTTTTTTGTCTGTTCAGTACTTAACCAACAAACAGCTGCGCTTCATTAGTATCAGTTTTCCTAAATCCCTTTGCTCCAGGATCCAGAAGCTTACAGGAGATTTCTGAGTGTGAAGATGTGAAATACTTTAACTCACTAGGCATGATTCAAAGCCATAAGTCAGAAATAAATCTTATCAGTGATCCTACAATCTGTGAAGCTACAGAATAAGAAGATACAGACAGGTAATTTTCCTGAAGCTGCACTTTAAGGGTTAAATACAACTAACTGAGAAATGACAAGCATGAGAAAGGTTGTCTGGCAAGACTTGATGTACTTGCTTAAGCTGATGTCTTGCGACTGTCAATAGTTTTTCTGCTTGAATATGAACCTGGCTCCATTCTGGATTAATTTCTCTCTGCTGCTGCTAACTTCAGCAGTCCTGTGCACGAGGTCTACACGAGGACTGGTAGTTTTGAATTGCAGGAGCAGGAAGAGCTGCCAGCCCAAATCCCAGCTGTGCTAGAGAAACCATGTACTGCCTTTTCTGAATGGCTCAGGGGCAGTCCTGAAGCCTATTCTGTCTTGGATGTTGCAAATGTAATGCTTGTTCATGCAAAAAGATTCTTCCTCTCTGTGTTTATGTAATGCTGGCTGCCCTATTCTTACAGCATACACACCTAATTATGAAGATTGTAATACATCATGTGATGCAATGAGGACAGGAAATGACATGTTTTTCAAAGCACATTTTGTGGCATTCAAGCAGATAACCATATCTTTCCCCTGCACAGTGGGCATAAATAAGTATATTTTATAGAAAATAAAACCAGAGATAGTGGTTGCCTTGCTACTGACCTAGTACCTATATTTGAAAGCCTGAGTCAAACACACAAAAAAAGCTCTGTAAATTACACAAGAAAAGAAAACATTATGACTTGCCTCACAGGGGGAGTTTCTCAAAGGAGCTGGAAATGTCGTGCTGGTCATGACAGTCTTTGCTACTGCTGGTGCCTTGCTGGTGTTAAGGAGGAGTGCACAACCTGGATGGAAGAGAAGGAAGAAGGTCAAACTGCAGCACTCACCTTTGGGTTTCAGGATTTGTGAAACTTGCCCCAAGCCTTTGTTAGCTGGCTCCTACCACGGTGGAATTCCAGGGAGCAGAAGGCTTTTTCCATTTCTTAGGGATGCAGCTTCCCCTACCTAACAAACATAGTCAGTAACCACATGAGCCTGTCCACCTTCCCCCCACTGCTACCTTCTGTTGCTCCATGACTTTAAATTCATCCTCCTTGAAAGGCAAATAATAAAGTGTGTCTTTTATGAACGAAAAGTAACTTGGAAGAAAAGAATTTATCTTGACCAAAACCAAATAAAAATACAGCTACAGCTCTTTGCTGCTTGAATAATTTCTGTAAACAAGAGGAACAAGGGCAGTATTGGGTTTTCTCTCAGCAGCTTAAGCCTTCAACTGTTTGTATGAGAAGGATTAGATACTGGCATTTAGGTAGGAGAACCAAGTACATAGTAATTGTACATAAAAGGGCAGCTCAAGGGATCTTTGCAACTCATGAAGCAAAGACAAGAAAAATTAGGATGTGAGCAGGGGAAAAAACTAGCAGTACAGAAAAATAGAGAAAATAAATAGGAAAATCAGAAAGCAAATAACCAGATCAGTATGGTAAAGGGTCAGACAGATGAACATTTGGTATAAAGTTTTTTAGAAGGGCTCACGATCTGTATCTGGTGCCAGTGGTGGAGACTCAGGTACCTCTTTGTACCCTCAAGATGAAAAGGGAGCAGGACAGTCTTTTGCTCAAAGCGCTCAGGGTGGAAAGATGGCATTTGAGAGTGGAAATCTGTGATATGCTTCACTGGTAAACTTGCCTTGTGTTTCATTCCCTCTCCTCACCATGTGTGTATCATTTCTGCTCTCTGCTGCTTGTGCTCTACACTTACTGTTTACTCTCACACACCTTCTATGGAAGGGAAGCGCTTGTGCTCCGGGCTTCCGATCCGCCATGGAGAAGGATGGGATGCAGAGGAGCCTGGCGTCCAGCCACAATCCCCTTCTTCGAACGAGCAGTAAAAGCCAGAGGGAAGCTTTCCTGCAAGAGGGAAAGGCACACAGACAGAAGAAGGCAGTGAGCTGAGGAGGAGGCTCCTGGGCTCACACAGGAGCTGCAGTGACTGTTCCAACCAGGACACTCCCAGCTCCTCAATCCTTTCGCGTGGAATTGCACCCGTGCCTGACCACAGGGAGGGAGGAGCAGAGGGCAGCAACCCCCAGATCGTGGCTAAGTGACTCCCAACAACCTTGACAAAACTCAACGAGAGGACACATCTCACTGCACACCATGGGGTCTCCTACATGCCTGGGCTCTCACTCTGCAGGTATCAGCTCGCTCAAGGTCACATCTTGGAGATGCTTCTGCAGCCCCACAGGGGGAAATCTGGGAGAGGGATAAATTTCCTACAAGATTCCCTCCCTTACAGTCCAGGTTTCTACTCAGCCCAGCTGAGCAACATGATCTCTTCTCTCTGTGAGCACTGATGTGGCCTCAGGTAAAACACTGAATCCTTTTGTGCCTCACTTTTTTCACCTGTGAGTCTCTTCCGTGAGATGAAAGAGGATAGTTTATTTTAATCCATACTTCCAGGCTTTGAAGCCCACTCATTCTGTCTCTAGTTTAGGATTTCACTTCCAGCTCCAAACAATAAGAGCTCCATTAGTTTTTTGCCTTGAAATTTGCCAGTTTTATAGCAATAGTAGTCCCATTCAAAGCAGAAGGTTATCTCATGCCTTCTATTTATAAATCTACCTACAACTCCAAGTTCTGCTTACAGGGGGTGCAAAGTATTGCTCCTTTTGCTCCAAGAAAGGAGAATGACACATGAAATATGTTAAAAATTGAAAGATAAAAATGAAATTTCATGTGGAAACACACATCCAGGATATTTTTTTTTTTACTTTTAGCTGCTTGATAAAGTCAGAATAAAAATTTCTTCACTTACAAGCAGTAGGATAGACCATGAACTTCTAAAGCAAGAGAATCTTCTAGCCAAATGATACCAGTAATTTCATTAACTCCTCTATGAGAAGAAGAGGCTCTTGAACACATAATTTGTTGTGATTATTAATTTCTTTTCCCTCTGAAATTATATATCTACAGAAAGGCTGTCAGACAATGAGGCACCAGTATTCAAGCTTCAGATAATTCAAAATGTTTAAGTACCAGCAGATCCCTCTAGCTGAGATTTCAGATCTATAAAATACCTGCTCACAGGACCCCAGCTTTGACTCACACACCTCAAAAGGCAATTGACTGTCATTGGCACATGCAGGTGTTCCTTGGTGTACCCAGAGAAAACAGCTGTGGAACACCACAACTGCAGCATCTAGACCACAAACATTTGATTTTATGAGACCCTGAATCACAACTCACTTGTCAGAGGAAAGTGAAACAGATCCTCTATCTGTAGCTTTTTAGTAGGGCTAGTTTTAGACCTGGAACCTGACATCGAAGAAAGAGCCACATTTTAGTGGTATTTTGGGCAACCATCTAAACCTGTTATGAAAAAATCAAAACCTGTACTGAAGTTAGGGCTTTTTCAAGTTTTTTCCTTTTAAAAACCTCTAAATTCATTCAGCCCTAGTCTTTAAATGTGAAGCTGTTAAGCAGAGAGTTACTTCCCTGTGTTTCACCCCTCTGCAGAACTTGATTATATTTCATTGCGCAGCCTGAGGCTGGGATACAAAGAAAATGACAAATTATAATGTGCCCTGAATTCCCACAGAAACAGCTTGGCTCGGTGTCCAACTGAATTCATGTCATGGCCATTTGCTATCTAGGATGATGTAAACAAGTCAGAGCAGCAGGAGGAGTCATCTAAGTAGCAATCCCTGCCTGAAGGCCAGGAAAAGCTCACTGTCGATGAACGAGTAAGGGCATAAATAAAAAGCTATTACTTTCACAGAATATTTCATTCCCTTTCCCCAAATTAATGTTTTATGAGTTTTCAGATGTCTCATGCCCTGGGTGCATTTTCTTTGCTGCTCTTTCTTACCTTGAATATGTACAGCACCTGTGATTCCATGTGTTGGCACTCCACAGAGACCTCTTTGGGTACCACTTCTCTCCAGCCTGTACTTCTCCATTTCATGTGTTTGTGACTCAAACTCACATTAGCAGAGACACTGCACTGATGAGGGGAAGCTGCTCTGACTTTATTGGAAAATCATGGAAATTAGAGGGCAGGGATTACTTCTACTGAAACCTGCCATTTTGGATATTAATGCCAGTGACAGAAACCTCAGAAGATTTAGGCCTTAGTAAGATTAACATACAACTTGTGGGTATGAGATGCAGAACAGAGTAGTCCAGTGAAACTGAAGCACCCTGAGAATGCAAGAGTCTCTCCTTTTATGTGGGTGGGCAAGCAGGGAAAAGCTGTTGGATGCTAAACTTGTTCTTTACCCTTCAGAATTAAATACCTTTTAAGAAAAATCTAAATAAGTTCTTTTTCTTTTGCCAGATTTTTCATCCATTAATAATAGAGAATTAGTAACTGATACAATTTATGAAGCAGATGAAGTCATCTCTTGCTTCAAAACTAGGTGTAAGTTAACCAGATACTACAGTTTAAACTTCTGGGTGAAATTCCAAACTGGTATTATAAAGAAAAAAATCATTAAAGACCACTCTATGTATGGACCTTTACCAAGTTTAGGAGGAAATTTCAGAAGCCAAACAGATCAGCTACTCAATTTAAAGAATCACATGAATCTTAAACATGAGTTGGTTTCAATTATTCTTCTATGCTAGCAAAGTTGGCCAGCCAATTTCTACCAGGAATGAAGCATAAAAAGAGAAAATACTTTTCAACAGCCAGCAGAGTTATCCTTTAATGGCAGATGGCTTTGCTGAGCTCAAAACTGCCAGAGGTTAGAATTCATTTCTATAAGTACAGCTTTTGATAAAGAAAGAAGCAGAAGGATTAGTGCATGCAAGACAGGAACCTTAAGAGCATAGCATGGCCTGGCAACAGGTGGCTACATCATCATTTTGCTTGCAGGAGGACTCTGCTGGGCTGTATCTGGATAAAAACCAATCCCACGATTTCTTCACACATTTTTGCCTGGAAAGCAAACTGGCCACTGCAACATTGATTATCAATGCTTTTTTTGGTCACTCATCCACATTATCAGAAAGTCAAACTTTAAAGGTTCCTGTTCTAGCTGCCATCTGGCCTTTGGACTGATGTGTGCATGCAGTCCTCCCACCACAGGCTGAGCCCCTCCTTTCAGGAACCAGACACTTGTCTTCCTTATCTCACCTGCTAAGGTGCTTCACATCCTTAAATATTCAATGAAGCAGAGTGAAAATTACCCTATAACCGAGTGATTATGAGATTTATTTGAAAGACAAAGAGGACATTACTTCCTGTTCCAGCTAAAATTCATAAAACATGGAAGTGCAACCTCAGGAGAGACTTGGGTAATCATTTTCTTCTGAACTAGACCAGAACTCCAGACCACAAGCTTGGAAACTCTTCATGTAAATAGAAAATATGGGTTCAAATTCACAGAATAACCAGTTCTGGGTTAATTGTAACCTGAGTGATTCTTATAAGTTCTGGGTCTCTAGATAATAAATATACTACTGGCACCTCCATTATTTGAAATGTTACCATTTTTAGAATATATCAATTACTTGCCTAACATGCTTGGACTGATTAGCCAATATTTTCCAAGGATGAATCTTTTTTTCTGAATATGTCACAGAAAGTAAAATAGTTTTGGACTAAATAGATTTACATGCATCCCTTTTCAGTAAAGATTTGGCTTTTGCCCTGACTTGCTGCCCTGCAATGAAAGATAATTTAACCAAAATTCCAGACACTCTTAATTAAAAAGAGAAGTACAAAACTGCTAAAAGAAATTCACCCTTTCTGTAAAACAGAGCTCCACCCATCTATGTTAGTAAATAATTTGAGGTTTTGTGTCTGTCTTGTACCACACAATGTATATTATATGTGTTTACTACAAGAAGAGAAAATTTGTTGGGTTTTTTTGCAGAAAGTTCTATCCATATGTTGAGTGATTTGGTAAACTACTTATATGGAATTTGTTGCTTAGCATTAACAGATAAATTTGCTGAAGCTTAGGGCACAAGCTGTGAACTTTCACCAGATATGCTGAACTTTCCACTCAGTCAAATACGAGAAAACCCTAGAGCTGGTTCAAGACAGAAGATAAGGGCTTCATTAACAGAAGCTGCAACCTTGGAAATAAGAAACATCCTACCTAGAGGCAAGCAAGGGACACAATAATGAATGGGAAGAGCTCCCAGAGCCTCATATGGGGACAACTGGTCCAGTCACATGAAGGCTGGGGAATTCAGATTGTTTGAGTACAATCAGCCAGGGACTTGTTCAAGGTTGCTCTTCAGAGACACCCAACTCCAGCTATTACACCATTAAAAAAAAGTACTTTTATAGAGGAATATATATTTCGTGAATTCAGCAGAAACCTTGAGTCACAGCCTGCCATGGCTGCCACGTGCAGTTTCTGTATCTGGAAAGGCATGAATTTACCAGCAGAGACACCCCACCAGTGCTATCTGAAGTAATAATGTGTGTCTGCAGTGTATGCTATGCAAAATAATTTCTAGTGAGGCACTTCCATCAGGCTGGTGAATCTGTGTGTCTGATCCTGAATCAACAAACACGTGCAGCTCATCCCTCTCATCCCTCATCTCCCTCTTTGAAGCTGTCTTTTACTCCTGCAAGGATATCTGATTATGACTCAAACATGCTTTTCTCTAGGGGTCATTCCTCTCTGGTTTTACAATTTCTACACAGACTAATTGGTTGCAAGGCAGAACAAGCACCATGACGTTTCATTGGCCATTAATAAGTAAAGAGATGTTAGCAAACAGCAGGCTGTAGAGTGATCTTTTTCAGCTAAGACAGGAACAAAATTCAAATTATTAGGGAAAAAAAATTAAAATCATAATAAAACCAATCAGTTTTATTGTAAAGCCTGTAAAGCTGAAAGACTGTGAAAGGCAAAAAAACCAACACCTCCTTGAAGCTCAAAGATAGAAACCTTTGATAATGGCATTTTTAAAACATCTCGCCTCAGTTTTGAGCATAGCTCATCTTTTTTCTGACAGCTCTTTTGTCTAAGCACAACCATTTGGGAAACCCTTTTCTCTGCTTGATAAATCTGAATCACTTTTTACCACACTTGCAAAAAGCTGATGAAAATATCCGTGTTGCTCAGGAGTAAAATGACAACTAAAATGCTGAAAGATGACATATGTTTTGTGTTAGGCTGCCACTCAGATATATCTGACACCTCAAACATTAGATCACTTCTCTGTTTTGTGCAAGAAACCTTATGCCAACAATATTCAGCACTGTAAAGAAGCAAAAGCAGAAGGATCAGCCACAGAACTGAGCAGGCTTGTGGGTGGATAAGCAGGCATATCCACAGCCTGGGCTCCTGTTCAGGCAAGCCATGCTTTTTTGTTCCTGGAGTGGAAGACAGTGCTTTTTGGACCTTTTGGCTGGAAGTAAGAACTCTCATTTCCAGAACTTATGGGTGAATGCAAGGCATGTGGTCTCCTTAAGCTGGGAGTGCTGCTCTGCTAAACAGCTGCCTTAATATCTTCTGCTTTTTACATTTTCTCACCGACACTCTCAGTACATTCCTTTGCCAACACAGCTGCAAGTGCCATGTTGCCTTGTGGAAACAGCTACAGATGAATGGAGGGAGAAAAGACAACCAAACCAAGACCTGTGGACAGCACATGCCAGAGAGCCATTGGCTGCTTTTCCACTGGGCTCACCATTCCTACAGGATGGCAGCAAGGGGCAAAAGCAGAGCCACCCTCCTGATATGTGAATACGAACAACAGACCTGCCACCATTGCACCCAGGCTCTGAAAATACCAGGCAAGCATGTTCCTCCAGGCCTGCCCCATCCCAAGTGATATTTAATTTACATCCATGATCAGTACAACTGCACCTTCTGACCTCTGCCCTTCTCCCTGGGATTACTCCCACAAGGCAGAGCCATTTATGGCACATGGGCACCAAAGTGTGTCTGAGCATACAGTTGAGGGTAAATAATGTTTCTCTGCTTACAATGAAAGGAAAATGCATTCGACCTTTTTTAAATTATAGAGTAGAACACAACAGAAATGCCATTATGATGTTTTAGAGTTCCATTTTAAATGTCTTAGATGGAAATAAGGTTTCAATATTACTAATATGAAGCATTATTGGTTCTAAGAAGCTGCAAGTCCACAGTGCTGACACCGTTCCTGTGAATTTAATGTCCACTGAGTGGGTCATTAAAGAATATAATTTCAAATTGTAACAATATCTAAAATGATGGAGAAGCTTGTAATTTTAAGCTTTTAACTAGTTTCCTAGATGATTCCAGGTCAAACCAATGTTCTTCACATTGGTTTAAAGTCCGTAACTTTATTTCTTTATTAGCAGAAGTAAAATCTGCTAGAAGTTGGATATCACTCATGTTAAGTTCTTGCTAGAAACACAAAACATGTTTTTACATACCAAATCAATCCAGTTCTATTGTAACAGCCCACAGGCTAGATCATCTGTGGCACATACACTTTGAATAATAAACTCTCAATATTTGTTTTTCTTGATATATTTGCCCTGTAGACAACGATACAGCTGACAATCCACCACTCCTAACTATTTGCAGGCTGACAGATGGGAGGATGCTGGAGGTGGAATGTACAGAGGTATAGAAAAATGATAAGGCACCTTCAAGACGGTCAAAGGAACGTCCTAAACTGTCCAAGTTCCACAGCACATTTTTGAAAGTACTCAGGCACAGCAAGTTCTTAGAAAACTCGGGCTGCTATCTATCTTCTGCTGTATGTTATTGGACTATTGACTCCTGAAGAGTGGGTAGAAATCCAGAGGAATTACAAAGACACAGGAGGTGGTCAAAGACAAGCAACTGGCTCTACTCATTTTTCATCTTAGAAGTTTTCTCCTTCCTCTCTCCCTCTGCCACATGCTGCACTACATTTTGATTAAAGGCTCTAACCAACTACACATTTCATAATTCTGTAAGGCACCTAGCTATTTCAGGCTATACTTCCTTTGCATTTTTGATCAGGACACTGGAAGGGATGAAGCATCGAGAGCATGTTAAGAAGCTGCTGCAGAACTGATGTAGGTGAGCCCAGAAATATCAAATGGTGCACTCCAGGCAGACATCCAGGAAATGGCATCTGCTATGGGGGATACAGGTCTTTTGATAGCCACAAATGAGTCTGTTAGTGAAGTCTCAGACATTAAAGTTCAAACCAATCAATGCTTCTGGAAAAGGATGGTACAACCTGGGTGTTAGGATTTACTCACTGCACATATCTCCCTCATCTTCTCCCTCAGCACAGTCCTGGATGAAGTCACACGCCTGCCCCAGCCTGATCACTGTTCCATTCCAGCAGCTGAAGGAACCCTCCAGAGCCATTTTTGAGAGAGAGGCAGATCCTAGAGAAAAAGAAGAAAAACAACAAAAGCACTTCAGACAACCAAATTACCTTTCTTTCAACCAACGGGTTACAGCATACTGCATAACACTGAAGAGACGAACACCGTGTGAAATCTTCTCAATTCGATACTTGATGATTTTTTGACCTATTTAATCTTGTCTAATAGTCCACCTAATAGAGAATTTCAGTTCCTCAGGCCTTTCAGGTGCTATAATATGGAAGGCAGCTTTGATCTCTGGAGGGCTTAAATCCTGCATCTTGCTCTGGTATTTCTCAAGAACAATGCAATACACGTGATAGGTTTTTAATTGTGTGTGGATTTACTGCTGCACTGACAGTCCTGAAAGCTGATATCCTCTCTGTCTAGCTCAGGAGTAAACATGGCTACAGGACTTAAAAAGAGCACAAGCTTTCATCATGCTCTTCTGGAAACATGCATTGCCTTTGCTTTGGATGAATTGTGTTGTCATAGTCTCTGCAGGAGAGAAAACAGTTCAGCCTCTTCTGGTAATTTTTTTTCTCTTCTATGCCTACTCCTGCTCCTGCACTTCCATGAGCTCACACAGACTACATCCACCAAGAGACAGAGGGCACCAGTTCATTTTACCTGTGCTAAGCAGCAAAAGACATCCAGCAATGTGCAAAGGAGACAGCTCTTATGAAATGAGGTCATCACACATTACAATTAGAGGTCAATATCATCCACTCAGAAATGACCCTGAGCAATTTTCTCTAAGAACCATCCTTTTCTGGAGGTACTTGATTCCCTTGACGGCTGAGAAGTCAGATATCAAGTAGCCTGACCGGTATCACTTTCCTTACTGAAGGAATTCTCTCATCCCAAGTTCTTTGAGATGATACTTAGGACAAGGCCTTCTTTTTTTTTTAAAATCTTTCTTTTTAAAGAGGCCCAAGCTCTAGATCAGACACATGAAGGAGGCAGGAATTATTTCAGTAACATCCTGGAGTCAGCGTGTGTGGAGGAATCTAAACTTGAGAAACACCAGTTCCTTCCACAAAAATCTGACAGTGGATGCAGTTCACTGACACTTTCCTGAATGTGCCAAGACATGCTTCCAGTCACTGCTGGAAGACAAGCCTGGAAGAACAAAGAGATCTGTGCTGTGAATTCCCCACTGCAGCAATAACTGCCCTGTCTCATATTAAATGGATAAATGCTCCAGATTAAACCAAGGCCTCTGGGCAGAGCGAGCCATTGTTTGCCTAACTCATCTGTGCTCACTAAACAGTGCAGCTACATCATGTTCTCTGGTACTACAGGGAGTTGGAAATCACTGGCGATTCAATTAGATATGCACTTGATATTTTTATTTATATTGCCTGCCAAAACTAAAAATTAATGAAGCATGTAGGAAAACAACCACTATTTCTCTTCCAGCTTATTTTATGGTGCAAATCATTCAGGAGTGGGGGGAATACATGCCAAACTTTATTAATAAAGGACGATATATCCTCAAAAAGGTGCTCTGTGTTATTGTCAGGTCGATTTTTTCCCTTCCTTAGAGCAATTCTGGCTTGTCACATACAGGCTGCACAATGCCCTTGTATTCTGGTCTGGGTCAAGGCATGACTACAGAGGAAAAGCTTTGCAGGAAAAATAGTCTAAGTAACTTGTAGCTGGCTGCTGACAATTTCTGTGGGCTCTTTGATGAGGGTTTAAGGAAGTGAGACGGCATCTTCCTCGGCTTTGCTGAACTTCCTACAAAAAATGCACCCTCAGAGACACCACTGAGAGCCTTCCCTATGTGAGGTGCAAAACTTCTCAAGTGAGAAGTGCACTGTTTAGTGACCTGAGCCCCAAGCCAGACACTTGGGGCTCAGGTCATGTGCAAATTACCACTACAAAGCTGTGAGAAGGGCCTCTGGTAACTCAGGAAGTGATCCCTTCTCCTAGGGGTGTGCAGCAAGCCTGAATAGCACCCTGTTGTTGGAAGTACCACCCAAAGCAAAGAAAAGTTAGGAGACATGTCCCAGAGCACTTCCATGAGTCAGCAACATCATGACACTCTTAAAAGATCCTGAAGTTCTACTGAAATACAGAAGTACTCTTATCTCTCTGAATTAGCCCACAGATGGTTTTGAAGCCCATGTTTAGCACCAGCTTTCATGTCCCTCTCAGTTTATCTGCAATCTTTTCAGCAATGTCCATGTTTTACTTCAGCAGCTGCAGAGACACACAAGGATTCAGAAGAGTGGTAATTGTAGGCAATGGGGTTGTTCTGTTTACTCAATTAATTATAACTTTTTAGAGGCACTCACTTTTCCAAGCACACAACTGCATTAACACTAATTATAATGGAACCAAGGCATTCAAGAGAACCTACTTGTCTTCCCAGGTGTTTTTTGTTGCAGCCTAGGGGCACAAATCTCCCAAAGCCAACTGACTGTAGTATTTGAAATAAGTCAGTTGCAACTGGGAATCAGGCAATTCCAGGAGCTATTCCTCCAAAACAAAGCAGCAGATTTACATGCTCATTCATCTCTGTGGAGACGGGGCTTGAATTAGCTCAGATTTGCATTAGACCAATATATACGTGCTCCTTGTATAGGTTAGAGAACACAAATAGCAAAGCTGCAGCCCAGGGAATGGCTGGGCTCTGTTACAGTGCATGATTTATTCCCATCTTGTTTGCTTGCTTACTGTGAGCACAAAGGCAAAATGAACTGGAGAAAAGAGACGATTAACTAGTAAAACAAATAGATAACCAAAAAAAGCCCAAATACAAATAATCCTTTTAATGGGCCACTTCATGCAGATGTTTGCATCCAAGCTCAAGGAAACTCAAATTTTAATTAAAATACTTTGCAAGAAAAACAGACGTTTGATCTTTTCAGTTCCCAGACCCAATTACTCCTGGCAAAGTGAACCAGGATGACCTGGATCGCTGAAGTGGCCTCAACTCACACACAGAGATGTGTTAGGAAAGGAAAATGAATGGTATCAAATAAGTATCAGAGTAAAATTTGTGGGAGACATCCTTTATATTTACAGCAGTGTTTATGTAGCCAGTGGCATCCATAAATTACAGCAGTAATTAAGCTGTACCACGGCTGGCTTGGAGGCTTATAAATCATTATTTAAACAGCATTAAATAAATGGCATTTCAGGCTCTAAACTGAAAGTAGAAAAGTAGAAACAACTCACTGGGGAACAAGAGCTGACTTTGTACCTCACAGGTCCTGCTTCTCAACACACTCCAGCCTTGGCAGTGTTCAAATCCAGTACCAGACCCTGGACTGAAAGGACAGCCAGGAATCTTTACTACCCATGCTTTTGGACTTGCTTTCCATTTCCTCTACCAGGATGGAAAGAGGAAAATCATGTGGCTTAGCTTATGCAGGATCAGCAGCTTTCTGCTCGCACTGTGGGACCCAAGGGGATGTATTACAATTCTCAACAGATTTTCTCTGACCTGGGTTTCCTCTTCTCTGCTTCCCTGTCCCTTGACCAGCTGAGAAATCACAGTGTGTTGGCAAGCTCTGGTGAGTCTGTCTCTGAGGAACCTGGCCAGAAAGATCCTGGTGTTTGATCACTGCAAAAGGGGAAACTTCTCCTTCCTGCCACCACACTTGGCCAGGTGGAATGGAGAAGAAATTCTTGAAGGCATCCGTAAAAATATATCTTATCTGGCAAACAGGCTATGCTGCTAATTATCATGTAGGGTTTAATGAATCTGAACATAATTATACTTTCACATGCTACATTCAACTTCTTAGAGCATATTTTTTAATTCTACCAAAAGGTTTTGGGACAAACACAGTCAGGTGAAGCACTGCTGCTGAGCACACATTAAAACAAAAGAGCTTAATAGGACAGTACTTGGTTGCTGTTTAAAACTTATCTTGTTTGTACTCTGCAAAAATTCCAAAGACCTGGAATAAATGTACAGCCTTGTCACATTTTACCAGTGAGCAGCTTCTCTCTGGGCTATCCTTGAGGAGTACATAGTTGAGTTTATTTCAGTGGTTCTCAAGGTAAGACCATATATGCCCACAATGTGAAAAATTTCCATTTTTAATAGCACATATGTAGCAAAAAATATCTACCCATGGAAATCCACCTTGTTTATCTAACCATATGTGTTTATCTCTCAGAACAGAAAGTTTCCTACTATTTGATTACATCTCTAAAAAAATGTTTTCCAATGGGCTAGTGCTGCAGCTTAGTGCCTCCACCAAATGTCACTAAAAATCTGGGATTGTAGAACCTTGATGACGTGTGTCTGTCACAAGTATTTGTCATTAACTTCTCAATTTCTCCTGTCCCTCCTTTGGCTTGAGTTCAAAGCTTTCACTCAGATATTTACAAAAACATTACTTGGGTGATTGAAAGGTTGTGTGAAAACAGAAGAGCTGCTGTCTAGCTATAAAAGGATAGTGAGAACTTGGGGGAGTTTCTGATTATTGATTTTTCCATGACTTGCCATTTCTGATGGCCACATATTTCCTCACTCTTTATCTCCAGTCCTCCAGCAGCACAGACATTCAGAGGCTGTTGGCTCGCTTTGTGCTGAGGATAGCCATATTACAGGACAAAGTAAATTTGATATTTATACAAGTCACTAATACCCACGCTTTCACCATTAGAGAAGTTGGAAGCTATGAAATAAAGGAGGAAAGAAAGTGAGCAAATTGAAAGATAAATTCATGTTTGAGGGGAGCAAAGCAATCCTTGGCAAATGGCCACTGAACTCCACATGATACAGGGCAGATCACATAAATCACAACTTTCACAGGAAGCTGCACTGCTCTCATTTTCCAGCCACCCACCCCAGGACACCTGTATACAGATCAGCAAGGAACCCGAGTAGCTGCAGCTGCAAATGAGACCAGTGAGAGACATACCTGGAAAACACATTGTCCTCAAAAATGCTTTGAAAAAAAGACTGGATTCCATGTTTCTCACACCAGGCAGCCAAAGTTGGTCAACACTCCATAATTCTTTAATATTTGTAACAGCATTGTTACTGTTACTGTTACTGTCATTGCCTAAGGATGCATTTGTAGGAGGAAGTGTTCTCTTTTTTATTAGACTGCCTGCTACAGGCAGAAAAAAACAGCCTGTAAATGCCTGAAAGCTCACCCATTTTTCCAGTTACATAAACTGCCTTTAATCTTCTTACTTCACTTCCTAAACATAAATGGGAATAAACTCATCACAAGAGCTCTGTGATGTTCATTTCATTAATGTTTGT
This sequence comes from Passer domesticus, assembly GCF_036417665.1. Lineage (NCBI taxonomy): Eukaryota > Metazoa > Chordata > Aves > Passeriformes > Passeridae > Passer > Passer domesticus. Next base: position 110,913,084 of record NC_087476.1, on the reverse strand, counting down.
AAGGAACGGAGATGCTATGATAACACGCATAAAAAAACCTGTAAGGAAATTATTTACTCTGTTTTCACAGTGCAGCTTGAATAATTTACTGTATAAAATGAACACACCTTTGATGAAGGCAGGACAGAGGGCAGCAAATAACTTCCCATTGAGAGAGCACCCCCTGCCCTGCAGACTAAGGGTGCAGCATTCCCACTGTGAGCTACTACAAGAAGAGAAAACTTGCTCATTAAAGCCACATAGAGACAGAATTTTCATCTCAAAGACAATGTCAACATTTCAAAATGTATCTAAAGAGAAAATAAAAATGGCCAAAGTTCTCACAGACCAAAAAATCAATCAGTTCTAGGTTAGAAAACTGACTTTAGAGGTTTCAACACATGAGTAATGCTGTCATAAACCCCAAAAATTCGAAAACACTTGAATTAAGACAAAAATAAAATGTTGGGCAGGAAACTCAAGAGAGAACATACTGATTTGGAACACACTCATGCCAATAATTCAGCCAGCTCAGTTCTAATGTGCCTTCCCTCTCTGCTGCTTCAAAGCAGGGATGCTGTGTTTAGTACACAAATTTTAAACATCTGCTCCTTCAGCATTGCCTAATGCCAGCAAGATTGCTTACACAGAAAAGAGCTCTCAGCACACCTGAGGAGCTGGCACTTGCTCACTGCCACATTTTCAGCTGCAAGAACTCTCTCCAGAGTTGTGCAGCATTCAGGCCATCCAGGCCTACTCTGTTCTCTCAGAAATATTTTCGACCAGGTCTAGTTGCTTTTCCTACCTTTTGACTGAATTACTTTCCAACAATAGTGTTGGTGTGATGTATATTCCCTGAATTTACAGAGAAAAATAGCTTCTTTAAAAAACTATAATGAAGTAAGAATGTGGAAAGAGGAAGTTAGATGGATTTCACACTTTCTCAATTTTCAATTAGGAAAGTTGGCTGAGGGTCATAATAGTTCCTGAGACAACAAAAAATTGTTAGGTTCAGTAAATGACATGATAATGTATTCCCCTAGAATGTAATCCTGCACAAAATATAGCTGCTTCTTTTGGGTTTTTTTGCTAGGGCTCATGGTAACATACCTATTTTTCTGGTGATTTGTTACCATTCAATAAGCAGCTCCAACTGCACATCCAGAAATTAACAGTAAACAAGTAAACAGCAGCAGTGAACTTTATAATGAAAGTGTGATTTTCCATCCTACAGTGATACCTACATATTCTGTGGCATCTACTGAATTGAAAAGGGCCAAAAGAGATGGAGAATACTTATTGTACGAAATACTGTGCATACATAGTCATTGGGTCTTTTTTAAATTTCATGTAACACAGTAGATCTTTAAGGCTTTCATCCATAAATATGAACATTCTGACTTAGAATAAGCCTGTGGGAGAGAGTAATTTTATTAAAATCCCAAATCTCGTTTCTTTTGGTTGCTTTTCATTGCCCTTGTTTCAATATCAGGCTGCATTTGCTGTTTGTTTCTCTTTTCTCTCAGATGCAATTGCATCTTTCTAGGTACCGCTGCATTTTTGGGAGATTAAAAAACACCAACAAAAAACCGTCTCCCCTAGGTTTCATGTTTTTCCTAAAACAAGTGAATACTATATATTTGTAACAGTAATCAGCTGGTTAAAAGAAAAAACCCCAAAAATCCCCACAAAAAGAAAGCCAAAAAACACCTTGTTGTGACCTCCTGTGAATTTTTCAAAATTCATACCTTGTAGAGGGAAAATAAAAAGGTCCAACTTCTATTATTAGTTCTGCTATTCCCATCAGACTTTTCTGGGTCTGAATAGGCTTGGAGAACAGCTCTTACCAGGGAACAATCTTTTCCATGGGAAACACCAGCACACTGATTGCTGCCTCACTGAAAGAAGAATGCTGCCTGCCACACGCGGCGGGCGCTGATAAAACCATGAGGTGGTTGAGATCTCCCAGCTTATTTACAGGCAACAAAAGCACATTTAGCACAGGTCCTACCTCAGCATCAGACACTTGACTGAATGTGAAATAAAACAAGGCTGCTGGAGAAAAGACATGAAAATTGTGCTTCCAAACCTCATGTGTGCCTCTTGGGGAAACTGTAAGAGCTGATTAGGTAGGAAATACATGTAATTTTCCACCTTTTTCTTCTTAGGAGGCGTAGTTCAAATCCATTTTCAATTATTAAAGTAAGCGTTATCTTTGCCTCTTCCAGTTCTGCAGTTCCAAGCACAACCAACACTGACACTATACACAGATTTTTTTTCAATTCTTGGTTCTTAAAAAAGCCCAGCAAGAAGACCACGAACATCAGTAACATTTTAAAGATGAGCAAACTGACGTACTTGTCAACCAATTTTAATCACCTAAAATGAGCCTGTAAATTGCCCAAACCAGACAATCCCTCTGACTCCTGCTGCTTCCTGTACCAGTTGGACTGAAGATGCCTGGATTCAAGGAAAAAGAAGAGACTGCAGAATATTTTCATAACTCATCAAGAGCTGATTCCACACAGGTAAGATATAATCTCTCCCTTAACCCTGCAACAGCAGCATCTCAGCAAGCTCTCTTTCAGCATTGCCAATCCATTTAACAAGAGAGGTATATTCATATGCCTGGTCATGAAAAACACAAATAAAAGGACGAGACTTAACTGTATTCAAACAGCATTTTAGATAGGAATGAGATTTTTCATTCCTAAAATGCAATTCTCTTTCTGTAAGTGTTTTAAGTAGTCTCTCTGCTTTAGCTGTCAGCAGTATTGAGATTTTTGGCCTTAGTACAGATGGGTTGCTGGGGGTGGTGGGTGGAATATCACAAAACAGCATGGCCCTGAGCATTCACAAGTGGTGCCTCCCAGCAGAGTGCAGGGACTCATCCCCACACCACAGCCACTCCCTTACTGTGCAAAGCAGTGGCCCCACAGTGGAAGAGCAATTGTTGCTCCAGGTAGAAGCAGAAGCTTGCTTGGGGCAGTAAGTTTCCTGTAGTGCCCCTTTCCACTGTGCCAACTTTTGCAGTTGTGGGAAGGCAACAAGTTGTCATCAAGCAGCCAATTTCCACTTTGAAAAGTGAGCAATGCTACCTCAAACCCACAAAAAATGGGCAATGAAATTGCACCTGAACACCTGCTGTGAGGCAGAGCAGTGCCTGCACACAACAGATTCGCCACAGGGCGGGACTTCATGTGCATGGATGCACTAAAAGCTTCCAGCTTTTAGTTCTGGGCAAGGAAAAGGAAAGTCTCCATGTCCCCCCATTTCCACACATCGCTGAACACCAGGAAGTCACGGATGCACTGAGTCATGGGTGACTCTTCCAGCTGGATGCACCAACAACTGCCAACATCTCAGCGCTCTGAAGGCAGTCCAGAGGGACAGACAGCCAGCACAGCCCCGTGTGCTTGTGTCCCAGGCTGTGCTCTGAGGCCTGGCTACGCTTGAATGACATTATCCCAGGAGCAAAGCTACTGAAGGTCAGTGGCCCACAACATCAAAAAAGCCCGGAGAAGACTCCATCCAGGAGTCCACATCTCTGCCCGAGGACCTCTATTCATGTTTGAACGTGCACAAAACTTATGAAAATTGGGAACACTTACTGAAAAAAAAAAAAGATGTCAATGAATAACAAAGTGACTAGCTCTGTGTAAGCCAAGGTACATACTGAAGATATCAAGGAAAAATGGAGAAAGTGATAATGTTACAATTCCAACACTACCACCCTGGTTTCAGGCAGACTCTCTACTCTCTTGTGGCATGCTGACAGACTCTTTGATTAATGCTTTCCACATGAGATCACGTTCCAAAAGTACAACAAGATGCAGAGAGGATTGCAAGAGTTGACCAATATGAGTACAGAGAATAACCATGCCCTGAGGTTGAGGTGCCTGTGGGCTGCCAGCAGCAGTAGAGCAGTTAGACTAAGAGTGGTGTAGTTAATATAAAAATGGCTCTTGAACTTGTTTTAAATACAGTGATAGGAATTTTAACAAACTGTTGCTACGAGTAAAGACATCAAGGAGACAGAGCATGACTTCTCCCTCTCTCTCTGACTCTAGGTTTTCTCTGAAACCTTTACCCTTCAATGAATAAATTGTGCAATCAACTCTCAGGAGATTGCATACAATTACTTAGAGCAGTCATTTTCTTAGCAGTCCTCTTCCTTAAATTTGGCACCATAAAACATACAGTCTACCCAAAATACCGCTTTATATCCTCTTTGCCAATAAGCTTTCTGTTTAGTGAAAGCTCCCCTTCAAGATTTTTCCAACCCATTTTCCCCCCATTTTGCTAACTTATTCAGCTGGCCATTAATTAATCACTTAATTACTGTCAGCAGTAGTATTAAATTCTCACAAATTTGCTACTGCAGTTATGTAAAATGCTCCTCCCAGCTGGGTAGGTTTCAGCAAAGCATAGCACCTTGTTGACTTTAGATAAATCTATTTATAAAATGCAAATGTACCTCTTCCTAGCAGGCAAATCCTTTACAACTGTTCAACAATTCATTATACAAAATAAAGAATTAGGAAGAAACACGGCTCTTCATCAAGTCCTAGCAAACAAACATTCTGGTAAAAAATAAATGATAAAAAGAGAATATGAAATGGTAGCCCCACAGCAAAGTAAATGGGGTTAGTCTGGTCTTGTGGCAGACAGGGGCAGTAAAACAGCCTCAAATACCCAGCCACACAGGCACAGTATTCCAAATGACTGGCAATCAAAAAGTAATTAGGCGTACCAGGAATTAAGAAAAGAGAAATATGAACCAATTTACCAGCTACAAGAAGCAGTGAAATTATGTGTACACTCCACCAAACATCTACTGGATCATGGTGCTGTTTCAAAGGAGGTATTGATGCAAAAACCACCACCAGTTTAGGACAGGGTTACAGTAAGCAAGCTTACACACTCACTTGGCAGTACAAAGTGCATAAATGCACTGCATAATCAAAAAAGAACCACCAAACTTTCTTTTGGCCATAAAATAGACTAGGGGAGACCTCAAAGCTACTTTGTGTGTGTCTACATTTGATCTTGAAGTATCAATTTAAAAGTCCAAGTAATCATTGATATTAATTTTTGTACACATTTCATTAGGAATTCTCTCAGGCAGTGGCTATCTGGATAAGGGCAGCCATCTTAGGGACAGGCACTCCTGTTTCTTACTCTGCCCCACTGGTCACTGTATTTGTACTTCCACTCACCTTAAGCTGCCCATGGTCCTCTCCATGCTATAGTGAGTTATACTGGGTGCAAAGGTTTTATATGTCCACTATATATTTTTTTACAAAGAGAATAGTTAAAATACCTGACTTCCAGCTCTCCCAGGGCTTTAACTTAATGGGATGTGGATGTAGTTCACCACCATAAAGAATGCCACTAGCTTAACATCACTGCAGTATCTCAAAGCCAGGAAGGCAACCCATAAGACACAGGGAATCTCCATTCAGAGAGTTTACTGAAATACCAGTAACAAAATCGACTGCCCTACTACTTCCCCCAGGAAAAATGCCTTGCCCCCTTTTCCAGGACCTCTTGAGAGACAGCAGCAGGGCTCTTGTGCAGCTGCACTTACAGCAAAGGCTCTCAGCTCCACTTGGACCGTGCCCTTCCTTCCATCCCACAGGTCATTACTACTGCTTTTTAGTGAGCAATATAATTTTAAACAGTCTGTCAATGAGGTATCACAAAGATGATAAAAGTGCCTTGCCCTAGCATCTAATGTGGATAAAATCAATGGTCCAAGGTCCCATGGGTGGTGACAGGGTCAGAAAGCTCAGAGGCCTGTGGGCTCACAGCAGCAGCTGCATTCTGTGCTCAGCAGAGCAGCAGGGTAGCCCAGGAACTGAGACCTGGCAAAGACAGGGTGCCAAATCCAAGTTATCGGTCATCCAGCGTATTCTTGGAAATAAAAAGCCTGGTATCCTTTCTCAGGGAAAAGCAAATGAAGAAAGAATTAAATAATCAAGAACTGAGCATGAAACAGACCAAACACAGCAGTCCAGCATCTTTTCTTGGGGTCCTTTAAACCAGACTCCATCTGTGTGTGCAGGGCCTTGCACTGCTAGCAAATGACCTCCAGAAATGCTGCCTATCAAATCAGGAATCTGATGGTCAGGATTTCCAAAATGGTTCTTCTGTTGTGACCTTGGATAAGCGTCTTTGCTTGACAAAGACCTTGGATAAGTCTCTTTTTGCTGTGACAGAAAAAAAAAACCAAACTAAAAAACCATTTTGTGGGGAATATATGGCCTTGCTACTTTTTAGAATAGCATAATTTTTTTCACAGAAAAAAAATCTCATTTTTAAGAGCTATCTAAAATGAAAATGTCTCCTGTAGAGGAAAATGTTTGCTCAGCAGTACTTCAAAAGATTATATTTGACCTGAAATAAAACATTGGTTAGCTTCAGGAAACTTGCTATTGTTCAAAATTTTTTTCAGTTCATATATTTCATGCTTTCTTTATGCCTTTTAACATATTTTCCAATAAAAAAACCACCTCCTAGAGTCCAGGGAGAAGGTGTGAAAACTTGTTTTCTTCCACTAATTTTTCTTGTTTTGCTTTGCCAAAACACATATTAAGTTTGCACTTTGAACAGCTTTGTCCCACCAGGTTGCTTTTTTAACAAGCTAGAATTGATATATATAATAAAAATAATAGAAAATATATAAATTAGAAAATTACAATATATAAAAATTATAGATATATTATAGAATAGATATATTATTAAAATAATATATATATAAATGAGCACGCTGCTCTCCCTGTGTAACACCACGGAGGCTCTCAAGTGAAGGCAATGCCGAGTGTGTCACCAAATCACAAGCACAGGGTGACAGAATCACTGGAGCCACTGCCACATGCTAATGCAGCATGTCTGAGAGAGCTCTGGTCACTTCAGCTTGGTGCTGTCCCCTGAAATCTCCTCACCCAGAGCACCAAAGACACAACTTTTTACCACATGAGCACTGACAGGGCTGACAACGCTCTCTCCATTTGGCACACATCACACCATGCAAATCTTAGCAAAACTCAGGTTTAGCTGAGGGAACCTCAGATGTGGAAAGCAGCACAAAACCAGCCATGAGGCATGCACAGTCTCACGTGGGCACTGTAGAGTTATTATACTGCTATTTCCATCTCAGTGAGAAGCAGCTTGGAAAACAGTTAAAGTAAACTCAACATTAAAAAATTCACTGACAATTAAGATGACAGATTAAACTGATCTACATGCAATCTGCAAACTGATCTGGCATTCACTGATTAATGCAGTAAATTAGATACTAACATCTCTCATGCAATGTTATAAATCACTACCTTCACTCAGCAATGCATATTTGGTGTCAAACAATTTTTGATGGTGGCTAAGTTATTAAATTTTCTGTAGATGAAACACTGAATATCTGTTACAGTTTTAGGATGAGATGATGAAAAGACACTTTCAATTTCTGATCAAAGTTACTTGATACCATTAGAACTGTTCAGATTTCCAAAATCCAAGTGGAAATTGCTTTTCATTGTAGTGGAAAACAGCAAAAGAAACCTAACAGCACCAAGTCTGGACCCAAACATCTTTTAAGTGGATGCACACATTTGAAGGTAGAGAGATGCTTTAAAAACACAATGTATTTCTCAAAAATGGTACTTTCATGAAATATCCATCTCTGAGTCTACACACTTGATAAAATACAGAAATACTTCTTGAAGAAATTACAGCAAGAACTGCCCCAGAAAGGCCCTGAGATCTGAGTATTTGGCCCAAATACTGCAAACAAAGTCTGTGTCTTGTGCTTTTCTCTGGGTGTTACTCACTGTGAGTCACCAGATACCCAAGTACTTTCAACTATGCTGTCACAAATTTACAAGGCGAGGGTATCCCCCTCCACAAGTTCCTGGCAGTGCAAGGCTCCAGCCTTAGCAACACCACTGCAGCTCACAGCTGCCAGCACTAATGAGTTACAGCAGGCTGTGGTGAGATCCTGGAGTTATTTGTAGCTGTGGAACAGGTAAGTCCCTCTGGTTGCAGGTAGGCATCCTTCCCCAGCTGCACTGGCAGGAGAGGTTATTGCCTCCATCTGTTCACCACTACTTTCCCTCCTGATCCGCTGATCAAGCAGCATGTGCAAGTACTCCCTAATTTATTTCAGGCAAAGTCAGACAGGTGACACCAGCACAACAATTCTTACCTACTCAAGGGTTTTATGTGACCCTCTCTCATTTCCAAGTGACAGCTGCTCTCTGGGCTGTGTTGAAGCATCTCCCAGACTCACGTGACCTGCTGAAAGGCTGTTCTCTAGTCCCTTTTAAAAATCATCATTCTAATATGTTAGATAATTCTGATACATAATAATGTTCTTACTAGCCCATGCAAAACACTTTGTGCAAGAGGGAGTATTTTGCTTTCCTTTTTTTCAGAGGACATACTGTGGAACATCAGGCTGCTAACTCCCTTTACCTTTGCAGCTTTGGGAAAACTCAAACACAGCTTGGACTTTATCTGAAATATCAGATCAAATCTGCTTCTAAACCAAGGGGAATGGGAAAAAAGAAACTGCAAGTATGGTCAAACTCTGAGGAAATTGTTTCTCAGTTAAGAACTGCACAAGAGGGACCTCTCTTTAAATCAAAGATGGAAATAAAGGGATTGGGTTATGTACATGAAATGATTAAAGCTTTTTTTTAAATAGTATTTTATATTATTAAAACAGAATGTAACAAAAAGCCCCAAAGAACCTCATACCTGGTACAATTTTCTCTTCAGTAAAAAACTTTGGTTTAAATTTTTCTGGTAAAGAAGAAACATTGATTACATTAATATACAGGAACAGAAATTCCCTGACATGCATTTCAACAGTGCATCATGCCTAAGAAGTCCTGTCAGTTGAAATTTAGTCTAGAACTCAATGATCACCAGGAACTGGATCTGAAATGACTTACTCCTGAATGTAACAAGATATCCTTTCAGAAGCAGGCTGAATTAAGGTTCAAGACAAATGCTGCATATAATACAGATCTTAACCTCATTTAGAAGCAATGTTGTTTAAGGCTGTATTAAGGGATTGAGTTACTGCTTCTGCTTAAACAGAAGTGACAGAGTCATTCACAAGGGTAATAAAAATAAACAAGATAATGCAATAGAAGGGATTGCACCTCCTGGTAAGGAAGTAAGTGAAAAATTAATGTGGATCTTCTATTACCACTCTTTGGAAAGCAGCATGGGATCCAATATCCAATTGCAACTCAATTTAAGTAGATTTTTCAAAAAGCCTGATTTGGGGTCTCAAATATGATCTACAGGACTCCATTAGAAGGCTCTGGGTTGCAGCTCTGTTGCTACCAACACCCACTTCACTGCTCAGAAATCACTTCTGTATCTGAATGTTCCTCCCTGAATGTGAAAGAACCGTGTTTGTTGGTTTTTTTTAGAAATATGTCTTCTTTTCTAGACACATTCATAAAATATCTAGAGAGGCTGAAAAACATGGGGTTGATTTCTGGTTTATATTTCACACAGGTTTCCCTGTGCAGAGAAGTGCAGGGAAGTTTCTAGGTCTGGCTGGAAGCACCCAGTAAAAGCTGCACGAATGAAGCCTGTTTTGGTAATGCTGGTTTTGTACAATATGCCTGGATAGCAACATTAATCTTGCACTCAACAGTAATTTAATTTTTTTTCAGGGTTTATTCTAACAGACTCTGAATAAACTCCTGCAAAACAATTACTCTAAAATGATTGATCTGGCGTGGTAACCAGTGAATGTTGAGAACATTCAATAGAGAATCTGTTTGTTAGATTCCTCGCCTGACCCTATTCATTCACAAGTGAGAAATTGGTGGGCAGACCTTCTAGATTACAGGTATTAAAGCACCCACTGCCTTTAAAAGGATAGTGCTGTTAGAAATCCCAGACACCAATTCTTCAACCAAAGCATTGTCCCCTTTCTGACACTCTGATGATGCGATGATGTTAAAGGTGGGATGAATTGCCCTCTGAAGTGCCTCTTTTTCTCTCTGTTGACTACAGAGGGACCCTAGAGACCAGCTTTGACATGATGCCTAACTTTCAGATAGCTGAAGTCACAAAAGATGAATACCATCTTGTCTAACTTCATACAACAAAGCACCTGAATGTCTGAACTAAATCTTGCCTAGGGAGATTGAATCTTGTGATATTGTGAATTAGATGACTGGTTTATTATACAGATTTTATTCCCTGACAGTTCAGTTGAGGTCTAGACTGAGAATTGCAAACTGAATTAGCTTCACAAGTTGAGTTTAGGGGAATTTTTTTTTCCTTCCATCCACTGAAAATATTTTCTGGCCTTTGTTCAGATACTGAAAAAAGCAAGCAGCATCAGCAGAATGTAGAGATGCTAAAAAAGGTCACCTATACACTATTAAGATAAAGAAATAGGGAGAAAGGGACAAGTCCATTGCTTGGCTCTGTAAACTGGAAAAGAAACTTTCTTCATTTCATCTGAGACTACTGTTTTGAGATGGTATAGCAAGATGAATAAATGGAAACCGTAATAAACTTCTCTGCAGTCTTTACTGAACAGTATCATGGTGGGCTTGCACTGTAGGAAGAGTTATTCTGCATGACTGATTAACATTTGGTGGCATCTGCCTCATCTTGACACTTCAGTTTCATTTAAGAAATTACCCTAATTGTCCAGGAAAGAAAGGCACTGTTTACTTGAAAATCAAAAAAAGTCATATGAACCAGGCAGAAATGTTCTGAGAAAGACAACTGTAATGCATTACTGCTGGTGCCTGGTACTGCTAGGGACAGAACCAGCAAGCAGAAGCACATTTATTATAATTTGAGGGGAGCTACACAAAGACACAAATTATTTCACATTCTACAAATCAGCAATTAAGATGAAGACTATTTACTACAATATAAACTTATAATGGAAAAGAAATTGCCCTAAAGGTTTTGTGATTAGATTAGACAGGCAAAAATGTTTTATGGCTAAAGGGAAAGAGAAGTAGGCTTGTCCAAATGAGAGGAATTGCCTGATTTCACCTGGGAACAGAGAAAGCTAGAGGTACTCCGAAGATGAAGCTAGAAGAAAACAGAAGATAAACACCATAAACATGGAAGACCACGGCAAAGCACTCTGTGCAAACATGAGCAGTGCAAACATCCCTTGGAACAGAACTTTTCCAACACAGAACAGAAAAGGTTATTTCCATTTCTCCATGTCTTGACCAGTTGTTAATTAAAAAAAAAATTATATAACAGTACAGTAAGATGTATAATTGCAAATCCTGTGGCAGCTTCAGCTTCCTCTATCTGCAGCAAAAGAACAGCTGTAACTTAAACTTGACTCTTCACTTGGCTGTGAAGAGATGAGGAATTATAAAATAACTGAAGTTCAAATCAGCAATGTTGCTATGAAACCTCTTGTTTTGCTCTTCCTTTTTCAAAAGATTTGATAAATATATAAATAAAATAATTGATAAATATATAGGGGCAGATCTTCAAGCTGGTGCAAACAGTTGAGGCTCCAACAGTTATTGGGATGACGTGCAATGTGCTTTAGTAATTTTACTGGCAGAAACTCTTCACAAGTAACTGCATAGTCACTCACTTCCTTTGCTTTGGGAAACAGCTCCCATGGAAGAAATACTTCCTTTACTTGGCTGTCTAAGCCACTTGGCAATTTTTGCAGACAGGTGAGTCATTTTCCTACTGTTTTGTTACTGATGTGTACAACAAAAGTACACAGGAGGGCTGAGTTAACACTGTTGCCAAAACTTTGCACTTAATGTTTCTGATCTCACAGCAATTGCTTTCTTTTTGTTATGGTTTCATTAACTGATGCTCATGTCTACATATACAGTTATTCCATGAGGTGCTTAAAGAGACAACAGTGTCTTTGTGTCTTTTTAGAAATCAATAGCAACAGTGATAATATTACAGAAATATTGAAATTTCATAATTTTTTTGTTGTTGTTTGGTTTTGTACCACATAACCTAACGCTGGATTTATGCAGTTGTTGCTTACAGCTCTAAATGATGTTTTAAAAATCCAGTCCATCATTTGGGTTTAAGTGCAAGGAATATTCTGTACCCTCCAAGAAATAATTTACTGTGGATTGTGGTGCACCCAATTCCACCAAAATAGCCTAGATCCCAGTAAGGCACAGCCCATCATCTCACAGAACCAGATGGATTACTTCTCAACTCTCAAAGTTTTTAGGTATCTGAAAAGCTGCATTGTTCATCTGTGTTCACATCAAATCAAAGATCTACCACTGATGATATTTTTGGAACATGACAAATGTTTCTTATAGACTTGAAAAATTTATACTTATATTTCCTTGTAGATCTGAAAAAAACAATTTCCAAACCTCTTCCTATGCTTACAAATTCACTGATACTACATCAATCATGTTCCATGAACATTACACTTTTGGAATTGGACCCAGGATCCAGCTGACTCATTTAATTTCTTGCAACCTCCCAGTTATAGAAAACTTCAGCAGGCAGTAATTTTAAAAAGGGAGGGAGGGGAAAAGGTATGTTCTTAAAATTTCTTTCATGTAATAAAAACTGACTGCAATTTAAGATCTTGCCATCCATGTGTGACTTCTGGATCAATAAGCCTTGCTAGCAGGGCTTTCAAAGGCTCAATTCATAAAAGCCCTGTACACCTCATTTATGGAGGCACTTGGTGAAGCTGCCTCCCTTCTCATCCTCATGATGGAAGGCATGTCTCAGTGCCAGGCAGTAATGATGGCATTTTGGAAAACTCCTAGGGGACTAAGGAGGGTGGTTCCCATTAATTTGTGCTCCAAAGTCAGTTGGCAGCTTTTAAACGTTGCTCTCTCTCCCCACGTTTTTCACAACTTCAGAGTAAAAGAATTGCAACATACAGGCTTAATGATACTGCCTGAGACTCTGATGGGCAGCCACTGGTTGTGAATCTCCAAACACAGCATAAAGGACCTTCGTTTGTTAAAAGAGCACGGCTTTTGAGAAAACTTAGTCCAACGTTACAGATTCTTAAACTTTTCAGGGAACAAAAACCCCAGTGCAGTAGTTTTATTCAGTTGTCATTTCTATTTAAGGGTTACGGATGTGATTTGGAATGACAAGGTCGAGGCTTTTTGGTTTCAGTTGCTCTATTGCGGACTGTCACTGTATCCCTCAGTGTTGGCACCAAGGTGCCACACCTCTCCCATGCTGGATACAGTGCTGGATTGTAAAAAAAAAAAAAACCAAACCCCAAAAAAACCACCTCTGTGGGTTAATTTAGCAATCGGTTTGCTCAGAAAGCTGACTGCAGTAGACCTGCCAGAAAGAGAACAGCAGGACAATGCAAGCAGGGCTCCTGAGCCAGGAAGGGGAAGGCTTTGGACAAAAAGAGGGAAGAGCTGGACAGGGTCTTATGGCACGACTGGCGCAGATTTACAGTGAGACTCTCAAACACAGAAACCAAGCTGGACTTGAACATTTCAGAGGATAAGCCCTGAGGTACAGAAGTGCCCTGAGCCAAAACCTTAAGGACTCTATCCTGCGAAGAAAGAGGAATAATTACACCTTTTTTCAATCTTGTGCGTACTGCACTACTACAGAGAAGTGGTAACCACCTCAGTACAAAACATTTGTATGTGTGACACTTAAGCAGGCTTTTAAAAAAATAAGATTCTTGCTGTTAGCATTATTTCATTTTCGAGCAAACACAGAATATCTTCTTTCCTTATTGTGCCATATTCTCTTCATTCTTGTTCTTCATCTTCCAAAACCTATTTTTGCTCATTAATGCCTCTGAGGCTCTGGTGAGATGTGCCACCAAAAGAGACTAGTTTCCATCTGAACATCCTACATATTTATCTTTGCTTTTGATAATTTTAAATGTTAACGGATTAATTATTGTGCATTTCATTAAATTTTGACAATTCACTGCATTTCCCTCACTTGGTTTCTTTGCCGGTTCAACAGATTATCCACTTAGTTAGTTCAGTCTGGTTGATTGAGTGACTATCTGATTAAGCTTGATTGCTCTAGTTAATTAATTGGATTGTAAATGTTTCTTCCAATCACTTTCTAAGTGGTCAAACTTTTTAATAATTTCCACCATCTAGACCAATTATTCCTGCCTGATATCCTGTCGTTTGTTTTCAGTGTTAGCGATTTGTCACCATCTCTCCCTCTTTCTGCAGGGATCCTACAAGAAAGGTGGACAGACACTTTTCACAGGAGCATGCAGTGACAGGACAAGAGGGAATGGCTGCAAACTGAGAGAGAAAATGTTCAGATGTTAGGAAGAAATTCTTCACTGTGGTGAGGCACTGGCACAGGTTGCCCAGAGCAGCTGTGGATGCCTCATCCCTGGAAGTGTTCAAGGCCAGGCTGGATGTGGCTCTGAGCAACCTCGCCTAGTGGGAAATGTCCCTCTCCATGGCAGAGGGGTTGGAATTAAATGATCTTTAAGATGCCTTTCAACCCAAACCATTCTGGGATTCTATGTTTCTCTTCTTTTGCTGACTCAGTCTGACTCATTTCCTTTCTGCTCTATCTTCTCCCTCTTCTGTTCTGACTTTCTAAGCTTCCCCACTGTCTCTCAGTTCTACACAAAGACCATTGCAACTCTTCATAAACATCAATCAAGTTGCACAGTCAGGTCTTAACAACTCCAAACACCAGATCTATTTGAACTAACAAAACTTTCCTACAGCTAATAGGGAACTTCATGGATATAAAACAGAACTTGGATCACAACTGTCCTTCTTTCTTTTGCAAAATCAAGGATCTCCATGCCCTCTGTTACAGGCTAGCATGGGGTTTATTACGGAGAGTAAAAGGGAGAGTGAGACTGTCATCTACCTACACAGTGGAGTCAGATTGCATAAATCTTTGAATCTGGAGTAATACCAGCTTAAAATCATTGGGTCATCCATAAATCATCATTGTCCTTCCCATTTCTCAAATGATAATAGCAAATCCTATGATTGTTTTAATAAATCCAAGCAGTTAAAACATCACAAGAAGTAAGTGGCAGCAATTAATAGTAATAAAAATAAGTTCAATTTGGGGAAAGCAGATTACAGAGTTCATTTTCTTTCACTGAATCAATGGCTCCCCTGTTGAAATAAGCCTTAATTAAAGGAGAAGGTCAGGATAAAAATCATATACAGCATTAAAAAGATAATGTATTGGCCAATTCTTCAAGGTGTTAAAAAGTACTTAAGACCTACAAGTGCCAACATTTGCAATGTCTCTTGAGCAGTTCCTAGTACTTCTTATGAACAGGTCCTTCTCTTCAGACTATTAACGCTTTGGATTTTAAAGGCTGAGAATTCTCAATTCTGTTTCTTAACCCAAGCCACCTAACCTTTTCTAAGTTAGAGAGGATCAACATGCTCACTCTGGTAAGGCACACCTATTTGGAGCTGCTGTGGCAGGTTCAAGCCTTTCCACCTTCTGCATGAAAACATCTATTTTAAAGATGAGTTTTAAGTGCATTATAAAACATTTCTTCATATCCCCCTCCTCCATATCTTAAAACCCCAAATATATAGCCAGTTGATTACTAAATAAAAGAATAGGACATTCTGTCCCATTGATCACCAAACTGCCATAGCAGGTCTATGAAACCCAAATTCTCTAGATATTCAGGTTTGCTTCCCCCCTGCTGCTCCTTTGATGAGCATATGAAGGTTCTAAATAGATTAAATTATTCAACTTACCCACCATGGTCTAAATCTGGCTCTGCAAGAAGTAGGTGTTCACAGCCAGTAACAGAAATGCATAATCACTAATTCATTACTGCAAGAAGCTACTCTACCAGTAATTGAGTTACTGTGCCTCTTCTGGAAGCAATGTTAAAACTAAATTTGCTTAATTTTTTTTTTATTCCTAGCATTACAATAACTTCATTTTAAAAAGATGAAAGTGAAAACAAAGATAAGCCCCATAACAAGTTCATTACATTTATTTTACTTAAATTGGCACAAACCACAAGTGACATAACTTTCACTTTAGAATGACTTTAAAATTATTTAACTTCACTAGAGCCACCACCCTCATCTGCAAAGCAGCATTTTCTCTGACACAAGATCCCTACAGGATTAAAACACAAGCAGGTTAGAGATAGTTTTTGGCACACAAGCTGAAGTCAGAATAATCAGTCATAGCTCATGAGGGAGCAGAGGTGAATGGGGAAAGAAGGTGGTCGCCAAAGCATTTGGAAGCAAATACTCTTAAAATAGTAAGGCTTTTCCAAATGCCTACTTAGTGAAATTAGACCCACAGGAAAACCAGACCAGTTGAACTGTATAAATAGCATAGGCCACTTGATGGAAAAGGCAGCCAGTCTACCTAATTTTATTTTTTTTAAATGAAGAAACATAATGCCAATATACTGAATAATCCTGCTGGTTTCAATTAGCTCTGGACCTTTTCTCTGGCTCTGTAAGGTTCTTAACCATGGCATTAATGCCAAAGGAAATTATCCAGCTCCTTTACAAAAAAATTACCTGAACAGGCCAAGTAATGTTATGGTAAATGTTAATCCTAAACCTCAGATAGAAACAGCTACTCCTGAAATTATGACTACTTTTGGTTTTTAAATCATGTTTATTTTTCAGTTTTATAACAATGACAAAATACTGACTGCTCTTTGTTCTGTTCACCTGTCCCCTTGTACTTCTGGACAGAAGTGGATCTCCAGACCATGTAAGATGACAAGGTTGATTCTACTGAAGGTTCATACCTTCTCTCCTCCATCCCATAAATACAGCTAGCAAATAATGAAAATAAACTACTGTCACAATTAATCTAGTGGCTTAAGAAAATTTCTGTAAATATCTTGCAATCTACCCAAATGAAAATTACTTAAATGTTATACAACCTTTTTCAATTAATAACATCTAAACGAACTGTGTGTCATGCGGGGCTTCAATTTGAAATGTATGTTTAATTATTTTTATAGTGAGAAGATGCAGTTGCTGGAGCAACTCCCCAGGGATGTGGTAGAGACTTCATCACTGGAGGTTTTCAAGATGCAGCTGGTCAAAGTTCTAGATAATCTCCCCCAGACTCCCTTTCACACAAAAAGCTGTGAACCTCTTTTGAGGTTCCTTCCAGCCTGGCCTGTTCTGTGATTCTCTCTGATCCACTGCTGTAATCTCAGTTTTCTGTAGGGAAGAGGTTAACTTTTCTAGCCAATTTTCCAATAGGAAGCATCAAGAACTCATTCTGAAAAGGGGCTCACTGGTATTTCATTAAGTTCAGTTAACCACAACATCCTGTCATCGAATTAATTTATAAGACAAACTGCAAAAAGAGAGCATGTGGGAAAACTGAAATGATACATATCCAGGTTTTGTCTGAATGCACAGAAACATCATTTTAGTAATGATTCAGATGCATAAGCAATCCTGTCTGGAGAAAGCCCTTATTGATCTCCTGAAGTTGATTCATAAATCTGTTGCTAGAATATTTATCAAGTGGTATCATGAAAAATTCTATCTGGCAGTTGATCATATTTCTTCAGATGTGTTGTAAGTCTGTATTTTTACTCTTCCTTTGCTCTCTCTTCTTTCAGTAAAATCACCTCCTGATCTTCAAAATTTTTCTTTCCTGAGAGGTCCTGTGCTTTTGATCAAGGATTTTGCCTTTAGTACAACCTTAACTCCAACTTTCAGAAATTTGCATACATATTACAGCCATCAGATCATTACAGAACTAACTGCCTACCAGCTCCAAAGGTAATGTGTGTTTCTGTGTACTTTCAGTATCTACTGAAAAAAGGCAGTTGCTGAGTGGACAGAAGCATTAACTTAATCAACAACACACGGTCTCTCCCCTCTCCAAAATAAATGGTTTTTATGTTGCTTACTGAGCTTGAAAACTTGAAAGCTAAGTGCTTCCTCTTGGACAGGCTGAGTGTCTGAAATAACTGCTTTTAACAGCCCTGGAGCATCATTAAAGCTTTAAGACATTTCAGAAGCATTTGGTCTCCACGCCCCTTAGGTAAAAATTTACTTAGAATTGGTAAATCGAACATTGCTAAGTAAAACAATGTATTGTCTTTTACTTGTGCCTGTTAATAAGTACTTTAATTAAGACTTTTGGAAATAAGTTAGCAAATTAATTAATTTACAACTGCAATAAAAAAAATCAGTAAGAAACCCATTAAATATCATAAATAAGTCAATACATTACTTAGGAAATGAACTCTATTTTTATTACTAGAAATTACCATCCACTATAAAATGCCACTGTACCAATTACTTTACTTGTATAAGTAACTAATTTCTTAACTGATGTTATTAAATTAATATATTACTTCTCTGCAATTTGTATTTTTTTTTCCTTTGGCTACTGCTCTTATTTAAATAGTAAGTTGTAAGAAAGAGAATTAGGCAATCAATAGCTTAGGTTTTACACACTGACAAACACAATTTGCTTCACATTTAAGTCGGTAATTGAAAGTCAATTGGTTGTAGCAGTCCAGGCAATGCTACCTGTAAGTTGTCCTGAGACAAAACCTACAGAAGTACAAGCAGTCTTTGTATTGACTGTAGGGGCTCTCTGATCAGATTCGAATCCTAAGGCTGAGAAAAGACTGTAAGAACTTTCCTTCTATTATGGGAATTGGGAAATGTGAAGATATTCAAGTGACAATGAACTAGACTTTTTTGATTTCGAGTTTTTAAAATTTTTAAACTGTTATTTTTCAGTTCAGATGAAATATTTTTTTCCAATGCAAAATCTTTTCTATGATTAAGGAACTCAAAAAAAAAAAAAAAAAAAAAAAAAAAAAAAAAAAAAAAAAGGAATCACCAAACATGCAAAAGCAAATTCCAACCTCAAATTTCAACCTTCTTCAAACCTTTGTTGTTTTTCACCCAGAGGATGACCGGGCACTGGAACAGGCTCCCCAGGGCAGTGGTCACAGCATTAAGCCTGACAGAGCTCCAGAAGGGCTTGGAGAATGCTCTCAGGCACATGTGACTCTTGTGCAGGCCTGGGATTTGGACTCAATGATCCTCATGGGCCCCTTCCAACTCATCATATTCTGTGATTTTTCTATATCTGTGCCTATGGAAATGGTGGCCTAACTTCCTAAGATTGTATGTACACCTTAATTTATTTTTAAATTGTGTTTATGGTCTTCAAAAGGCTTAGAAAAATCAGGCTGAAGGCATGTTTCTATTTATTAGATATTTCTTTCTCAAATTCAACCATGTTTTATGTGCTTCAGTAGCATTAAGGTATCCAAGTAGCTAAGCTGCCCAAAGGCTTCTAACAGCTGCAGAAAAATTAGATTTAGATTAATCTTTTCTTATTGCTTTCCCTATTTTCTCCAAGCTTAAGGTGTCACCCTCAGCTGCTCATGACCACCTCTTTCCTTGTAAAAGTACACTGCCACATCTTCAGCTGTATACAAAAGGCTTAGTGACCTAAACCAACCGAAAATAAGAGAACAAGTGGTTTTGTTCTCTGGTGGCATTGTTCTTACACTGTGTCCTATAAACAGGGCAGAGGAGTAGCTGTTTGCTACAAATCTGCAGGCAAAATGGGAGATTTGTTCCTTCTTTTGCTCAGAATGTATCCACATGGCCTCAGCCCTTGACATCCATCATCTGCACAGCATTGCTTGCTGCTGGTCAGAACTCCCAGTCTGGCACCTCAGGCTCGCCCCTGAGTGCTCCCAAGACAGGAGTTCCTGTGCCCACAGTCTGTTGACTGAATTCCCAAAGCACTGTGGATGACTTGTGTCCTTAAACCAGCAGCAGAACAGGCACCTTCTGTCTGAACATGCCTTTGCTTCCAGCACAATGTCAGGCTGCTCCTTGTTGGAGCTTAGAGAGCACCTTTATGTACAAACAGTGCAATAAATCCTTTAATACAACTGGCCTTTGTGGAGAGCAAGGTAAATGACCAAAATAATGTATGTTCTGCAGCACATTTCCCTGTCCTAGAGAGGTTGAAAAGAAGGGCATGCAGCTCAACTCAGCACTACTCCAAATAAATAAAATGGACAAAAAGTAATGCGTTAAGAGCTATAAGTAGTAATATTCTTCACTGACACGCCACCTAAAGATTTCAGAATGATTCACAGAGTCCATAAAACTGGTAGAACTAATATGCAGCTGCTTCTGGCACAGAGCAGTGAATTTACATACTTGGATTGATTACATAGCTTCTACTTAAAGAAGTAGCCCCCATTTAGGTTGCCCATTATTAAAATTCCACACATTACATGAAGCTATTAGGGGCTGCTCAGCAATAACTGCTTTGGAACATTGCCAAATAAAGGCATACTTTATTAGAATCAAGATTTCCACAGTTGTTTAAAAAACAACCCTGAAATTTGTAACCATGATCATTAAAAAAAGATGGCTTGCAAGATGTCTGTCTGAGAACCCCTCATCTGTTCTACTTTCTGCTGCAGAAAAGTGAAGTTGTCAGGATACGCATCTGGCAAGTCAGGATGAATACTGCTTCTTTTCTCCCAAAATTAAATTTTCATAGCTATTCTTCCCAAATGGAAAAAAAAAATAAATAAAAACAACCAAAAAACCAAACCAACAAACTCGCTTTTAACTTCTTGAAGGAAAGTTTTAAGGTAACATTAGAAAAGATCTTTCCCTGAGAGGGACCCTATTTATTTTTTTTTAAATTTAAATTATTCATTTGACAAGAACCTTTCCTTCTGTGGCGTCTGCAGCAGTCAGAAATCGTGCTTCTCTCCAAAAAGGCATCAAAGCACTATTAGTTAGATACAATAAAATACTCTGTTACCTGAACTGCAGTTCTTCATGGCGAAGGAATCCACGGCTGCCACGCTCTTGTTCCCATTAGGAACATATTCCAGGGAGATCCGAAATGGTTTCTCCAGGTGTCCAACTCTCCTTTGAAGCAACACCCATCTGGTCTCATCACAGAGCAAGAGGAAAAAACACAGGAGAAGAGCTGTAAGAAAGGCTACTACTTTACAAATACCAAATCCCCCAAAGGAGCAGCTCCACTTTTGGCTGGTCACACTGTGCCTCCTACCCGAGTCCTCACTTCCCTCACAGTGCCCCATGGTCAGGACCTTTCCCTCCCATGGATTTTGCAAAAGTAAAATTCTAAGCACCAAGATTTCCACCCAGCTAAGATGTGGAAACCCAACTAAACAGCAGCTTATTGCTCTCTTCTGTCACACTTCTGTGCCCCCAGATGTCTGTCTGCTGTTTAAAGGAAGCCTAACTCTGTGCAAAGCAAGCTGTGAAATCTGTAGCACACGTGCACATCCTCTTTAAATACCATTCCTGAGTCTTACCAAAAAGTCTCTTAGTCACTCAGGAAATAAGGCAGTCTCCAGGGCTGTACAATAGCTCTAATTCCCAGCACTGCATCACTAGTTGAGGTAACACATTTTACTTCTAAAGCAGTTGGCCGGAACATCTACCTGTGCACAGAGCACCACATCTAAAACATGCCATTTCTCCTCCTCCACTTCCCGTCCCTCTTTTCCTGCTTACCTCCCTCCCAAATGACAAAAATTCCCAGCAAGTAAATCAAGGAAGTGAATTAGCAGCCCAGGAGATTAACATCCACACTCCAAGAGCGCTACAACTTAATCTGCTTGTTGCCAAGAGTAAATGAGAACAAAAAGCCTGCTTGAGCTTTATTTATTCCCTGAGATGCTAGAAGACATCAGTGCCTGGCTGTCTTTAATGTCTACCTTCTCCCCTCTGATCGGCTGGGTCTGCTGCTTTACCTGAACTAACTTCCAGTCAGATAGCACAAGAATTATTCCTAGACCCCTGATTCCAATTCTCTATCCCTCAAGACATGTCTGAAGGTAGACAGAAAAATGAAAACATCTTTTTGCCAATATTCTGGAATTCTGCAAGGAAAATGTTAAGGACTTAAATACTTGCACAATAACATGGTCTGACCCATCTCCCTTCTCATCCTTGGGCACAGGCTGCCAATAAAACCACTTGACACCATTTATGAAGGGCTGCTTCCCAAGAGGCACGTATCGCCTCAGCAGTGATATGGATCCCATCCCCTGTTTCACTCCAGTTTATCAGGGCCTGCTCACTAACCATAAACATGATCAGGGGCAAGAGATTCTGTAAAGTCACTCAGCCACTACTAATTCAATTTTTTCACATTTCTCTTCTGTTACAGGAAGAATTCAGCACCAAGGGAAAAGTCCCTTTGTAGCGTACTGTAAATGGTCAGCTGGAGCCTAAGAAACCAACAGGACCTAACAAAGCCTATTATGAAATGCAGTTCCAGCTGCAACTTTTGAAAGATGAGACCAAAAATGCATTGTGTTTCCTTAAGTTGTTTTTAAACACCACTATTAAGCATTTTAGGGGAAGACTGTAATTATTTCTGGTTATCAGAAATTTTGCATTGCCCTTTGACAAAACCCCACATTTTTTATTTCGCTTACAAAAATATTTCCTTTTTAAGTACCCCCATTGTCTCCCTGTATATGTATTTGTGTTTGTCCATGAGCTGTGAAAAAGAACACCTTTTTTGGGGGGGAAGGTAACCCTTTGGAAGAGATCTGAGCACAAGAAACTACACAGCTTATCTAGCATCCATTACAAGAATTTCCTTCTCCAGAAGCATGCCCGAAATTTGGATGTTATGAAGTTCAGAAACCCTTCTGAAAGGAAATACAACAACATGTGTGTATGACATTTGCACCAACTGACCATCATTTGTGGCTGCTATGAGCATGGATCAATCCTAAATTGCAGACCCTGCACTGTGACAGAAGCTAGGAGACTTTTCTTGGTTCCAGTGGCAGACAAGTTGTTTGTCTCCTCAGGGACACAGTGGTGTCATTATGCTCCACTGAACCAAACAAAATTCCCAGCAGGCAAGGAAGCTGCTGACAGGTATGTGAAGGACCTAAAGAGAAGTCCAAAGCAAGGGTTGCAAAAGGACCCTGCTGGCAGCTATTGCAGTTCAATGTGCAACTCAGAAAAGCAAACACAGCTTTTTAATGATTTACTAGGTGTCCTCCTCCCTCTTTTTCCATTGAGAAGAGTGAAAATAGACTGCTAAATTTCATTTTTTGTTTACAGTTATTTTCATTTCCACATCTCATCTTCCACCGTCTGTGCTCTAGGCTCTCACTTGAGAGGAGGATGTTGGCATCCTCACTCTTTTTCTGTCCCACTCCCCCCCAGAGATAAATCTGCTTTTACTGAAATTAAATAGAATAAAGCATTGAGAGTATTTTAAAATGCCTAGCTTCTGTGTGAGTTATTTCTTCTCATGTCATCTCAACTTAGGTATATTATAAGGATTAGAAGATACAAATTTCCCTACAAATAGAGCCAAAACCAACCCTAGATGAAATTTGATTATGAAATACAAAAGCATCTGTATGTCATGAAAATTGTTTTCCTCAGCTTCAGAAGACTGATGGATTTTAATTCCAAGTACGCAGTGGCTCTCAACAATGATTTCCATTTCTGTGTTACTGCTAACCCTCTGGATAAATGTGCCAGGAGTTTTAGGAATTGCTTTTTTGAGTTACTGGTGCAATAACTTTAGTTTGAGATTCTCAGGCCTCTCATAGTTTACCACAGAAACTTTATTAACTCCCAGAGCTGTTGCCAAGCAGGTGTTTTATATCACCACAACAGAAGACTGGAAAACGCAGACTCACTCAAGCCCAGATTCATTACAAAATATATTCATACTTCGAGGTACAAATTCCTACAATAGGTTGCCTGATATTCAGAGATTCATGTGAAAAGAAATACCAAGTACCAGCCTCTTACTTTTGAGACAAGATGACATTAAATGGTGGATTTATCAGGGTTACTAAAAATAGCTCCAGGGTCACCAGAGGCACCTGTGGTTAGACTCAGATAGGAATCAGTTCTGGCATCACTCTGTGGCAGATTTGGGACTCTGATCTCCAGACCTTCTATATAACACACTGTATTACACAGACCCATACCCATTTGCACATCCTGTACTATATATAGGCTGCCTGGCAGCAGCATCAGCAACATCTACTTCAGCATAACCAATACGTATTAGATGTTATTTAGCAGTAGCTTTATTAAATTTCTATCAGTGGTCTGCTGTGGCTGCATTTCTCTTCACAGAGAAAAGCAAGGCACAAATTCCCAAGGATATTTTCTGGGAATTGCAGTGAAGAACCTCAGAGAAAGAAGAAACAATTCTTATCTCATTTGCTGTGCCTGTGTTTGTGCAAAAGTAGAATGCAACATGGAAACTGTTTACCCAAAGTGATGGTGTTTTGTTTCCTTGGCCTATCAGGGCTAAGCATGTGTCCAGACTGTTGGTCAGCAGACAGTCAAAAGATTCTGTACAGTGGATTTGAGTGTTTGTGCAGATTCAGTTTAGTTGTGGTGTAATATAGTATATAATAATATAGTATAATAAAGTAATTAATTTGCCTTCTGATATTATGGAGTCAGATGTATGATTTCTTCCTTTCGTCAGGGTTACCCTGACTGCTTTGCTATAGTCTACATGCTATGAATCTAATTTTAGAAAGCATTTTAGCAAGGTAACAGAAACCACTTCAGTTGTCTTTTGGGATAGATGGGGAAACACCATGTATGGAACCTCATACTGGAGTCATACTTCACCAGCCTGACAGGTTTCTGTGCTGAGATGATAGGCTTGCTCAAGGAGGAGAGCAGTGGATGTTGCTTGTCTTGGCTTGATAATGTTTCCAGTACTCTCTCCCATCCCATCATCACTGACTGATGGAAGCACAGACTTTGAGGTGGACTGGCTTAGAGGGTTATCACCACTGTACCAAGTCCAGCTGGAAGCCCGTCACTGGGGGTATTACACCTCTGGTTTTATAGTGTTTTCTGTCCTCATCAATGACCTGGATCATGGGACAGGCTGCGCTATCAACAAGCTTCCAGTAAGACTGGGAGAAGCAGCTGATGTACGGGACAGCTGGGCTGCCACTGGAAGAGGTTGGAAATTTGAGTCAACAGGAAGCTCATGAAATTCAAGAAAGAGAAATTGCACTGCCTCTGCAGAGGAACTACCTCATGCACCAGCACAGGCCAGAGAGCAGCTTTGCAAAAGACAACCTTGTGGGCCCTAGAAAATACCGAGCCTGAGCTAGAAACATGTCCCCAGTGAAAAGAAAGGCCAATAGTTTACCAGGCTGCACTGGGAAACACAGATCAAAGGGGTGATTCTTCCTCACTATTCAGCTCTGGAGAGACACTCCTGGAGGACCAGGTCCAGTGCAGACCTTTCCAGCACAAGACAAACACGAGGTGCAGAAGTGAGTCCAGCCAACAGCCACAGAGATGATTTAGGTACTGGAGCATCTGACATACAAGAGGAGGCTGGGATTACTTAGACAGCAAGAGAAGAGAAGAGGAGGCTCAGAAAGGATCTTACCAGTGTTGATCTGTTATAGGTGAATGGAAAGGAGACAGATTTGGACAAGGGTATCCAATGAAAGGCAAGAACAAGGAACTTTCCTTGGACTGAAAGACCAGAAATTCCATTAAAACACAAGAGAAAGCTTGCTTGCTTTAAGGGTGACTGAACACTGGAACAAATTGCCCAGAAATCTTATGTAGTCTCTATTTCCAGATATTTAAAATGGGAATGGATATAGATCTGGGTAACCTGCTTCTCACTCAGCATCAAGAAGGGAACTTGGACTACTCAATCTCAGGAGTTCCTTCCACCCTCAACCATTCTGCATTTGTGAAACACAGGACCCAAAAGCAAACAACAGCAGGTAACAGATTACTCCTGTTATCCTCTGCATGACCTCCAAGCACTCTAGAGAGTGATGAATCAGCCCAGTAAGCTGACAACTGCAAGGACAAAGGCATCACTTACTGTACCCAGAGCTATCATCACATAGCCTTCAACATCATGGCCTATTTCTACCACAGCAGTGGCCATAATGACCATGATGATCTGTCTGGATACTGCCTCAAGCAATAAAAAATCCTGCAGTTTAACATTTTAATTTAAACTTTTATACTGCAAAGCAAAACACTATGTTGTGTTAGGCACTGCTCAGTGTCTCATTATAAGTCAGATCCATCAGGTCTTTCACTGAAGCTGCATCAAGAAAGAAACTGTCTCAGATACCTAGAAACTGCAATACACATCAGTTTAGACAGAAACTAATAACACTGTGGTCTTCAGTGACAGAGTAACCCAAAATCCTAGATACAAACATTTTCAGACTTTAGAGAAGTTCAGACATGGATGAGGATGCCACCTAGAAAGAATGAGTTGTTTAAAGAAAGCCTGGGCAACACCTGGAGTTTCTCTCAGAAGGCTCTTCTCCAAAACAGAAAATGCTGCTGACAGAACCAAAGCCCAGGTTTACACATGAGAGCAAGGGCTAAATTTTCAAATGGCTTCTTCATACTCAGTCCTCAATGTGAAGGTGTGTGGACACAACCTTTGGCCTCTCCCAGCCCTGCAAGGGTGAGCTGCTAGGTCCCAAACAAGCCAAAGTACTTCTCTGTAGCTTAACTTTTTTTAAGGCCCCCATCCATGACTGCGTTGGCCAGGCTCTATGTTTCAGAAGCCACAATCCAGTTGTCATGGAAACTTGAGAGGTAGTTTAGATGCTCTGGTTGTTCATGCAGCGTGTAGCTTCAGAAGGAACACTTTCCTGATTAATTCTAATCGATACACTAATGCTTTGGATGCCATTTTGCATGCTCCTCTGGGTAATGCCAGCACTGATTAATTGCAAGTTCAAGTCAGGATGATCTCTTAGAGGCAGTGCATTAAAAAAAAAGAAGTGCTAGAACTCTCAAGTAAAGTCTCAAGCTGGAATACTTGCAATCCTGCATTTGTCTGCCTTCATGGCTAAATGATTTTGAATCCAATTAACACTCACATACTCTTTCATCCTGTTAAAGAGGGGTTTCAAAATGCTTGATTGCAGCAAGCTTTGGGACTCCAGTTTACTCCCATGTACAGCAATCATCTTTGTGATCACTCCCCAGACTTCCAACTAGTTCTGGGAGGTAGAATTAATTTCTGTGCTGTCAGCCAGCCTGCCACCTGTGCTGCCACCTGTGCCACCACCTATGTCTTCAGGGGAGTGCAGTTTGCACTGGCCCAACTGCAGAAGTTAAGTTTCACCCAGAATACTGTTCTAGCTTTGACAGACTTTCTCGCTTTTACAGAAATTTTGAAAGCAAGTCTTCAACTTGCAAGAAAACTATGGAAATTATTAGCAAGAAGCCCCAAAGAACCAATGCTTAAATCACAGTAAATCAGGGCTAACTGCACTTGAACTGTGTTGTGGGGAATAAAGAGCTGCATGGGCCCTCCAAGGGTCATGAATCAGCTCATGTGCTCCCAGCAACAATTAATGGCTGGTTGAGGGAACACAAGAACTTCCAACTATCTCCTCTCCTTGAGACAAATGTTCTGTGAATTCAAGCTGTATTCTGCTCTCACCTCCACTCTCCCAGCATAAAAATTGTGGAATTTAACAGACTCATCATAGCTAAATTGAGTGACAGTGTGATTTTATTTCTTCAGGTTGAGGCTCTCATGTAAAATACTCCTGCTGCTACCAGCACTCATCATGGTATGGCTGTGAGGAAAATGCAGTGTATCTTGGCAAGGGCTTAGATTTTCTCTCTTTAGTAAAAGGTTCTGCAAACTTTTGGGAATTAAAAAATTAAATATAAATAATAGCAGCTGTGTCAGAGTATTTCACATCAAAATCTGCCTGCAGCAGTGAAAATATTAGAAGCTGATTTTTGAGAATGAAACCTTGTTAAGGGTGGAATTAAAATTAGCACTAGGAGTCCAAATGAGAAATTTTTCTCTTTAATGGATAAATAGGGGAAAGAACATAACTTTTTCATCCTGCATGCCCCTGCATAATTATGCAGAAGTTTATAATATGTTTTAATCTTGCCTCCATACTGCTTCAGACTTTCCTTTGCTTCAACAATTAATGGGCACTGCAGAAAGGAAGAAGCAGATTAAACCTTTTCAGGCTCTAGACAACAGAAAATAAAAAAATGTTTTCAAGAGGATGCCAATAAAATTTATAGAGACAGACGATTAGAAATAAAATCATCTATAGGAGTCTGGGTAAACTCCTTTTTCATTAATTCAAACAATATAATAGATTGCATTGTAATTATTTTTAATTATCAACTTTAAAGTAATTTCAGCGTACTGACCCTAAAGTTACTTAAACGACACCAGGTCCAGAATTTGAAGCATGATGATACAGTCTTACAAAATGGCAACGAGTAAAAATACTGTACAATAATGCAAGAGATTATTTAACATTAAAGGAGGAAATTCTTGATGTGCAACAAAAAGTTTGCAATGTTAATTCCTCTGCTCATTGATAATTTTACTTTATAAGAGCAAGAAAAATGGGAAAACTTTACTTTTTAAGGGAAAGAAAAATAGTATCCCTTTTCCTCTATTGATTTAATGCCGACTGTCTTTCTACCCTTTTCTCTGGCCTTTTGCATAAGCAAGACATAACTGTAATGATAGGTTAAATACAGCTGAGACCTTTATTAGTGTCATTGGATCAGACCTTTAACATCCCTGTGAGTGGCTCAAGAAAGCTTCCCCGCCCTTTCCTCAAAATGCCTTTAGAAGATGCTTTCATGAAAGTTTTGCCATTAAACAACAAAACAAAAAAAAATGCAACTATTTTCTTTCCTGTTACTCTTTTAGTGCTTTTAAGATGAAACAAAAAACGCTGCCACCTCCCCCCCAGAAAATGTGCTGTAACTGTGTGTGGTTTGACGAATAAGTCAGGCATTGAGTAATTACCTTGCCTACAACAGGAGTCCAATGAGATTTTGACTCCAAAATGCAATTATACCCCCTCATGAGCACTGGAAAGGAGGTTAAATCTACCCTCTTTCTAGAATTGCAGTGCTGGGCTCCTTTGTACAGATGCTCCACTGAGAATTGTACAGCTGGGAAGATATTGCAATATGGAAGAAACTGCTTTAGGCTTTAGTGAAACACAAGTTGCCTGTGAAGGATATTTTTTAATGTTCTACTTATTCCTGGCCAACAATGGAAGTTTGCAGTAAAGCCACTACAGTTTCTTTGGTAGCAGACTCTTCTCCTGTGCAGAGACATGGCAAAACACTCTACATGGGAAAAACTATTCAAAGGCATTAGATAAAACCTACAGAACAAATACTTGTCCCTGTTAACTTCCACAGAGTTAATATATTATTTTTTAACTGCCTTTCTGAATGTCTGTTAGAAAACTCACTCTTACAAAGATTTTGTGTTCCTAACTTGTTTGAAGAAAATTCCCTGCTCTGAAAATGTGAAGACTTATATTTGAGCACTGTGAAGAACTGAAAAGGTAACTGACTGAAGAATTGCAGTCACAATTAAATCTTATTCTTGTGATTACAAATGAGAAACTTTTAATGGGATTTAATACTGATTCAGCCCTGGAACAAAGAGCAGAGGAACTGTAGAGGGATTCAAAGTCAGATGATGAATTTATGCTGTACGGTGGAGGGCAAACCTCTTTCCAAGAGAGTAATCAATTTTCCCCTGGAAAGTAACCCACAAAATAAATGGCAGAGTTATTATTAATTCAGCTAATCTTTTCTAAAATCTGTGGAATGAGTAAACCAGGTTTTTACAGGATAATTTTTGTTACTGACCATTCCAAAAGGTAAACTTAGTGCTCCAGACATGCTAAGAAAGTAATCAAATAAAAACTCTATTGGACAAGAGTAGATGAAACCAACCATTGTTGGTTTTTTAAATGACAGAACAAATTATTTTAATTGGCTACTTCATCACATCCAATAAACAGTTCTGATTTTTTTTTTGTTGTGGGAGCTCCCCATGGACATGACATGGCTAATCACTCCAGTAAGAGACTTCTGCAATTGCAAGTACAGTAGAACTCAAGAGCTTGCTCAGAGGAATGTGTTCATCTGGCCCTGAACTTTCCTCTACATTCCCCAGTTAAACCACGCACGATGGAACTTTCTTCTGCTTCTCAAGCAGTACAGAGTTGGAGGCAATCCTGGGATGCTAAAATTAGCTATCACATCCAAGATGTAGCACCAAACTTGATGTGAAAAGAATAGCTCAGCAGACTTTTCTGGTGCACAATAGCTCTTTAGTGTCACCTCCTCTTGTAGCCCTCTCCTATTTGCACATCATATGATTACACCTACTTTAACAAAACTAACACTGCCAAAAAATGAAATTTCATTGCAAGAAACCAAGTTGCAGTAACTGTTGGCAACATGTAAGCCCAGGCAATACCAGGAACACTGAGAATTCATACAAACCATGATATCTTTAGGTGGTTATACAGACCTCACAGCACTTTAGCAAAGAAATCAAACACCTCATTTTTTAGGTGGGTGAAAAGGAGGCACAGCAAGGTTATGTGATTCATTTAGTCAGTAGTTAGATGGAACTAGGATCAGAGATAAAAGTTTCTCATTCTTATTCCCATGTCCTAATCCACTGCATCGTGCTGCTTCTGATGAGGGTAATTAAATTTCATGCTTCAGGGAGTAACTTAATTGTCTTTGAGGATCAGAAGGAAACTCCATCCTTTCAACGCAATGTACAAGGCTGCTCAGGTGTGCCAAAGAGTAGTTTTCATTTGTTATTTAAATACTGAAAGTAAAACAATCTAATCCTAATTACAGCCAAATACAGTCAAGGCTTCAGAAAGACAGAATGTCTTTTGAAAAGAAAGAGTAGTGGCAAAATACTCTGAAATTATTTAGTTCTCAACAGCTCTGCCTGGGAGGCCAACTAAACCAGGATTTTTACCTCTACACTCAGCAATGGCTGTTTATGACACAGGTAAAGAGAAATAAGAATGGTGTATCTGCTCACCACCTATCTGGTGGAAATAAAGCCATGAAAAATTTTAGGTTCAAAGTTAGGTTCCAAGAGTGAGTGAGAGAGAAGACTTCACTGAAGAGAACAGCTGTGCTTACTGTGTATCCTTTACAAATATGTTGCAATTTTCTAACAGCTGTAATAACCTAAACTTGAAAATCAGATACCAATATAGCTAAAGAAAGATTAAAGACTAGATGAAGAACTGTTTGAATCATTAGGCTCAGAAGGATTTATAGGCACTCCTGCCCACTACAAGACTGTC
The DNA here is from genome assembly GCF_036417665.1 of Passer domesticus. Classification (NCBI taxonomy): domain Eukaryota; kingdom Metazoa; phylum Chordata; class Aves; order Passeriformes; family Passeridae; genus Passer; species Passer domesticus. The sequence goes on along the minus strand of NC_087476.1, from coordinate 110,881,961 downwards.
CTCCAAGAGGCTCCTAAAACCCATTTCATCAGGTCAAACCCCATAAAAAGCTGTCTGGTTAGAAAGAAAAAAAAAAGCCTGACTGGGTATTAGAGATTCCCAGAAACAAAAAAGGCTGGCAGATAATCCTCAGCAAATACCACCTTTCCCATAACTTCAGCTGTTTCCAGTCTTTGCTTGCAGCACAGAGGTAAGATATGATTGCACTGGACAGAGCATGTGTCATATGAGATGCAAAATAGAAAAGTAAATAAGAATAAAACATGGTGCAGAACAAATAGAAGTGAAATGCTTCCCATATCATTGTACGATACAGAGGATATCTACGCACAAGCAATGTGAGGGGTAATATGAAAGAAAATTGCAGGCATGAAAACAAGAGATGCATTTCTTGATGAAAAACTTCCTCTTCCAATTTAATTTATTTCCTTCAAACACAATCATTTGAAAGAAATTATTAATTAGGAAGGATGTGAATTGGGCAATACGAGACCTGAAATGCAGAAAGGTTTTGTCCATTACTACTTATGTAGCAGGTGTTACCCTGTAGCAGAGTTACCCTGTGGGGGAAGGGGCCTTTGAATTGTATGACTCAATTTCAAATGGAAAAGGAATTTAAAATAAAAAGAGAGAGTGACTAAAACAGTCACTTTGTCAGTGTCCTCAAAGAGAAGGAACTTGGGAGGCTGGTGTCTGCTCTTCAGAGCAAATGACACTTCAGAAGTCAGACAGATCATACCACTTAACAACAGAAATGTCAACTTTAAAGAGACAGAAATGCCACCAAAGTGAAGCTTGCTGCTGCTTTCAACACGGCAGCAGTCACAGCAATGTCCAGTGCTGACAACAACGTCTGCCCCTCTTACCACATCTGCAACACCAGTAACATCTGCTGGGTAGGTCCAAAACCGCTACCAAAAGTCAAGTCTAGTTTTTCCACACATGTTGAGACTGTTTCTGTCCCACTGATCTAAATCTCCTGCATTTAGTATTGGGTATTTCTGAAAGGGAATCAGAGCAAGCCACGCTGAACATCCAGGAGGGAAGTCAGGGGCAGCCAACTGCATCTGTCACTGCCTGCAGATAGGAGTTTAAGACACTGTCTGGTTTCTCAGCTTCCCAGAACCTGGAGCATGGAGATGTTTTATTTAGCTCAGAATACATTTGCCTGTTAGTCTCAACATTTGGCACACACGCTTCCTTTGAGCATAAATAGAAAAGTCTTGACAAGAAACATGCATAGAAAACAGACTCCACAAGATGTTCCAGTATAATATACTGGCTCCTCACAATCAAATAAAAAGGTTCCTAAACCAAAAAGCTCATTTCCTTGGGTTAATATTGCCAATGAAATTGAAGGTGTTTTTGATCCTAAAAGCACATGAAAACATGATTACTGTCTTTAGTATTTACTGATAAAGAAAATACCTAGGCCTTTTCTTGCATTCCCAAAATAGCAGTCCTGACAATGTTGCTCGTCTCAGTATTACATTAAGCTGTTTTTCAAATTCAAGTAGTCCTTTTTTCTAGCAACATCAGTAATTGCAATTCAATAATATTTTCTGAGAAGCTTTTGCCTTTAGACACCCTTCTCGGAAGAAGACCATGCACTGCAGCATCCTGGAAAGCTCAGGAGCACAGAAAAATGAGCTTAGCCTCAAAGAGCAAGTCTCACTTACAAGCTCACTTGTATTGGGCAAAGGCTGGAAAGAAAACCATTCCACAGTTCCCTCACAGGGCAAAAATGAGGAAAAAGGTCCTTGCCATGATATTTCAGTGTGGCTTTAGAAAGACTGTGACATTTCTGTGAACATCAGTATAAAAAGGTATACTTGGTACCTGAGGGTATTGTAAGGCTTGATTAAGTTAATACCCAGCTCAATGAAAAAGACCCAACAAATTCAGGCACTATTCCTACCCTGTGACTTAAACGCTGTTTGCAATATAATATATAAATTATATTCTGAACAAGGATGAGTTTTTTCTATATGAACCTGCAACAACCTTTGAGAACTTCAGACAAATAAGGCTGCAAAGTATCCAAAATATATGCATGTGTACATATTGTCGGGTCACCTATAGGTAGGAAAAACTAGGGAGCAACACCAAAACTGCATTTCTTAACACTAATTATCTGTTTCATGCTACATCAAGAGGATTTTTCAATGAACTCTTTTCTAGAACTATTTCCTTGCTGTTCTTCCTCTCCTGAGCAGAACCATAATCCAAGTTCTGTAGATACGAAATACAGTAAAATTTCCACTCTTTCTTTCCTCCCTCACTGCTTGTCTACATGGGTTGCCTACTTCAAAGTAGAGTTTTGCCTTTTTCATCAAAATTTAGTTTTATTGACTCTCAAAGTCCCACAGTGACCTCTAATTTTCCCTAACAGGCATAACCACAAAGCACTCTGGCTCCATATCTGCCAAGAACAATCGATACTGTTCAATAAAAGCCAAGTCATGAACCACAGCAGCCCCTGCCTCTGCTTAGCTCAATGACATTATGCAGTTTCAGCTTGTTCTTGGGTGAATCAGCTCGTGGGGAATTAAAGAGTTCAAATCCAAATGCTCCTGCACCCTTTTTGCTTGGGGAAATTGCCTCAGAACCTACTGAATTCTGGTCACAAGGAGGTTAAAGTTGCCTCAGTCCATAGGATGTACTGAGCACTGAGCTGAAAGAAGATGAAATTATGCTGAAGCTCCATCAGAGCAGTCAAGTGCTTCTGTTTTAGTCTATAACTCCATTTCTGCCACAGCCCTACTGAATATATCCATGTCAGCCACTGTCAGTCTCACATCAGCTTTGCCATTAGCCCACACTGAGACGCCTTTCCACTAATTAAGCAAAATTCTTCTGACATGATGACTAAACTCTCCTTTTCTATACAGCAATTTGGGATTGAGCTGAATGCAGGGATAAGGAAAAACAGTGGGCAAAGGAAGGTGTATAGAGAAACACCATGGGTATACTTCAGCTTCTATGGGCTGCATGAAGTTTTCAAACTTTATCAAGGACTTCAGCAGTAACTTAGCCTGGTCACTGCTGTCCCAAGGCAAGAGAGAGAGGAAGGGCTGCAGAGCAACCCCTGGCCTGGGAGGAATTAGTGCCAGGCCCTCCCATGATCTGCTCATTTACAGCACAATCCAAGAGGCATTTTTCTGTGTGAGCTAATTTATAAATCAGTGCAGAATGTAAAAATAATGACCTTTTGGCCTAGTAATATTTTACATTCACATTCAGTTCAAGTCATTGAGAATAATGGAGAATTAGGACGTCTGGTCTTGTAGGTGAAGTGAATTCAGTCCAAAGACCACTGTGGCCTCAGACCAGCCTTCTTGTCACCTCCTCCCATTTTCTTCCCTCTGAAAACTGAGATAGCACACTAAAAGCTGTGGCAAATACTCTTCAGTAGCTCTATCTCACAAGTGGCTGTGTTTGAGATTCATATCTACAGAAAAGGCCCGGAACATGCCACAGATCCATCAGCATTTTAGAAGGTGAATGAATAAAGTACTTAGAAAGCAGAGCAGCTGTTTCAATTATAGCATTAGCAGCCCAAGCCCTAAGCACTCAGTGCTCCTGGAAGCCTGAGGGTGGGTAGGGAACAGAGCCATCTCCACGGATTATAATTAAAAGACCAAGGCCAATTGCACATTCAGAACAAACAGGCAGCAAATGCTTTGGTTGCAGTTGGTCATTTTCTGTTTCAGCCTTCCAGATTTTTGGTTTTGGTTTGCAAATGTGAACAAACCCCTTTCAGAGTATGCCAAGTACAAGTAACTCCAACAATCCCATCCTGCTGTTTATATGTTTTGCAGTTTCTACTACATGGGGGGAAAAAAATTAAAAATTCAGGCACTCCTTTCCTCTTCTACTTTCACAGGGACAAGTTTATATCCGGAGGCCCTTAGTGGCTGCAAAATATTCATTTCCAAGCAGGTAATGTCCCACGTAAATCATCACCCCACTGCAATAAAAGAAATGGTGAATCTATATTTTATATTTCATGCCTGTTTATGCAAACAGTGTAAATTCAAGATCTTACCTTATAACTTTTTTTAGTTAGACATCTAGTGTCTAACTCTCTAACTCTCAGACAGCAATGATTATACAGAAAATAATGGAATTGGCTCAAAAGTACACACAGAGATTCCTCCCTGGGGAATTTCTGTTCAACCACACAACACTGAGTGGACAAACAAAATGAATTCAATTTTACTAAACAATTCTGACTAAACAAAAAAATCAGCTCTATTCCTCTGACCATACTGATACATATGAGCATACTATATGTAAAAACAATGTAACCCTATAAAATAAACCATATAAAACTATATAAAATAATAATAAAAAATGACCATAGAAAATAAAATAAAAAGTAACATAAAGCAGCTGTAGTTGCTTCTGGAACAAAGACCTGCCAGTGTTACTACTGCACAAGGTAATCTCCTGAGCTTGAATACAAAGTATCAGGGAAAGACATTCTGAAATCCTCAATACACCACTAAATAAAGCTTCAAGAAGTCCATTTATTATGAAAGGGGTGAAGCAAAGATGCAACACACAGAGGACTACACCACAAGACTCTGCTAAAGGCTTCCAGAAACTGCAGCCTGAGGTCAAAGCAGTGAATGTGGCAACCTGCTGAGAGCAGGAATACTCTTTCCAGGATGGATGGATGGATGGGGCAAGCCCCTGTCTGCCAGAAGCCCTGAACTCTGTTTCCATGAACATCCCACTTTGGTAACTCAGACATGAATGGTGCCTGCAGAAGAGAGATTCTCAACCCTACAGGAGGAATACTTCCAGATACTTTGGTAAGTGGGTGTTAGATGGATAGCACAGAGAATGGCCACTATGGACTGGAGCGAGTGATGGGCAAGGAGAGACTGGAGCAGTTGGGATTGTTTGGCCTGGAGAAGGCTCTTAGCATTATGTACTGATACCCTGGTTTGGCTCTGCCTTGAGCAAAGGGGCTGGACTAAGTGATTTCCAGAGGTGCCCTTCAACCTCAGTGCTTCTGTGATCCTGCACAGGTAGAAGATGTTCCACTGGCTAAAGATCTTTGTCTTCACTATTGATTTCTTTAACAAAGCATGCTGAATTATTGGTGCTGCTGGATCAATGCTACAGGAGGGTCAATAGTGGCCACATCTTCAATTTTTCCTTTTCAGCTATAGACTCAGAGCTTCACTTGAATGAACTTAACGTACACTGAAAGAGAATGTATGAATAAGAAAATGCACATTATTATCAGCTTATTGAAGTAACATTTGCTTTGTTTCTGATGATGGAGGGCTTAAAAATGCAAAGAACTAGAAGAACGTCAAGAACTATTGATGAAGCCTCTGTCAAATGTTTCAGACCTTTTCCCCCTCTGAAACCAATTTCAGATTTCAGAGTGGAAGAACCATTTTCCTGTAAAATGTGCAGAAGTTAGTAAGTCTCAAGCAGCTTCTCCCTGGAGGGAAGCCCTTCAGACCCTATTAGACATCCTGCTCTGTACTTGGTTTATCTTTGTTGGCTTTTTTTTTTTTTTTTTTTTTCCTGGTCACAATTCTCTATAAACAGAACAGGAAGGAAGAAAGAAAGAAAGGAGAAAAGGTTATTTCCTCTTGTTACTTTGTGTTAGCAAAGGGCAACATTCAAAACTCTGAAATGTATACATGTCTTTGCAAACAGGGCAGTAGAGAGCATGGGCAGTTCATACCCAGGCTAGAAAACTCATCTCTTGGCAAGTGAGTCAAAGAGCAGGAGCCAGGAAAAAGGATAGAGGGGGAGATAGAAAAGAACAGCATTAGCAAGCAAGGAATGAGGCAGAGTACAGAGAGAATGTGGGTAAGAGAAAGTCAGCCAAAATATATGCCACAGGATTAGCTGTCTCTGACACAGAATGACAGAATCAGCTGAGTTGGAATGGACCCCTCAGGATCATCCAGTCCAGCTCCTGGCCCTGCACAGGACACCCCCAGAGTCACTCCATGTGCCTGAGATTGTTGTCCAAATGCCTCTTGAGCTCTGTCAGACTTGGTGCTGAGACCACTGCTCTGGGGAGCCCGTTCCAGTGCCCAGCCACCCTCTGGGTGAAAAACCTTTTCCTGATACCCAGTGCAAATCTCTCCTGACACAACTCCAAGCCATTCCCTCGAGTGCTGTCACTGGTCACCACAAAGAAGAGATCCATGTCTGCTGCTCCTCTTCCCCTCACAGGGAGTTGGAACTGCAATGAGGTCTCCCCTCAGCCTTCTCCAGGCTGAACAGACCAAGGGACCTCACATGTCTTCCCCTCAAGGCCCTTCATCTTTGTGACCATCCTCTGGACACTCTGTAATAGTCTAATGTCTTTCTTATATTGTGGTGCCCAAAACTACTCACAGGTCTCAAGGCGACGCCACATCAGTGCAGGACAATCACCTGCCTTGGCCAGCTGGCACAATGCCCCAGAGGCAGCCAGGACTGTGACCCACATTCTCACTGCAGTTGTAGTTTGTGGTTTACAGGAGGTGGGAAAACAGGTGCTCTTAGAACCCTCCTACTCAACTGTCCACAAAAACAGCCTGGTGCAAGACAAACAAGCCAGTGTATTTAAATACTTAAATGCCAGCTTGAATTGACTCTTTCACTAGGTAAACTCCTGCCTCAGCCTTGTTTTGTTTTCCTTTGCCTTCAGCCCTTGGGATATCAGAGTACAGCCATGAGCTAAAAGCAAAGAAACACTCTGTGCTATTCAAAATTCTCTAAAGGACACCATGCAACCTGTGAAATGTTTCAGGAAGAAAGACACTGAAAAAAAATGGAGTGATTTTTCTAGGGTGGTAAACTGAGATGCACAAATTACAGTCCAGAGGAGACCTCAGGTCTTGTTCTTTTCTCAGTATAATCTTTTTGAATAATCGCGTACTTACAAACCCCACAGAAATATCTGGTAATATCAGAAAGAACATATAAGTGAAACTTAAAGGTGTGAATCAGAAATCCTATCTAAAAATGCCTGAGGAAAAAAATACTAAAAAGAGTTTTAATAGTGACTTTCAACATAATTTAGTGGGAAATGAGGAGATGAAGATGAGGACTCATGAGAATGGAAAAGAAGGAAGAATGGGGACAAGGTGAGGACAGCAGATTAAAGACAGGACACAGCCCCCTGAAATAAGCAATCTCTGTACAAATGGGTGAGACTAGTGAACTTCAGTACATTTGCAGAGAGAGAGAAAAAAATTCCATTACAGCAGAGAGACCAGAAAGGCACAGACTAATGCCCCAGCTCTTACAATCTTACTGATTTTTCCCAGTTTTATGTTCCTAACTTCAAGTCATATGTGTGACTCGGGCAAGAGCTGATGGTGATCAAAAGGTATTAGAAGCAAACAGCCTTTTAGGATCAAAGAGTTCAGTAGGGTCAAAGCCTTATCTCTCCCCTTCTTTTTCTTCCTTTTTTTTTTCCTTCTGAAACTTTCAAGTCTCCAGATTACCATCCCTGATATCTCAGTGGTTGTGACCTCTGAGGACAAACTGAAATTCAGTGTTGGACTATTGCTTCAGCAGCATCTCTAAATTCTACTGAAAAACATTTGCTAAATAGAAATATAATTTTAAAATCCCTCTATTTTTATGCAAATACCTACAAAATTTGTTGGAGTTCAATAATCACTCATCTCTAAGCTTATCCTAAAGAAAAAAAATTATGTAAATTTGAGGATTATGCATCAACAACGAAGCCAAGGTGTCAACAGAAAGGTATGTAGGGGCCAGGGCAGCTGGAGTGAAAAGAAGTCAGCTGAGGCATAGAGAAACAAAAACTTCTAGGGGCAGGAACATGAGACAAGGATAACCTCTAGGGGCAGGAACATGAGACAGACACAGTCCTAACTGCAATAGGCAAGGATGCTCTATTCATATTTTCATGATGTCTGCTGAAATACAAAAGCTGATGATTCATATTTTCACCCTTTAGCTATTCCTTCCCCACTTCAGGATGAGGCTATCTTGAACATTGTGCTGGGGGGTTCTGTGCAGACTGTGAAGTCTAAATCCTTTCCTTGCTACTAAAATTCTTCCTGTAGTTTGTGGTTTAAACACACTGGCAGGAAGACATCCATGAATAAATGGGACCCTTAGTCTCCAAAGAGGCTAGTTCCACTTAATGCATTTAAACCAGCTAAAGAAAATACCAGAAGGATGCTAAATGTCTGCAGCCTTTGGAATCATGCCTGAGGAACAATGAAAATGGGCAGGACTCTGCTCCTGACCATATCTAGGGTTACCACCAGCTATGCTCTATTGTACCAGCCTCCACCACGAGTGGAGTAATGAGAAACTCAGCAAGAATTTGTACAGCCTTTCCATCAAGGTTCAGATTCCTATCTAAATTATTCTTTTTCATCTGAATAGATTTACCTACCCCCTTAGCTCTCATGCAAAGACATTTTCTTCATGGGGCCCTTGAGTGCCATGACATGGTTTTCTCTTAAGTTGTTTTTCCTATGCACGTTTTCTTCATCTCTCTTCACTTTCATGGAACAGAGGTCTGGAGCTGAATCATTTATATTCCACAGAGGTGTGGGAATAATCCATGAAAGCAACAGGTGGCCTGAGCAGCACTTTGGGATGTTCTTTCAGCCAAGGCTGCTACAGAAGTGTGTACAAGCTGACATTGTACAGCAGCTGTGTCCAGCCTGTGCTAGACACCACAACTTGAAATATTCAGCAAAAACTGCCAGCAGAAAAAACTTAATGCACATTTGAAAAGTTTTCCTTTAACAAGCCCACCCCTGCTCCACTAGGGATTTCACTGACCAATTACTGGGGAAGGATTCCTACAGTATTACTCAGCCTCACAGTCTGGTGTGAAATTAGAGATGAATTCACCATTACCAAAAGAATTCCATCTTTCACTCAATCAAATTAAAAGTCTCAGCTGCTGGTGCATTCTTCTTTTCAGGAGGTGACAAAGGAAAGTTGAGCTGAAACTCTTCTGGCAGTGCAGATGTCTCTTTAAAGACAGAGTCTGGATGGAAGAAGGCATTCTTATCTTCCAAAGCATGTGAAAACACATGAAAATAATATTGGGACACCAAAAAAAAATGATGTTGTAAACAGAATACTTTTTCACCAGAACTTCTCTATTTAGAAATCTGTCACTGCATAGAAGAGAATGAGAAGCAGGTATATTCAGTAAAAGGGAAAATCTAAAAGAAAAGCAAAATTGCATGTCACAAACTATTATTCAGAGACTCCTGGCACATGAGGATTCCTGGGTTCCAAAAATTTATATTAAGGAGAAAAAAAGAAGCCTTGAATCTCAGCTTTGGAAGAAACAAGCAAAATTAAAATAAGTAAAATGATACATCAGTGGACATTTAACGTTATTTAGATAGCTCCTTTGGATCCTTTAGGAGTCAAATGAGACCTAGTAATTAATTTTTTAAATTTTTTTTTGGTACTGGAAACAACAGATGACTAATATAGGTATATTCCTACAAAAAACCTTCAAAATAATTTCCCAGGAAAAAAGCTTCTTCCTAACAGGCAAATCATGAAACTGGCAAAAACTGGTTTATATCTGGATTCCACCAAATGAGAAATATCATTAGATGAGTATACTCTCTTGCATTATAAACAATAATAGTTTCTAGTAATACTGTTATAGCACCAGTTCCCATCCAATGCTGAGTTTAACAAATGACTTTTCTTATAGCAATACCATTATATGGTCTTTGAAAATGTTATGTTGCTGGTAGCTTTGTGATGCAATTTATTCATAGATGAATTTTGGCCAGCAAGCAGACTTTGCTCTCTTTGATTTTTCTAGCATCACTTCTCAAGGGAAAACAAACTGCTTCCTGAGGCAAGGACATTTGTACTTTGATCAAAGTTCTGTGAAAAGATAATTTTCAACATATTGTTTGAGCCTGCCTCTGCTCAAGAACCCATGCTGTAGAATAAAAAGCAATTTTCTGAGCATAAATTTGGGCTTCAGATCACCGACTCCTCTTTTAACAAAAAAACTAATGTGGAAAGCCTCAGTATCATTTGCTAACTTGCCAAGACTGTACTCATTGTACTTAAAATGTGCAAGTCTTGGGACCACTGCATACACATACACACAAATATTTCAGTAATTCAAGACTAAATGTATGTATCCTATCCTTCTGGGTGACTCACTCAGTGAAAGATGGAAATGTTAAATTGTTTAAACTGTTAAAGATTACAAAAAGTGACAGAAAAAATATTGAAAAATATTTAATTTGTATTTATCACAAACATCATTTTGAAGATGAAGAGAGTGCATTGTCTGTCACCAGTCAAATACATGCAACAAGCAAATTTGTTGTGATTTTACAGCTACATCAAAAGACATCTTAAATTATCTTCAAAATGAGGAGACAGAAAAAAGGGTGAAAATAATTAATTTCTATTATGAGCATGGTAATATCTCAACGCTCTAACAAGTCAGAGACTCCTGTGTGAAAGCCTTGGCAGAGACACTGTAAGGATACACCTGCCCCAAAGTGCTTGAACTATTTGGAGGAGCTGAGGAAAGGCTGCATACTTCCATTCTCTCACAATACATTGCAGTCAGAAATAAGGTACTGGCACTGCTACTTCTCACATTTTCATCAGCCAGTCTGTTCCAATTTGAAAACCTATCCAAACTGATGCTCCTATTTCCCTAGGCTGGTAGGGATTTTCTTTTCTTTTTTTTTTTTTTTAAGAAGAATATAATTTGCCAAGTTTCACTTTGACAAAGCTGTATGTGTAAGCTCTGGTACAATATTCTCAGCCCACCATGGTCACCTTTACCTTTGCTGTGTTGGATTGACACTCTCTGTTATCTTCAGAGCAATTGTGGACTAGAGGCACAAGTGCAGGTGATTGCTCACTGCCCATCAGCCTCACCTACCCACAACCTCTACAGCAACTTTTCATTAAGCAGCAGAAAGCAAGGCTGCTATCCAGCATCTCTTTATTCCTTGGTCTATCCACCAGCACTGCAAACAAAAGCACCAAGTACTGTCAGGTGTGCGGGAGATTTTGCTGAGATCCGGGCACCAAACACAGGCTTCTCAAAAGTAGGCACTGAGAAGGGATTGAACTTCACTCCAGGCAAAATCAGGGATGAACCCACACCTGCTGCACTACATTTAGACCTGCGTGACTACTGTCAGACAAACGTTCCACCTGGGACCATTAAGAGTTATGCAAGTTCACCAACTCAATTTAAAATAATCTGAAGAGATTTTGATCAAAAGTAATTTTCAACAAATGACAAAGTGTTCAAAATATTTCAGTTTTCTTCACACAAAGAATACATTATTTTAATTTTCTATTTAACTTCTGCTTACTCTAACCTAACTTCAGGTGACAGCACACCAGCTGATCCTGAACTTCACCAAAATGCCCATGATAACCAAGTCAACACATTAACTGCAGTACCTCATATATCTACATGGTACTTAAGCATCCACCCATGCACAAAAAAAGTCAACATTGGTCATAGCCTTGACATATAAATCTCCAAAAAATCATTTACAAACTATGACTTCCAATAACAGCATCCTGGAGCTCTTTAAAACACTGAAGATCAGACTTCTCCTTAAAAAGAAGGCTTCTTCTTTAAGACACTTAAGAATCATCTCACAGCAAAAAGCTCTTGTGCACTGAAGCACCACACATGATGTTACACAACATGGCTGAAACAGCAAAGTGCTCACAGGACATTAATTAGCTCTAATTGAGCTGCTGTCCCAACCTGTGCCTGACACCACTGTGTGCTTTCTTTTAAACCTTTTCCGTGAGAAAGCCCTTGCAGGCAATCCAGAGCCAGTCCTGTAAACATCTCTCTCCATCAGGTTCCCTCATAATTAAATACCAGAGAGGGCACCTGCTGGGCATGTTTCTCCCCCATACAGTTCTGTGTTCAAAAAGCCTTCTGCTGTTAATCAGCACTGATTACCAATCTCTCTGGCAGTAATTGGTGTTTCATGCTGCAAACCACAGCTCTGGGAGTCATACAAAGTTTCAGCAGAGGGCATGACCTCTAAGAGTCCTGGCATAATCCTGTTGTCTGATGCACATGGATCCACCCCAATACCACAACTGTTAGTTAATGCTCACAGTACGGTAATTTGACAGAATGAAAGCAAATTTTGTCACTTTACAAAGCATTAGAACATGACTTCCTGTAACACATCTCGCTTAAAACCTCAGGGCAGTGAACTAAAACCAGAAATGTGATGCTTTCAGTGTCAAACTCAGTTAGTGAGTGAATGTTCTAGCAAACACAGCCCTTGAAGCCATTGATCGGGCAATGCTTCCCTGCTCTTTTCAAGTTTTGATTACTTCATGATTTTTTTTCATCTTTTCTTCCCTCAGAATAAACAGCATATGTTGAAGAATTCTTAAAATAATCTTTCCTTCAAGGGAAATAGTTTTCCCTCTAGTAAAAATGTATTGTTACATTCAGTTTCATTGTGAAATAGGAATAAGAAAGTACTGAAAAATTCAATGTAGAACATGTGGTTTTAAGGGCAAGAGCTCTCACAATACAGCAAGAACATAGCTCAGTAAAATAAAAGTGGTTGTCACTGGATTTTTAGATTTTTGGAGCAAGAGAATGGGACTGAACGTTTACCTTCTTTTCCTAATTCTGCCAGCAGCCATAAAGCCAAATGCTCAATTGATATTTTATGTTCTAAGAAGAAGGCTGGAGAAATATGCTATGCAAACTAAATACCTAAGGGAGGTTACCCTAGAAGAGAAGACCTTAGTTTATAAGTAAATCTTTAATCATGTGAAAAGATGCATTTCTACTTACTGTTTGTGACTGTAATAGCTCAGTGTTAGGAAGAACTAGAAATAAAAATAATAATTACAGATAACTCTAATTCAGCATTCTGCTTTTTGAGTGACTGTGAACATGAATCAGTGCTCTTACTGAGGAGGGGGAAGTTGGAAACTGTTTTGTCCATACCCCTTTCAACACAGACCTGAAATTATGGTAATTTTTGGTCCAAAATTAATCTGTTCCATACAACTACACCCAGGCTGCTTGAGATCCCAAAAGTGTTGGTAGCAAGGATTTTGCAAAAATTTATCTTGCCCAAAACTCTGCAAAACTCTGCTGGTGAATGCCGAGACCAGTCTGGCTAAATAGATGTGCACTTGAGTTGAGAACCCCTTCTTTCTGCTTAGAAGGTCAAATCAAAATCCCACCTCAACATCAGCATGATGTCACTCCAAAACGCACTTGTCTGTGGTACAAGCTTCTATATAACATAAAATATATGCAAGGACAAAGCAAGCAAGAGGGTGAGACAGACCCCGTTGATTGGAAAATTCACCTGGAATTCCCCAACACCTGGCTGAGCCAGCATTCAGTATTGGTTACTTCAGAGCTGGTCCTGAGACATTGGCTGCGAGAGCTCTAAAATGCAAACTGAATTTTCCCCCATCAAGCCCCACAGCCTGCAAGTCATAAAAATGCTGGTGGTTGCCAGAAACCGGTTTTGTGGGTTTTTTATTTCTCTCCCTCTCTTCTTCAGCATTTTCCTGCTCTTCTCTTTTCTCCAGTGCTCATGGTGTGATGAAGAAGAGGAGTGGATAACACTTTGGTAAAATCAGGCAATAAAATTGTCTTCCAACTTTGTTACTTTTTATTAAAATACAATTATGACTTTGCCTTTGTCATGCTCTTTGTCCAACAGGCAAAAGGTTGAAAGCAAAAATTTGGTCACTGGCTCCTCTCCCTCTGAGGAACAGAGAAAATACACAAGATTTTCATTCAAGGATTTTGTTTTGTTTTCTTCTCTCATGCCTGTCTTTCATTACAAGAAGATCAGGCCTTTCCTTATGCTGGAAGACTCATTAGATGGTAGGTTATCACTACACAAAAGCCATAACCTTTCTGTACAAGCAGCCCTGAGGGAATATTAAGTCAGCAAGACAACACTTGTTTTCAGTTCCTGAGAAAAAAAGGTTTAGAAAAGAATCACTTTGCAAAAATGGTCTTGCTATTCATCTGGAGGCTGAAGAAGCTGCGGCTGTGGGAGCTATGATAAGGAGACTCCTCCAGACCAAAAAATAAAGAAAAATTTGGTTTCATGAGAAATACAATCCCATCCCTTCTTTTATAAAGTGTCAGGAGCTAAGGGTGGGAAAAAAAAATTCCCCTTTAAAGTAGTGAATACAGGCAACACATTTTCTGCACTCATCCCGTTTGAAAAGCTGAGCTAATTCTATGCCTGCCATGATCCCTGGGTGCTGCTGAGGTGAAGCAATGAAGGCAGAGAAGCCCCAAGAGACCAGGAGGGAGCCGTCAACAAGGCAGTGACAAAAAGTCTGATGCCAAACTGGTCATTGGAAGGGAGACTCCAGCAGCAACATGAGCTGTAGGCAAGCACAGAGGAGCCCTGGGAAGGAAGAGCAGCTCTCAGGAGAGCTTTGTATTCTCTTCACACAACTTGTCCCTGTAGCATCTCCAGATTTGCGTGCTTCAGAGGCAATACCCAAGGCTCGCTTTTTGGATCCAGTTCAAGTTCTGTAGCTCTGAAGAGGACCAGCCCAAGAGTACACTCCATAAATTTTCTCAGAGTTATTCATTCTCTGCTCATGTCCTTTCCTCAAGCTCCACAGACCACTGTGCAGATGCAGGTGAAATGAGGAGGCATCAAGGATGGGGGCTGTGAAGCAGAGAGTGAGGATTTCAATCCCCTTCTGAGCTTTTACAACACAGAGCAACACTCATTATTTCAGCATTTGCTCAAGTTTGTATTACTTTCTTGCTGTTCTTGCCATTCTCTCCTGAAAATTGTGCTGGACAATTTCAAGCATATGTTCCTCTGGAGTTCACACAATGTGCCTTGAGCAAGTCTGCAATGAAAGCCCTACACGTAATGATGTGAGAGCAAGGAGGTCTAGCCTACTTTGTAGGATTTTGTAAAGTATAGAGGGAAAATTATCTTATTCATTCTCCTTCTGAACTTTTCAACTCCTGAGAAAATGATTCTGCATCCAGCCTAAACAGAAGTGAAATGTTTCAGCTGCTTTGATTACAGCACCATGTTGTCTGGGAAACACGGGCTCAGAGAAGGTATGGATCAGTCTCTCTTAGGATATCATTAACTCCTTTTGCATGACAGACTTGAGCACCAGGAAAGAATAGTTTCCAAGGGCAGCACAGAGAAATTCAGGAACTGCTCTAAACTCAAAGAAAGCCCAGAGGCTGTCAAAACCAGTGGATTTATACCACCACTTGACCTTCTCCTTGAATGTGTTAGCAAAATCTAAATTGCTGGATTCTCCCGTGTGGAGTGTCCTACTTTAATATCCTTGGGTTCTTTGGTATTGTCATGAAGTTGCCAATGAAGCAAACATTACCAGCTGATAACAGAAGTTAAGACAAAAAGAAGCAGAACACAAGGAATATAGGACAGGGGATTGCTATATTTACATGTCAGAATAATCTGTCCTCTGCCACAGATGACACCTTCACCAATTCTTCTTTGCACATGCAAACAACAAATTCATCCCCAGTTATACATATTGAGGGATTCCAGTGAGGTGGACTACACTGTCTCTGATACAAGCCTGTTCCTGCTGACAGAAATAATTTGATCCTGCTCAGAGCACCAGAATTCTGGGACGGTGCTGAGAGTTGTTCAAGAGTTCTGAAAGGATGAGGACATGCAAGTCACAGAATGTGACTTAGATCAGCATTTGGGTGGTCAGAACAATCACCTGTTTCTGAAAACCATGGCAGGATTTGTTAATGTTGATCTACTTCAAACTTTTTAAAACCCTCCATTTCTTTGTTTGTCTAGAAAAACTCTAGATGAGGGAATATAGATAAGGCAGGACTTCCAACAGTACAAATTAGCTCATAGTAATATTGGATCAGCATGTAGGCACCTCTTAGGCAAACCAGGCTTTGCAATCTTAGTGCCAAAATGCTGGAAAATTCTGCTTTGGAAGTGTACAAGTGAATAGCAGCAGCACAGAATTTAAAACTTGAGAAAAATTACAAACACCTCCAAAATGATTCAATTTTGCACTCCTAAATATATAGGGAGGGATTTAATCTAATCTAAACTCTATACATGTCTTCTATTTCTATTGTTGAAATCTTAAACATTGAATAAAGGCTTCAGTTTGGCCTTACCATGCATCAAACATGACAGATTCTGCTTTCAATCATGCTAACATAAAAAAAAGGCCAACAAGCATAATGATTTCAGTCTGGGTTTAGAGCTGTTTAACAACGTACAATGATAGAACAGCTGTACTCTAAAAATATAGCACCCCTAAACTGAAAAATCCCACTGTGGAAACAGAATTAAAAATTACTAACATGATTTATTCTCCCTGTCATTTAAAAGAGACTTGTTTTTGCAAATCAAGAAAGCTAAGATAAGGTCTTAGAAATAAAAACTGTTTTATGCCAAGTAGTTCAGGTGGGTGTTTTGCCTATGCAGAAGCTGTAGCATTTATGATATAAACAGAAACTCTTTCCACACAGCTCTAAGAAAATCAGGAATTACCTCAGAGAAAAATCTCAGGCAGTACTGAATATCTTATCTTTCAAGATATTTAATGACTTTCCTCCCTTTCAAGATATTTAATGACTTTCACACTTATGTTTAAAGCAGGATGATCACAGTCAGGCCAGTGCATTTTTTCATAAGGACAAAGAATTAACTACTCACCATACCAGCACTCAATTTCATGTGAAGGAAAAGGTAAGTAACCATTTTCATTAAATCAAATCACGAGTTATAATGCCAAAATTAGAGTGGAGCAGTTCACAGATGGGATCTCAATCAGCCAATTAAAAAAATAAAAGGAAAGTGATAGAGGTATAAGAGGTGTCCCTGATGCTTCCTGAAGTCCTGTCTGCTAAAGTGCTGCTCAAATGAGCTCTACAATACAGCCAGCCAAGATCTTCATCGGAAATAATTTATTTTCAAGAAATGCTGTTCTGTTTAATCAGGAGTTTTTCATATGAGCATTATCATTCAGGTGGAAAATTTAGATTCCAGCAGAATCGGTTCTGAAGAAGAAATTCCTTTTCTCCCTGACACAAAAAAAACCCCACCCCAAAACAACAACAAAAGAAAGACACGGTAAAATGACACTGTGGAATGACAAAGTCACCGGATAAGACAAGGCATTTCTACCATGCACATACTCACCATAATCTATTCATAAAATAACTATAAGTATAGATACTACTTTCCAACAATCTCCTAAATTTCATTTTTTTGTAATGTTGGGGATAGATTCTTCTCCAGTCTCAGTGTTTTCCATGATAAGCAGTTTTCTCAGGCCAAGTACAGACACAAAAAAATTCACAGGTTATTTTTTCATACAGCTATACCTCATACTTACCTACTTTTGCTCAAACCAGATTTTAAATACACTCCTTTCTGCCATGTATGCTTTCAAAATTTTCTCTTTAAATGCTTCTAAATCCCTTGGGCTACAGAAAGAGGTATCAAATTTATAAAGATGCACTGTATTAGTCTAAACACAAACTACAGGTAGTCAAAAAATGCTGTCCAGGTTTTTGAAAGCTTCCACAAACTTTTATATTATTCTGCCAAAATTCAGTATTTCAGAAAACCTCAGAGTATCAAATTTTCTGAGCAGCTCTAATAAAAACTAGAACTTTTAGCTCCAGAATGTATTTGTGCCTTCCTCTTGAAACAGTGCACTAAGATGAAACCTCCACAGTGATCCCTTCCTTTCAGCAGACAAAGTTTAAGAGGATTTTATGTTCTTCTGATCATTCAGGTACTTAGCAGTATGAGGCAGAGGTTGCCTTCAGATCTTTTGAGCCAGAGTCTGTCTCCTGCAAAACAGAGGTGACCCACCAGTAGGATACACCTTAACTGTGGCACACCTCACAAAGGCAGGCCAGTGTCACACAGGGAGGGCCCTGAACTGCTACAAGACACAGCAGTGACAGCTCTGCCCTCATTTCCATGAGTGACAGCCGTGGGAAATGCTGCTGCAGTGGTCAGGGCACACCCTGCCCCGCAGAGCTGAGCCATGCACCGACTGCCAGGCGCTGGACTGAGCTCCATCAGGTTCACAGTCTTGCTTCTACCCTGGCAAAGCCCTGCTCAGCTTCTGAAAGGTTGGGCATGTCCACAAACCCTGCTCACGGGCTATTTCTGTGTGCATTGGCTACTCCCTATTGCTTTCTTTAGGAGTGGTTGAGCCACAAGTGATCAAACCCTCACTGGTGGGCTGAGGATTATGCCCAGTCTTCGAGAAGTTTGGTCCAAAGACTGGGCATTTGGCTACAGAATGGCCTCAATTCAGGAGAGCATCAGATGCAACGACCTGCTGATGTGATGCCTTGTGAAGGCTGACCTAGAACAGAGACTAGATGGAGTTAAAGAATTATGTAGATATTTATTAGAAGGCCCCAATGGATCCACCTTGGGCAGCACAAGAGCCCAGCAGGGCTATACCCCAGAAAAATCCAAAATGGTCACAAAAATGGATGACTGGTCACAGGGTCTCACACTTTTGTAAGTTTTGATCCATTAGCATATTGGAGCTAACTGTCCAATTACAGCTTTAGCCCATGAGGTCCCATCCTTGTTTTCTCTCTTCATTCCACTGTTGTTTGTGATCTTGGGCCTGAGACCTGGATCAGCTGTCCTTGGTCCCCAGCTAGAGAAGGAATTGTTTTATCTACTTGCTCTGTGAAGAGAGCTTGCTGTCCCCTAATATGAAGCCTAGACTTCCACACTAAAGCAGAACAGAATCTGAAAAATATAAAAGCTAAAACCTCAGGCATCACATGGAGTTCTTCATAGAGGCCTGCTGACAGCAAGAGCCTAAAACTGGCATTCCAGATGCTTTTGCATTCCTTCATAACAGGCTAAGGAGCACTCAAAAGTGAGAACTTGAGATATATCTGCAGTTAATTAAGGGACAAATTCAGAGAGGAGTAAATACCTGGTATAGATAGAGAACGAAATGCATAAGACACGCTTCAAATTAAATGTCACTGCATAAATGAAATGAGAAACTGGAGATCCGCTTCTCATCTGACCTGTTCTTTTGTTGCATTCTCAAGGTTACTGTTTATCCATTTGTTGTTAGATGTTAGTTATTGATGTTAGACCAGCAACATCACCAACTGCTTTGAGGTTCTAATAACCACTGCATAAACCAAGAGAATTAATCTGAGATACACAGAACTTGGGTTCATCAATGCAAACCCAGGGAGACTTTAGTTAATTGTATACATTATTTGTATATTTGTACCCAGAGTATTTGGGAATTAAAGATGTCATATGCTTTTTTTTTCTCCCTTGATATACTGACACTGCACGTAACTCTGAACATTTCAGAGAAACAAAAGAAATCACAATCACTTCTTCCTTTTGCTTGTATGTGTGTGCCCAGGGGTTCTTCCTGATGCAAGAGAAAAGGTGATGAACTTTCCACACAAAATATCAAAACAACATCAGTAGCACAGTCAAAGAGCTCTGCACGATTTTCCATAGTTGATGATTAGTTGATTTAAGAGACAGTGAGTTGGAAAATTAATCTTTTTCAAATTTATAATATGAACATAAACAAGAGCAAGTACTTCACTAAGCTGTTCTACAGATTTGGAAATAATCATCAGTTTAGTATCAAGATTTTATAATCTATTTTATGCCAGGATAAGCACAAGTGGGTTTTGTTGCTGTTTTCCTTTCCTCCTGCCAGGGAGAAAAAGACAGCTTTTTACATACCACAGCTGACTAGAATTCAAGCATCAAAGTTTTAACTCCTGAGCATCTTCTCTAATAGCAAGAGTGAAGAAATGGAGGGGTGACCAAGCTCTCAGGTGGGACCTCCAGAGGTTATTTATTTGAGCATCTGATACCAATTCAAGTGACAAATCCTGAAGAACTTATTTACAATAATTTCTGCTAGCCCTATTCCAAAGCATCACAAGCAAACCCCTAATTCCTTCAACTAAGCTAACTCTATTGATGTGGAAAAGTAATAAAATAATAGGTGGTGCAAATGAAGAGAGAAGTAGAAAATAGCTTGATTAACCTCAATTCCTATTTTTCCTTTTAAACAACAGGTAGTAGTGTTCAAATAGCTACATAAATTTTCAGAAGGAAGTCAAGACAGAACAGAGACTACCACAGTGTAACCTGTTCCCTATTGATAATTTCCAAAGGATGGTCAGAGAGGAACTCATGGTCAAAACTGCACAGCATTTTGAAAAAATATCTTTGATACAACAATTCACACAGCTCAGAACTTGCTACAGTTTGGTTTGATCTCCAAACATTTCCCATAACACCAGTAGCTTAAAATACATCACAGCTTCAAGGCTTAAAGCAAAGACTTCTGAGAAGTGTGTAAATGTGAGCAAGCATTTCTGCTTGTAAAATGGAGGTGGAAGTTTCTAGAGAAACTCTTCCAAATCCTAGCTCAGGGTTTTTCAATTTCTGGTCACAGAAACAACAAAGTAAAACTTGACTTTCTCTAAAAAGAGGTCAGCTACAAACCCTGAATTCCTGCAAAATTTGAGTTTGTACTCAAGTTTCTTACATCTGACCCGACCCTGTCTGGCCCCCTTCAGCCATGCCAGGTCACAGTTATAACTAATTTACCACCAGGTACATTACCAGACATGGATATTGCCCTAGTAGAAGTAATTGTGTAAGTTATTGATCATCTTTCATGATCAGCTGGCAAGAACAAATCCAATCCTAGCAGGGCTCAGGGGCATAAAGGACCCCTGAACAGGCAGGATTCCAACACTTCCATCTGACAGTGGCAGCAGCAGCCGCTGCACATCCCCACTTCCCAAAGCTCTGGGGAGCCACATCTCAAAAATCTCTCCCCCTGCTTCTTTCCCCTTCCTTAATTAAATTGCAAAGAGTAAATAAGAAATACAGCACACAGAACATTTTGATATCCCTCAATGAATCTATTGGTCATTTTAGGGCAGTACTAAATATTTTAAATCAAGGTCTTTGCTCTGGGCTCTGCACATCTTCAGTCAATATGGCTTTGTAGGTCACTTTACTCAAGGACAAAGCCCAGAAATATACAGCAGGAGTCCAAATTTTAACCAGATTCAGATTAGTCGTCTGAAAAAGACATGTTTCAACAGTACAAACTGAATTTGAAATAACTTGTGCCTGCATTCCATCAGTTAAACTAAAAAATAAGGCTGAAGTATGCCCTGGGGTTTATGAAGAAACTCAGACCCTTTTCCTGAAAAAACTTAAGATGTTTGATTACTAAATGGTGATGAAGAAAAAAATTCAATTGACTTTTAAAGGGCATTTGTAACAGTAAGCCAAACAATGACTCCTATTAGACAGTTTTACGTGTTCCACACATTGTAAAAAGAGTATAACAAACAAGAGGTGGGCTAGCTTGGGATAAAATATCCGATTTGTGCGAGAGCTAGATAAGGGTTATTTTTGTGAGAACATTATGCATCTGCAGAAGCTAGTGAAATGACAATGCTAAATTTTAGTCAACCTTACTGGGAGCAGAGGATATGTAATACCCAGCAGGAACAACCTTCAGTTTATATCACTTATAATCCAGTTAACAATAAATTAGGCTTGACCAAAACCATAATAAAGCATTTCCTATAAATGAGATTTAAAAATGTTTACTCTGTAATCTCCAAGGAGCCACTAAAAATCACTGCTGTTGCAGGCCCTGCTAAAACCTGGTCCAGTTCAGTAAACCATATTATTCTGTGTATGGGGAGAACTACACCACTCTGAAAAGTAATTTTTGCCTGGGGGATAATTAAATGCATATTGTACCTTAAAGTTACAGCATCAGGAAGCTTTAGTATATTGAGCTACTTTAATTAGAAAGCATTTTACATATTTCTTAGCCCCAGTTTGTTGTCTTAAACATGCTGGTGAAAAATGTAAGGATGGCTAAAATTCCTATTTTTTACTTTGCTTAAGGCACTATTTATAAACATTACAATGAATCAGGCCACTGGAGCCAAAACTTCTCACTTACAGACTGGGGAGTAGTTTCTACTTAGACTTCTCTTCAAAGCAAGCCCTCTAATCCTTGTGTTTTAGAGGATTTTGCTACACACTAAATACTCAGCCACTGCATGCTGGGGACACACTAGCAACAGAACAGGAGGAAAAAAATTAGCTTTTTGCTCTGATTAAGCTCCTTCTCAACAGGTGACCATGTGAAACTCTATCATGCAACCCAACAATTTGGATTAGATGGATCTTTTAAGAGATCAGTATATTTCTGCATTATTAATGGGATATAGTAATATTAAACAAAACAGGAAGGTAAAGACATCTGGAGTATGCATACAAGAAAAAAGGAATATGAAAGTGTGGTGGAATCAGCTTCCTCCCTCACCCTCCCAGGTGAGCACAGACCTTTGCATTCATAGCCCACCCTCCAAGCCAGGTACTCTGTTCACATTAACATGGCTTGATTCACATCACCTCTCCCTCATCCTCTTCTGACAGAAAACCTCTATTAAAAAACAGAATCAAAATCTATTTTTGGAATGCTTATCAGAGAAGCCACTTGGGGCTCCTGACCATGAGCAAGCAGTGCAAAGAAGCTGTTGAAATTACATTTTAAATTAGGTACCGATTTGGCTTTATGTCCTGGGATGTATACAAAACATTACCTACAAAGGCAGCAGAGTGTAGTGCAGGCAAGGACAGGCATGTCCATCAGAGCCCAGGGAAGCAGCCCCAGGCTGACAGGGCATGGCTACAGCAGGAAAGCAGGCAGAGAAATGAGTTGCTGCCCATTCCACTGCTAAGCTGACCATAAATATGTTGAGACCCACTTTGAGGCCACCAAAGCTAAGCACCCCAGAGAGCTGTGCTCATTCCTCCTTTGCTCTACTGTTGCACATTCCTAAATCACAAAGATAGCTGCTCTGAATTAAATACAGCCAGTGAATTTTAGGAAGGCTGAAAAGAATGATAGATTGCAATTTATATGCTGCACGGTAACTTCAGTTTAATTGGACATGTGTACTTGATGTTTCTTTCAAATCAGCTCTAACTGTAGATGGATTCAAATGGCCAACTATCTGATCAGAATGCAAATTAAAACACAATTAAAGAATGTGAGATGTTCACATTGATCTTGCAGGCTTGACCCATTAAAAGGGAATTCAGAACCATTCGATACCATGATACTGGTGTGTTCAAGTGGTTGGATCCACGATTTTGAAACCTGATCAATACCTCCAGCAATTTCTGAAGAAGAAAAAATTGCTATTGAAGAGACAACTAAGTAAAAAAGATAGGTAAAGATGAGCAGAGACTTATAAAAGGAAAACCAGCTTAAAAAAAAATACAGAGCTGGTGTTGTCATTCAGGCATGTAGAGGCTTAGGAAATTGCCTCTGCTCTTTGTGCCTTGGTTTCTGGTGTCTGCAGAAGGTGGCTAAGGTGGTTCTAAGCCTTATATTGTTGTGGCACCTAGACACAAACTTAGCATTTCATGGTTATTTGGAGCCACGGAAAGCCCAACACTTCCTGTTAGTTTTAAATCACACACCATTTGTGTTTATAACCAGAGTCAGCAGATTTTTAGATAGCTTGCTCAGGCATTACAGCCTGAACCAGGCTGCATTGTGAGACAGGAGATGCTACACTAAATGAAAAAGCAAAGTTTTTGCTGATGCTGTAGCCTGATACCATATTAAAGCCACTAAGAAAGAATACTTTTATATCAGAATGATGTATTTCATGTATCACATTTAGCACCACGTCTCCTTGATTGCAGGTGTTTACATGGAACTTTCTCCTGAGAATTAGATGTTCAGTTATTTTTGAAGTTAAAATTAAATACAGAAAGCATAAAACACTGTGAAGTTAGAAACTATAGACAGTGTAAGTGCTGCGAAGTGCATAGAATAAGAGAACAAGCCTAACTTTGCTTTCCTCTGCTGTTAACAGAAAACAAATTTAGCTCAGTCTTGATCAAAGAATAAAGACATTTATCATATCTTTATTAAAAAAACCCAACCAAACAAAAAAATCCCAGAGCATCAAAAAAGGCTGTATCTCATTGAAAGGCTAATTGCTCTTTTAACATTTCCTTGAACTTTGAACCATGTGAATGGACAGATAGCTGGAAAACAAAATGCAAGTTTTCCTCAAATTCCTAAGTCCCTACACAGCCCACAAAATGGCTGTAAACCTCAGCCTAATCACTGGGACATTTGATTTAGTAGTATTTCTATTGCCACAGCCCCTTCAAGAAGCAGACTCTATAAAGGCACTCCTCCTCCTTCCCCATTACCCCAGGCTTCTGGGATTGAGATGGAGAAGGATCACCACTTTCATCAGGTTTATGTGCCACAGAAAGGAAGCACACTCTGTTAAATGCCACATCAGGTCTTTGCAGATGTGGCCACGTGTCAGCAGCAGCAGGGATGAAGGGCTGGCTGTGGCAGTGACAAGTGGCACAGGGTGTGACCACCACGGTCAAGAGGAGCAGCCAGCCCAGCAGTGAGGGGGACAAACACTGCTTTGCTGGTCATTCAGTGTGTTTGGTTTCCCAGCAGAAAAGCACAGAGTGGGCACTAAGTACAGATGGTTTCTGTTACAGGGAGGAAATGCTGTGCTTGATCCCATGATCCATGTCAGCCAGGCTCATTTGTACCCCAAATGCACCCCTTGGGCTGTGAGCAAGACAGATGCTTGAATGTGAAAATGAGCAACTACTGAGTGACACTTTCTGTACACAGCTACTTACTAATAATTTAGAAAAGTGGATGTAATAGGTGTGTAGTCATCTACATCTCCAAAGTGCTCTGCGTCACCATGAATTCATTACAAGTCTTCCTGTATTTGATGTCTTTCTCAATGTCAAATAACTAGTTATCTTTAGAAGTTTCTGGTCATCATCACTTTGGGGAAAAAAACATTTAAAAATGTGAGGTAAGGTTTTAAAAGCTTGAGGTAAATTAACAGCACTTGCCAGTAGTATTCGTTTAAAGTCAGATGCATGATTTATGAATATGAAGGACTGGAAATATGACTAATAAAAATAGAATTTTATACAAAATGTATGCTCTATAAAGCTACTTAAGGTACTAGGTACACAAAATAAGGAATTTGAGCAGATAATCATATACAAGAACCCAAACAAGAGCCTTACTCTCCCATTAACAATTATAAATGAACATATTTTAAGGCAATCTGATTATTAACTTCCAACACAAGAAGGCATTAGTTACAGATGGGGTAACTGCTGCTCATCCTTATTCCAGAGCTGCAGTTTGAAATGTGCTAGTGAAGCATGAGAATGGTAATATACTTCTTAAAAAGCCAGCATGAGAGTTCACTTTGCTTTTATTTAATGTCCCAAATCTGATCACTTCTGTAATGACATGAGACAGAAAAACAAAACTCTGCCACCACCCCTAAGAAGAGGTTTGCAGCAGAAGTCATTGCAAAGGGCACTGATTTACAGCCCTAGAGCACCTGTAGTTGTGGCATTTCCCAAGGCTGTTCAGAAAAAAGCATGACTAAATCAAGGCATGCCCTCCCTGAGTCACGGCTGGTGCCGCCGGTCCTGCCTGTGGGGACAAGGAGGTCACTGATATTCTGGCATTTTCCCAGCAGAGTTTGGTATATTCAATATGGCAACCTTTGACTTACTTTTGAAGGTAATTGAGGCTGGAGAAAGCATTTATCCTGTAAACATCTCCCTTCAGATGGCAAGTTGTTCAGGTAATTCTCCTCAAATATGCTCTTGTGCAGGCAATCCACACCGTATGAATCTCAATTCAATTGCACACCATGGGATCATGCTGGATGAAGAATACCAGGATTCCAAAGAGCAGTAAGGGAAAAACATTTATCCTCAGCAGATCAAGCTGTTGAGGATTTGATAAAACACCATGATTCCTTCTCTTTCACAATGACATGCTGACCCTGTGGGTATTTTCTCCCTGTCTCCATCCTCACAGATCATTCTTGTTGATAGAATTGTAATATATTGGGTAGGAGGGAACATAAATAGAGAGCCAGCAGCGCTGGTATCACACTGAAGCTGATCAATAAGAGCACAGAGCTTCTGGCATTTTTGGTTTGTTTTCCTGGGGGTTTTTATTTTCAAAAAATAAAGCCACTCTCTGACTAAAGTTGCAGAGAAGGCAGGGAAACAATATCTTTCCTCTCCTGCAGCAGGTTTGTTTCTAGAATTGGATGATCTGGGTAATTCTCAGTCAAGACGTGGCACAAACCCAGTGCCATAAGTCCCATGAGAGTCCTGTCCCAGCTGTGCTCTCAGGGAACAAGCACTCCAACAGTTCAGAGGTGGCTTGTCACAGGACACCTGGCTTCATCTGCTGGGCCACAGCCACACCATGTGCTAACTCCTCCTTGGTGCCACCAGTCCTCCTTGTGCCGAGTCCTGCCCCCTCAGCTGGGTGTCCTAGGGAGACTGGTGCTGTGCCACACATGGCAGCCACCCCCAGAGCAGTGGCAGCCCTGGCATGGCCAGTGCAGGACCCAGACCGTCCGTCTGTCTGTCTGCCCCGAGCATGTCGAGGTCAGCACTAATGCACAGCACCAGGAAGGCACTTGGAAGGGCACAGGAGGAGTAGGAAGTGTAAGGATGAAAGTCAGCATTGGCACCAACTTTTCCAGCTGATTTCTACCCTCCAGTACTAATTTCTTTTGTTTCACATCCAGGTTGATTTGTGCGGGGCTGGGCGCTCTGACATTGCTGGCAGGAGCCCGGACCTTGCTGTGTGCCCTGATGTTCCACAGGGCAGTAAAAGATGTGTGTAGGAGACAGGGGGCTCAGCAAGTGCAGCACAGAGTGCTGGGGCAGCAGCCTGGTGTCAATGCAAACAGGTCTGGAATGTGAGGCTCACTTTTGGGCATGTCCTCAATTCCTTGAGAACGCTGACATTTCACAAATACCATCTCTCAAATGCATTCAGTGGATAAGGAAAAGAGCATATTATTGTTAATTATGTTATCCTGAAAATATAATCAGACTTAAATTTCTGCATCTTCTATTTAATCAAAGTATACAAACAGCAATAAAAATGTCCTTCTCATTAAACTGAGAAGTCTCTCCTCATTTCAGAGCTACTAATGCCTAAGTCTGTTTTGAAACATTTTAACAAGATAGAATTGTAACATGTAATTGGAAAAATGAGACTTAATATTTTTATACCTAAAGCAGTAATAAATAAGCCTGCATAAGCTAGCACTGTGCCCTGGAAGCCCAGTATGTGTTTTTTCTACTTGCATATCACCTGAGCATTAGGTGTGCCAGAATATTGATCCCCCCAGCTCTGCCTCTATCACACAGCCACTGCACAATACTTGGGAAAGACAGAAAAAAACAGCAATGCTCAAATACAGCAAATAATTGTTACAGCATGATTGAAAAGAGATCAATCTTTCCTGACCTCTGCAAGACATGAAATTCTCTGCATTTCTTCTCTTCCCAGGTATTAGATGAACCCAAATTCAAAGATCTCACACAAAAGGATAAATTTTCTTTTGAATATTGATTTGCTAAGGATAATGACCAAATGCAAGCTGCCTAAGCTGCAATGTGTAGCTTCAGACCTGATCTTAACTTTTCTGAAAGTTCACAGGAATTCTGATTCTAAAAAACATCAATACGAGGCCCATCAGGAGTGCACAGCATTTAGCAGAACACAACTGGGGATGAGAAATAGCTTTAGCTGAAGTGAAGAAATGAAAATCAGCGATCAGGGTTCCATTTTCAGAAAATAGAATTATAAAAATATTGGTTGGAAGTAATGTAGTCCAACTGACTCTAGGCTGATGTGCATCAAGTCCTGCCCAGGGATGGGAATGCAATCGATGAGATCCAAAGGACCCCATTTTCTTGCCTTTCCAAAAAACTGATGCAACACTTGCTATTTTTAGTCACCAGAAACTTGCCAGCCCCCTTCCCAGTCACCGTATTTTGTCACAAATATGGTATACCAATCCCACAAACACATCAGCTTACTTTTTTCAGGCCCCTTGGGCCCATCCAGGACATGGATTTGATCACATTCACCTCTGTAGACTCCCTGACTTGTTGCTGCTCTGATGTTGGCTGCACTTCTCCTTCCCAAGCTATAAGAATATGCAAACAGATCTCAGATCATGCTTTGATCATGAAGACTCAATTTAGAAAGAATATCCTTTACTTTTGGCTTTTCCTATTCATAACTGACAAACATTTCTGCTGAATTTCCTTTTACTAGTGGAGTACCTTCTTGTTAGCTTTGATGTTTGCTGCTCATTCATCTCCAGCTGGGCTTTGATATAATTTAGCAAGAATTACTTAGGTCAGTGTTTTGAGAAATGCCCACTATTTTGGGTTCATAATTTGACCTGAAGGTAAGAACTGACACTAGTTTAGGACAAAACTTGGGGGATCTTTGTGAGGAACTTAATCCCTTGGAAGAGGATAGTGAAGTTGAAGCCTGTGGAAGTGTTGTGAAAATCTCCTGTGGCATTGCTAGCTGGCCAACCAAAACTCAGGCAGACTTAGCAGATACAAAGACATGTCTTGAAGCACAAGAAGAGAATGATTTCTGTGAAATGAAGAAAGTCCTAACTAAGGCCTTATTTCAAAACCACACGTGAGCACTGGATCATTTCCAAGAGACACAGCAGCCAAATGTTTATATTTTGGATGGTCCAACACCCAAATCCTCTTTAACAAGCTCCTGATGGATCTCCAGGCTAAGGAAATCAAGACAAAGCCTTGCTTAGGATCATCCAGTAGCGCAACAGCTGAGTTGGATGCAGCCCTTTGTTTTCTTTGCTGCTTAGATAATGACACTGGAATTCATTGTTTGCATGCACAGTGGAGAGCACAATATATCATTACAAAAAGAGGAATTGCTAAGAAAGCAAGTGGAGAAATATTTGCACAGTAAGGACATGCTGTAAAGTGAGACCACGTATACTGTAGCTCTTCATGGAGACACAGTCAGCAAAAACCACCCCAAAATAAAAAGCAATTGGGACCCTGGAGTGACATAAATCTGTGATAAAGCATGTACACATCTAATATTACAAACAATCTCAAGACTAAGATGTAAGGTCCCAGTCAATCAGTCAGAACATGCTAACAAGCAGCAAGAGCTACTTGGATTTAATTCAGTGTGTTAAATGGATCTCAGGAGGAGCTTGTGAGTCACATCCTCTTGCAGGGGAAGCTCACATGAGGATCTGAAAGTCAGTGGCATCAGCACTGTGACAAAAGTTGTATGGCATAGAGGGTAACACGTATGGAGAGATCAGATTATTGTCAATCAAGCAGCAACTGGGGAGAGAGGTGGCAGCAGTGCATACAGAAATGCTCTAGTGAGTCATGTTGGGAGAAAGGGAGCAGATTAAGCTGTTAACTCACTTGCAGACACTTACTCACTCCTCATAAAATCAGCACACAGCTATAATAGT
This sequence comes from Passer domesticus, assembly GCF_036417665.1. NCBI lineage: Eukaryota > Metazoa > Chordata > Aves > Passeriformes > Passeridae > Passer > Passer domesticus. The sequence continues at coordinate 110,852,500 of NC_087476.1, read as the reverse complement.
TGTCACAAATAGTTGTCAAAGCATTCTTCCACAGTAATGGTGATTATTCATACTTCCAAGCAATACAAGCTGCAAGGCAAGTAATGCTAATGAACAAGCTGCCAGATGCAACATATGGCATTCAAACTACCTGGTCAGAAAAGGATCAGATCTTTGTAATAGATCTGTGTTAATGTTAGTAATAGATAATGTTAATTTAAAATTAACCTAATGTTAATATTCTAAAGAAGGATTTGTTAACAGGACACTATTGGGAATCTCATAAGCAACTTGACATGACCTTACAAAAATGCTTTTGTAGCCCAGAATCCCCCTGTATCCTGGGCTGCACCAAAAGCAGCGTGGCCAGCTGGGCAGGGAGGGGATCCTGTCCCTCTACTCTGTCCTTGTGAGACCCCACCTGGAGTGCTGCACCCAGCTCTGGGACCCCAGCATGAGAAGGACATGTTGAAATGAGTCCAGAGGAGGTCACTAAGATGACCAAAGGGCTGGAGCACCTCTCCTGTTGAGGACAGGCAGAGAAAATTGGGAGTGTTCAGCATGGAGAAGGCTATGGGGAGAGCTAACAGCTCTTAACAGTACCTGGAGGGGACTACAAGTAAACTTACAAAGGTAGGGAGTGATAGGAAAAGGGGAGTGGGTATAGACTGGCAGAGGGAAGATTTAGATTGGGTATTAGGAAGAAATTCTTCACTGTGACGCCCTACACAGGCTGCCCAGATTAGCTGTGGCTGCCCCATCCCTGGAAGTGTTCAAGGCCAGGAAGGATGGGTCTCTCAGCAACCTGGAATAGTGGGAGGTGTCCCTGTCTCTGGCAGTGGGGTTAGAACTAGGTGGTCTATGAAGTCCCTCCCAACATAAACTGTGCTATCCTTCTATGATTCTTTGATGATTTCTGACCAAAGGGATTTCCATCTGAAAATGAAAATGTAATAGAAAAAATTGCATAGAAATATACCAACCATAGTTATACCTCTATCTCAAAAAAGTTTTAACTTCATGGTGGAATTTCTTTTTCATCTGGTAATTCTGTTTCCCCAGAAAGAGGGATCAATACTGACCTCACCCCAAACACTACTACAAGGGAGAGATACCAGCAAGGATCCAGACAGAACAATGGGGATGCTCATAACGAGTGGTCCAAGCTGTGGGTGTACCATGTACTGCAGGATATATTCCAGGCTGTTCTGCTGGACAGAAGAGAAGGGCCTGACAAGGAAGCACACACCCACCCCTTGGAAAGGTGTTGGCTTTCTTTCAACATAAAACAATTAAAGTTAAAAAAAAAAAAAAAAACTAACAACAAAAAAACTTCCTAGCATGTTCTTTTATTGACCTATTCTTTCAAAGCCTACAGAAGCTATAGAAAATACTAGATTAAGGAAAAAAAATAATAAAATCTAAGACGTAGAAAAGCAGATAATTCAGCATCAACAAAGCTTTTCAAAAAGCCTATTCTATTCCTGGAAACTGAATATTAGCCAAAGAAAGGTCTGATCTAACCTGTGTTCTTTAATGGTTCTCAAAGTCAAAGGTCAGCTTTTACATTTGGGTCAGCTATCATGTTTGGCCAACTCTCCAAGTCCACATGGAAAACAGGGCAAGCCACATGAACACAATCCCCCACCTGTGGATCCATCACATGGTGTCAGCATCCTGCAGAGTGTGATACTGAAGGCTGAATGCCCTGCAGGCTGCTGTGTGCATTTCTGATGGAACACCGTGGGGGAGATCTGTAAACTGTACTCTAGAAACAACAAAGGAAATGGTAAAAAGGAAGGATACCTAATTCAGCAGATTCCAAGTGAACACATCTCCACTGATTCAGGCAGGAGCAAGGAATGAATGAATTTTCAAAGACTACTTGAGATCTGATAAAGTTGTGTATAACTTAAGGACACGAAAGTTATCGACACCAGCACTCTGTGCTGTGAAGATTCAACTTATGCTGAAGTATCACACTGAACTAGATAGTGGATAATGGTGTGTGAAGAGCTAAAGAATAAAAAGAGAGCTCAGCAGATTCCAAAATTTCATTCTTTACAACTGTGCCTCTGCACCACTGCTTGTCTTTCCAGAACAGGGCTTTCCTGACACTTGCCCTACTCAAGGAAACCAGGTTTGATCTCACACTTATATTAACAATTTCTGAGAGAGATTAATGTTGATAGCTGTAATAATAAGTAGAGATTTGGGTTAATATTAGAATCTTTATAGCAGGAGACTCTACTCTCAGAATGTTTGGGATTGGGCTCTTAAACTCATATACTAATTAATTTTGTTCTGAGATGAAAAAAAGACTCACTGTGATAAGAGAAGGAGTACAAAATAGAACAACACGAACACAGGGCTGGACAGTAGTCTCCAGTCTGACCTAACCCTGCCTATGCTGTAGAACTGTCAGGTATCTGACAATTATCTTTTTCTGATAAGAAAAGCTTATGAACAGTGCAAAGCCAGCCACATTCCACCCAACCGATCAAGCGAACTTTTCCAGCTAATAGGAAAATATTCTATCCAGGTTTACATACTGGCTGCTGCTGGCAACTAGTGCCAGGCTTGGCAAGAGCCACCGCTACCACCACCACTGAGAGCTGCTGGACAGGATAACACTGTAGCAAGAGAGATAAATGATAATAGCGATGAAATATGAAGCTGTCACAGGTGAGTCCTCCAACCTGTATGAAGGCAGAAAACACCTCCAGCCTCAGTGGTGGTACAGAGTACTACACTCCCTCTGTAGGAATCAAAAATTTTACAATCTCTCCAAATGTCAAGCTTTGCCCAACATGCACAATTTAGAGCAGGTTTCATTTCCCACAGACAAATGTCTCTGTTACTACAACCAGTGAACTCTGGGAGGCTTTTAAGTTATCTTACCTGCTCTGGGTCACAGTCTAACCTGAACACTGAATTGACTCCATCTATTACTCTGTTTTATCAGGCTAAAGCCATGAAAATACATAGCTAAAATTTTGCTTTTAGCACTTAGAGAGCTGAGGGATGGGATCCCAATTACGACCCAATTATCCAATAGAAACAGTGCTCACAGACAACAACAACAAAAAAAAGCCAGCCCAAAAAGAAAAGGATCAATATAACCAGTGTGATGACAAAAATTCTTCAAGGTTCAGAGCAAGCATTCAGCAGGACATAGGCTCAAAAAATAAGAATTCTAACACCACCACACAGAACTGTGACACAAGACTGCAGGGCTCTGAATACAGAGCTGTGATGAGTCTCTTAACATTTCTTCCAATCAGCTATCTTTGGGACAACAGAAAGAATGTAATAAAAAACTTATTATTTGATAAAGTCTAGCAGATTTTTACTTGAAAGGTGTTGCTGAAGGGCAAAGCATTAAATTATATATGGCTGAACCATGTCATGTATTATTAGCATAACTTCTTTGTTCCTCTAGCAGTTTGTTTTTCTGCCTTAGGGAACTGCTCACACTCTCTACCCCAACATCCAAGATAAAGTCTGATAGCAGTCAGCATTCAGAGTACTTAAAATCAACATTTATAGCCACAATTTACTTGTCTGACTGTTGCTGCTTGAAACTGATGTGCTGAAATTTCCTTTCTGAAATTTCAGTCAGAGGATACAAATTGCAAGGGAGATCTGAACACAATTTCCCTATTTTTTAAATTTAAAAAAAAGGCAGTGGGGAGTGACATTTAGTTGCTGGGATACTTCCACATATTTCTTTCACCAAATTTACATGCAACACATTGCATCTATTAAAACAGAAAGATGTAAAAATACTCCATAGATGCAGCCCCTGATTCAAAATATTTCAAAGCATATTAGAAAGACAAATCACATCTAAAACATGGCTGTACTCCTGGCTGCTGATTTAGGATGTGACTGAAAGACTGGTTTGGAGAGATTCCTGATCAAGAGGGCTTGAAATGGGGTCTGAAAAATCTTGATGTTACTTTGTTGAAGACACACACCATAAGACACCCATTTGTGTAAATATGAAGACCCTCATGCTTCACTTAATTGCTGCTATGCCCACCTGATGACACTCTTCCAGTTGCCAGCTCTTTGTTTTACACACATGGTTGAATCCAGCATTAGGGCACCCATGCTTGACAGGTTGTCATTTATGCAAAAAAAGTACCAAGGATGTTTTCTGCAGGCTTTTGATCATTTAAAGTCAGTTTGGTTTGATTCAGAATGTACCTGTTCCATGTGTGTTTCCTGCAAATATCTTTATAGACATGTTTACTACTACAAATGGTCTGGAAGAGACATATTAAGATACAACACAGTATTCACAATAAGCCCACTTTCATCTCTCTTGTTTCTTAGGAATTATGAACACCACAGGAAAAACCAACTTGTGAACATTAGAAATAGAGAAGAAAATAAAGGAGGAATACAAAAACATTTTATATTATCTTCTCAGTCGAGCTGCTTTGTTTCTAGACAGCTGGACACTGATAAGCACCTGGTTACATACTGTAAATTATATACTGGGCAGTCATGTTCCCTCTACAAAATTACATAGTTTTGTCACGGTATGTCTTCAGAGCAGTGTTAATTAAGATGCCCTCATCCACACCTGAGCTGCAAGATTAACCTGCCTCAGATGGGCAACTTCATGGCAAATCAACCCTTCAGTTACTCATTCTGCAGTAGTGCCTCACTCTCCCCTCCCAGAACTTTCCAGGCTGGTATCCTGACAGCATGTGGGACTGCAAGGAAATGGAGTGGCTCAGATCCTCTGCCAGGCACTTGTAAAGAGGAAAGCAGCTCACTGTCATTTTGAGTGCAGAGGCAGGATATCTGTGGGTGCCATTGTGGCTTGCAATCTCAGTGGAAGAAAAAGGAAAATTAACTACTTTCATTTAATTAGAAAGCCTTTCACTGGTTTGCTAGAACCATTTCTGGCTAGCAATAAAGTACTTCACAAATTTCTTTCAACAAGAAGCATTTTGAAAATACACTCATAAGGCTATGCTATAATATCACTAAGAAGTTAATGATACTGTTAGCAGGAGTTTAATGTAAATATAAATGCATTGCTGATATGGATTAGACATCCTACTGTCTTGATGCAGCATCATTAAGACACAAATATGAGCAGTACATGAGATTAAAAATTGTAAGCTTTATGCAATGCTCCTCTGGGGCCTTCTCCAAGGCAGCCACATCCAGCATCCCACAGCAAAGGTGAGCAGGGTAAGACACTGCTGTGTCTCCAGAAAGCAGCAATTATAACAGCAGAATGAAATCAATGTTTTCTGCATACTTTGGTTTCCTTCTCTTGGTTTCTGCTAACATCAGCCTGACTCTCCTCTCTAAGTTCAGAGTGATTTGTCAAAGTGTACAGGTGCCCCCTTCACCCCATTTAATCTCAGGCCAGCTTCATAGCAAACTGAAGGACCACAAAATAAAACACCACTTCTTTCTCCTGCCTCTTACATAAGCTAATGCAGAAATTGGAAATAGGACCCAGTTCCCCCTAGATTCAGTCTTCTGGTGCTTAATAGGGCAAACAAAGAACTATGTCTGGAGCAACTGTTGTCTCTAACACTTTTCAGTTTACACCCATAAACCAACCAACCTATAAAAATATATTTTTCTCTCTCTCACTGTTACATGTACTTGAAGTTAAACTTCAAAGTGCAAGTATGTATCAATCGCATCATTCACAAATCAGAAAATGGAAGCTGAGCAATGCAGAGCCAACAACATACAACTCAAGGGCTGGAGGCTATTTCCTAGCACCATAAAGAGTAGAAGTAGGAACATCCTTCCTCTAGAAAGGGGGCTGGAGGAGGAGAAAAATCAGCATTGTAATAACTAGCTTTCTGCTGGCAACATGTTAATATAGAAACCCTGAGTGATGTTTTAAAATTTTTCCCAAATTGTTGTGAAGACAACAGTCACCTCCTGTGCAAGGTCATACAATTAATTAGAAAGTAAGCAGGTAATGAAGATGACCAGCTTTCCAGACACAGGCTGTCCTGAGTGGAGAGAGGGGAGTTCATTAAACAAAGCATCTAATTAATTAAAAAATTTTAGGCATGGCAGAAAACACGCTATTTGCACAAAATACAACAGTATTGTTATTTGGTAATATTCAACCTCGGCAACATGATGTCTTTACATTCAACATGGGAGATTACTCCTTACTAGACACATCCAACAAGTCTAATTTTCACACTACAATGCTTCTTCTGTCTACGCACAGTGAAAATCAAGACATTCCCAAATTCAACCACTGCCAGTGTATCCTGAACTACATGTGTAAGTCTATCAAGCATCCTAGGTACAAGAAACTCATTATTCTGTTCAAGTATTAACTTAAATTTATAGGCCAGAACTGACATAGCCAGATGCACAAAATCTTAATTCTGCTTACAGAGGAAACACTAACTTTATCTTCCTTCCCTTGCCCTGTAATACACACAATTCTCATCTGAAACAATAGCTGAATATGCAATAATAATTTGTAATGTGAAATACTGTTAATGTGTTTCCTCAGGGAGTTCCTTGTTCCAGAACATGGCAGAAACTATTTTTATTGCTCAAGTTTTCATTACAGAGATGCCACAGTACATATATCTTTGGTCTACCATGTACAGCATGTGACAAGCTAATGACAAGGCTCTTTTCCTGCCCACTCCCTTAGCCCCCTCCTTTGTTTTTTGGGGTTTTTTTACTATTGCCAGTGCACCAATATTTAGACAGATTTACTTTGGAGCCAATAGTAAATGACTGGGAAGTTGTTACAATTTCTCATTCTCATTCTGATTAATGAGCTGGAGGAACACTCCCCCCCCTCCCTTCCTTCTCCTTCTGTGGTAGAAAACATATTGAGTTTATGCATCAAAAAACTTTATACCTGCATTCCCTAAAAGATGGATGAGACTGGCATAACAATGAAGGCTTTTCCTAGAGGGAATAAGGATCCACAAAGCCACCCTTCAGCAGTCATTCCAGGATGAAGGATTAAGAATATACTGTGTCACACTCAACACACAAATTCTCACACACACACACCAACCACCCACACAGGCAATGCCAGTGCATAAACCAAAAATCCCTCATTTCTTCATAACATCAAACAAAAAGAGAGAGGAAAAAAAGAAGTCATTTTTTAGGGAGTGGGAGAGAACAGGCTAGTTCCTGTATATGGTATAATGCATATGAGAGAGAGAGAAAAAAGGAAGAAACCCAGGAATATCATATTCAGAAAAGAGTAAACATCAGACAGAGCTCAGTAAGAACTGAGAGCGACTCAGAAACAAGACTAAGAGGCTTCTAGGCCACATGAGCTGTGAACACATTTTTGTGGGGTTTGATGTCTCTCCTTTTCAGGAACACAAGACTTTCAAATCAACAGGATGATCCAAACCTTTGGTATCGCTGCCAACTTTTCCTCCTTCCAAAGGCAATCTCTGGATGTTCAACTCTAAATAACTATTAGAGTCAAAAAGGGTAACTGTATAAAAAGACAGACAATATAGGCTATGCCTTTGCCCCTCAGGTACCTCCTGAACTTTCCAATAGGATGTTTAAAATACATTTCAGAGGTAAAAGGCATCAAAATCAGTTTTACACCTAAATGCTGAAAAAACTCACTAACCCAAACAACTCTCACTAGGGCTGTCACAGACAAAGAACAGAAAATAAAATACTTTCTGATGGATAACTGAGGAAAAGCTGAGCAAAGAATGACATTAACCTGCAGAATTTATTACCATGGCTTGCTGTGCCAGTACTGAACAGTTACATTACAATGAATGCTGTTTGTAAAACAAACTCTATTATCAGCCAGCAGATAATAGCTGAGCATGATCATGGCATAAATTATTACAGAAACTACAAGAAGAAGTGATTAAGAAAAAGTCAATACTGGGAGAAACAGTTATATAAGTTCTAGGAAAAAACCCCAAGCGGATAAAAGGCAACAAATTTCAGATCTGAAATTTAGCAATGTGACAGACAGCTTGTTTTCCACTCAATAACTAATTAACTTGTTCTACACCAGGGGGATTTTTCTTCACAAAGTAACTTTACTCTTCAGTCTGAGAAAACATGGGACACTTTGGCTCTCCTACTACACTTCATTAAGTTCTATAAGCCCAAACAATTTGTAAAGTAGGAGCACATTTTTGTCGTGTTTAAAGCGAACAAAAATAAAGATATTAATTTATCAGTATGCTCAACTTTGCTTTACATACATGAACTGCAGTATTGTCTGAGTAGATTCATCATTCAACTGCACTCTCTTTTGTAGCCATGCTGCTGTGCAGCGCTGACAGAAAGACACTCCAGTGCTATGAATCCTCATGTAAAGAGTTTTCCCAGCAGCATTCTGATGATGCTCTGCAAGTCATGTCACTTCCATAACATGCCACAGAGCGGCTGGAGAAGACGTGCTGTCTCTCAGGAATAAAGAACAATCCCTGTGAAAAAGGACAAACTTTGCTGTGTGTGAACTCAGGCAGCAAAATGACAGCCACTGTAATCCTGAACTGAGAGCTAAGAAGGCATTTGGGGTCAGTCCAAGAAACCAACATGGGAAAAACACTAAGTTTTTTCATGAGAAAAGTCCTGATTTAATGGAAGACATTTTCTGAATAAAAGATCATGCAATTGTTCTAAATGATTTCTGGTTTTTCAGCTGGACACAATGTGCTTCATTCCCACTTTTATCTCCTTCATGAAATCCCTGAAACTCTGCTACATGTTAAGGGTTTCAATATTTTAAAAGAGCAGTTTTTGTTCCTAAGTCAAGTCCTGCTTCAAATGAAGGGGAGAGTTTGTTTCACTGACTTTGCAAGATCTCTTTCAGAATCTAGGAGTGAAGAACTTGTTTCGTGTTCTGGAGCTAAAATGTTGTCTATCCACTGCAGTTAAGCCTGCGGCTCTGTCAGAAATGAAAAGCTAATAAGACATTCACTCACTTAAGAAAAAAAATCCAAAAAACGCCAAGTGAAAAACATACTCTTCAGGTTGATGTTGGAGGCAAATAACTCAACTACAAAAAACCATCAGGATTTTGCAATTTTAATTTTTCTGCTCATTGAAGCTTTCTACTTTCAGGCAATTAAAACCAGGCATCAAAGGCACATGAAATTGGGATGGGGTAGTGATTAATTTGCGGAAAAAAACGTTTACAACTTAGTTAGACAGACACAAATCAGGCATCCATATCTCAGGAATGGGGAGTATTGATGCACTGAGGGTAGCTGAGAGGAGCATGGGGAAGACAAGATGGAAAGTGTACATCACCATGGAGGGTAGAAATGTATCTGCCAAGTGCTACTCAGGATGAGGACTCAGGGTCAGATGCAGAGCTAGAATAGTCCTAGCCTATGAACAATTATTTCTTCCTCTTAACTTTGCCCCTACAAATGTTTCTGCATTGCAACAAATGCAAAAGCTAGATTTTGTGCTTATGCTGAAATTCAGTGTATTAAAGCCCATTCTCCAAAGAGTGTTGGGCCACTCAAATGAGGCAGAGGAGATACACTAAAATCTCCACAGGAATCAATTCCTTTGACTCTGAAAACCCAGACATCAACATTATCTCTCTCCATCAAAACCTGCCCTCTTCTAGTAAAAAATACCATAAATGCAGCACCACTCAGTCACACATCTATTGAATACCAAGCTCACTAATGATCTGCTAGAACACCTCCTCAATGCTTGACTGTGTCCATCTGTATAGTGCCACCTCCTTCAGCTGGGTCTTAGTGTTATTAAGAGTCCTTCAGACCACTTGATGAAAGAATTTCTGGAGAGCTATAGAATCACTTGCTTTATTTACATGGCTGTTGCTGTGAAAATTCCCCTCACTGAGGCCAGTTTGCAAGCCCTAAGAAGCTGATGTTTGTGCCCCCTTGGCAGAGATTTTCCTACACAAGCAGCAGCTGAATTGCACAGGAGAAGGGGTCCAGTGCACACTCTGAGCTGCAACAGGCAGTACCAGAGCTGGGCACACAAAATCAGCTGCTCAGTGCCTCCCTGGGCTGGTTTGGGCTGGGGTAGAGTTAGTTTTCTTCACACTTAAATCACAATGCTCCCCTCAGGTTTTGGACCCAGAATTTGGGATGAAGAAATATATCCAAGCCAAGAGAGAGGAAGTGAAGATGAAATTAGAGAGAAAACGAGACCTATTGAGGGTTTGGAAACCTGTTTAGAAGAAGAGCCTGGAATACAAAACTAGAAGGGAAAAGTGTTGAGATAGAGGGAAGAGGGGAGAAGTGATCCCTGGGAATATTAACAATAGATAAAAGAGCTGATGGGAAGACAGAAATTCTGTCAGCCAATACCACACCAATCTCTCAATTTTTAATTATTAAGGAAAGAGGTCAGTAAAATTCTATAGGATATTTTTTCCACCCTTTTGTACTGGAATAGTTATGGAAGGCAATAAATAAAAAGAAAGCAAGATGTTCTTGAAAAAAATATATTGATAGTGGTGTGATGGTTGATAAACATTGATGGTGTCTCTCATTGTCTGAGAGCAGGTGTTTTACCGACAGCTGTAACTGCCTTGATACCAGCAATCAAAATGCTCCATCTAAAACAGAAACTAAGAGAAGTCAATGCCCTTTCAAAGAGACCACATACATGTCCCAGCTTTGACCTGGAGAAATTGCCTAAAGGAATGAAAGGAGCCCAAGTTCCCAGACAAGAGACTATATAAAAAAGGGAAATCAACGTGTGTCAGATGTAATCTAGAGGCCTCTAAGAAATGAGCCTCTCAACAGCTCATCTGGCATGAAATAATAACAAATTGCAATCATAATGGTTTTGATATCTGGATGGATATCTGAGGTGTCAAAAGCACTAGCCCACACTTCCCAAACCACAGCCTCCTGAAAGACAGGCATTTAGAGGAGAAAGGGGCAGAGATGCAAAAAAACCCCAGTTGCTAGATTTGAGAACACATTTAAACCAAGACAATATCCAGACAGATCGTCTCATGGTTTGATTTTCTGGTGTGGCAGTAAAGTTAGCTAGGCACTCTTAGGATGTTTAACATCCTAAAAAATAATCAGGTCGTCCATTGCACTTAATGTACCGACAACAATTATCTCACTAAAATTATCTTAACATCTCTGAGCAAGCACACTGCACAGGGAAACTTCTAAGCTTTGGAATTTTCTTCTGCTGAAGAAAATCAGATTATTTTGTTCCTTATTAAAAAGCATTTCAATGCAAATATTTTGATAAAAATCTCCCCCTTAGTGTAATTTTGTTCTATTATAAAGGCATCATAACTGGTCACTGATCTGAATACAAGAGGCTGTTGACTTTGTCTCATTTATTCTACCACTTGTACTCCTTGCTAGATAAAGCAGAGTCATAAAAACTTCATTGCCTTGTGAAAAATTTAGACTTGTGCCAATCTTCTGCAATCTTATCCTCATATGAAGTTCACCAAACAGCAGGTTCAAGTCCCAGCTTGGAATATCTTTGCCTTGTCCAAAGGAACTTGATTATGCATCTTTGTGGCCTCAATTCATCAGCACAAATGGCACACCAAGCCAGGGATGATCAGGGAAAGCTCCAATTACATTCAGCAGACAAACTTCATTGCTGCTATTCCCAACAGAAAACCATATTTAGTCAGCCTGATCTAAGACACAACAAATACCATAAAGTTATGGATTAATGTTTATAAAAAGCTGTTCTTGATGACTCAGAGAACTCAACGTCTATAAAGTAAAACACATGAACACAACCCTTTGAGGAAAAAAGAAAAAAAATGAAAAAGGAGAAAGTCTAGCACTTCCAAATGTGGTGTGGAGGACTGTTCATTTCTCTAGACAAGATGCCAAAATGCTACTGAGCAAGCCATGAATGTTCATGGTTTCCCTATACTGAAAAACAATCAGCCCAGTGCAGGGAAAGCCTTCTACAAAAGTGCACAAGTGAAGAAATAACCTGATTCAAGCACTGTTTAAAACAGATCTGACAAGCCTGTCTGAAACCTGTACCTTTGGTGTTGGTGTAAACCCCAAACCCCATGCTTTTGCTGGAGTAGCTGCTGATAGTAATGGTTTGCCCTGCAAGTACAAAAAAGAGCTCCGAAAAAATATTTTATTAAAGGAATATAATTTCTACTGTACTAGATGTGTGCTGTAGAAAGCAGTAAAATTCAAAACAAAACAAAGGAAGCTATTTAACAGAAAAATGCTTTCCAGCAGGAACAATACTATTTAACAAACACGGTACACGACTTTTAAATTAAAAGCTCTGCAAAGTGCTTCACATGGGTGTCACACAGATCAGTCCTCACTGTATCCCTGTGGAAAGTCACGCAGTGCTTTCCTCAACCACTGAAAAGAATTTCAAGCTGCTGCCTCTGCCATTGCAGCACACATCAGAATCTAAATAATTACTAAGCCTTCATTCAATTTCCCATGTGGGAATTGAGAATTAGCTTCTTAATTCCTGTTGAATAAGCCTTTGATTTTTTTAATATGCAGAAGCAAATTGCAAGTTAGAGGTCAAGTTTATCAGAGCTCTCTTTTTTCTTGTGTGGAAAACACACAATTTACCAGCACTTGAGAATTATAGGCAACATTTTTGGTGATCAGCAATACAGACAGTGCTCTTTAAAGCCAGGGTGCAAAGTTACCCCCACAAAACTTGAACCCTGTGCTCTAAGTCATGGAACACCACTGAGAATTTCAGGGGGATAGCCAAGAACCTGACTTAGAATGCAGAATTAACTGCACTCCCACTACAGGAATGCTTTTTGTAGGTGGATGGGTCAAGGACACGATTTTCAAGTCTTGCAAAGTTATCAGCACCTAGTTAATTTCTCTCTGAAATTGAAAGCAGGAATATTACCTTGTAAATCTTCTACAGTACTTCCTACAGCAGGGTAGATTTGCCTCGGATAAGAAGGAGATTCTGAAGCATTAGCAGGGAAAGCCCCAAGGAAATTGCACACAATGACAAAGCCCTGCTCCAAAATGGGACAGCCTCAGAGGAGGCTGCACACATCTCAGATGGATTTTAAGGTCAAAAGTAAGTAGGAGATACAGAAAGCAATTATACCACAGGTTTGTTACAAAATTTGGCCAACAGCAGAATGACAGAGAGCTTAGCTGGAGGGGAGTGGAAAAATAACTAGAAACAAGGCCGGCAATATTAATTGCCTAGCATCTGGAAACAAATGTCGGAAGCATTTTGCTATGGGCAAAGATACTTGGACACAGCAAAGGATCCTAAAAAGACTGTTGCAGTTTCATAGAGCAGAAAGGACACTTAAACAAAGAAAAAGATGACAAACTGAAGTGTTTGTGCAGGCTTGGGAAGAGGAGGCTGGGTGGTGTGTGGCAGGTGGTTTGCTTGTTTAGATGTTATCAAAACTCAATTCATCCTGACATGTCCAAACTGATAGGAAGTGCAGCATGGACTAACATCAACATGAGGTTGTGAAGATTAGTTTAGGATGACTTTTAAAAATTGAAGTAGAAGTCTTTGTGTAGAGAAGAAAACACAAGATCTATAAAACAAGGAAACAAGAATGAGAGAATGTGGGGAACAAAGCCAACCCATACTTTGGAAAGTGAGAATAGCATAACAGTCAGAGAAGAGGAATCTGAAAATAATTCTGAAGGATACAAGGTGCAAAAGTTTAAGATGACAAATCTTTGTACCCAGGCTTTAGACTGTATAAAAGCTGGATTAGGTTGCTCAGAGTGGTCTGAAGAAATTGTTTTAGCCCTGTAAGAAATTATTTATATTAAGGAATCTTTAGTTTCAAAGAACAAATATCCAAACCAGGCAAACAAAGGATGGCTGAACTCTCTTAGTGTGGTGTTTGGCATAATTTCTATAGAGTGAGATGTGCCAGACTCTGAGGTTTCTTGCACAGAAGTAGCTCCCAGAGTCGAAGGTCACCAACAAGTCCTGTGATTATTTGGGAAGCCATAAGGATACTTGTGCCAAGGCATACTGGGAATCCAGCTCCCCACTCCAGTCCTCCTACACTACAGTGTATTCAGCACTATGTTCGAAGCAGCTGAAAAGGCTATTCCACTTGGTAAAAAGAGAGACCTTATCCTGAAAAATACACTCCTCTTTTCTTTTTTCTTTTTCCATTCTCTACATAGTAAGTAATGTGCTTCAGTAGTAAGCTAAATTTTAATGTTTGACATATATTTCTAATTTTCTACTTTATTTCAACTTTAAAATTATATCCTCCATCCCGTTTCATCATTGTTATTGGAGGTATACTACACAACTTTGGTCTTCCCATTTGCATGAATCTGGCAGACATCGATAAAAGGCAGCACTGCCAGCTAATAATTGTCTGATAACATATATTACAAGAAAATAAAGAGCACTTTCCCCCCACGTAACCCCAAACTGATTTTCCATCAGTTTCCATCAGTTTGATTGGGACTGTGACTGACTGCTAAAAAAAGTAATTGCAATTACTCACTCTTGAATTGAGTCAGTTGGCCTTGGTTGATCCAAGAGGTCATAGGATATGGTTCCTTCACAATATGATCTGCCACAATAGTGAATGGCACTCAAAATTCAGTTTTTGGTAATATTAATATACCATTAATTGTAATAAAAAGTTCACTTCTACATAGATGTGAGAAGAAATAAGGTGCTACAGCCCAACTTCAACTAAGAGCACAGCAAACCTTTCTGGAGCCCTTTGAAGGCACTGCCTTGTTGTCTTAAGGCTACATGGAAAAATAAGGCATGGTCTAAAGCAGAAAAAAAATCTCCAAAAAGGACCCATGTTTATCTCAAGTAATAATATAGCACTTCAGCAGCAGCAAAACCACCAAGACTTTTAAGACAGAAGTGTACAGACATTTACTTCACCCTAGTGTGAAAGTGACAACTCGAGCCACATCATCTTGTACCCAAGCAGAATGGGAAAATGGTCTACAAATGTGCAGACTTTTGTATATCAGGTTCATACTATTGCCTAAAACTTTTCAGTGCTGTATTTTACCTTACATATCCTGAATTATTTTAATTTAAATCTCCCCAGCGGTATGAGGTTCAAGACCAAGTGCTGGTGCTTACACTTTGACCACAACAATGGCCTTCAGCACTGCAGGCTGGGGGCAGAGTGGCTGGAAAACTGCCCAGCCCAAAAGGACCTGGGGGTGCTGGCTGGCAGCACTGAACACAAGCCAGAGTGTGGCCAAGGTGGCCAGGGGCATCTTGGATCAGTGAAAGTGTGGCCAGCAGGATCAGGGCAGTGTTGTTCTCTTTTAGTTGACACTGGCGAGGCCACACCTCAAGTGCTGTGTCCAGCTCGGGGTCCCTCACTACAGGAAACACATGGAGGTGTCCAGAGAAGGACAACAGGGCTGGTGAAGAGTCTAGAGCACAAATCCTGTGAGCAGCAGCTGAGGGAGCTGAGGGTGTTCAGCCTGGAGAAAAGGAGGCTTAGGGCAGACCTTATCACTCTCTACAACTCCCTGAAAGGAGGGTGTAGCCAGGTGGGAATCAGTCTCTTCTCCCAGGCAACCAGTGATGAGGACACAGTCTGAAGCTGCACCAGGAGAGGCTAAGGTTGGACATTATAAGGAATTCTTTCATAGAAAGGATGACTAGACATTGGAATGGGCTGTCCAGGGAGGTGGTGGAGTCATCATCTCTGGAGGTGTTTAAGAAAACACTGGACACAGCACTTGGTGCCATGGTCTAGCACACACACAGTGGTGTTTGGACAAAGGTTGGACTCCAAGTCCTCAGAGGTATTTTCCAGCCTAACTGATTCTGTGAGGCTGCTCAAACCAAAAACTAAATAGCAACAAACTCCTCAAGGTGCCATGACCAACAGAGTTAAAGCTCTCCTCAGGTCTAGCCATGAGGTATTGGAAGAGCCAAAGGTTTATTAGGTAGAGAAGAAATTTTTTTTTTTCCATATGCAAGCATTTGCTATCAAAGATATCAAACTGATTCTTCCTAGGTATTGAATACACTATCCTTTGAAAAGGAAAGGGGGAAAAGAAACACCAACTTTGTCTTTACCTTTCTTTCCCCTTTTTTTCCTTCCTTTGCAGTTAATTTCACAGACTGAAAGGGACTAAAAGTTGGCTAGTGGGTAATAGCACAGAAAAAGTTTAAGTGCTGATTTTCTGTCTAGAACAATTCAAGTTATCTCTCTAAAATTAAGGATTAATGGTGCCTGGCCATCAGGGTGAGAGAGCTTAGTTTCTAACGAATCCATAAATCCAAATTATTTTCCTGGATTACCTGAATTTCTCAAATGCATAGTTTGAACTGAATCACTTAAACTCCTGATTTAGAATTCCCCAAGACTAAAAATATCCTGTAAATTTTGAGACATTTTGATGCTTAAAAATAAGTTTAAATGCCCCAGATATGCACTAAGACTTTGGTCCTCATTCTTTTTATGTGAGCCCAGGCACTAGCAAAACAGAGGCTTGCATTTAGTGAAGTTTTTCAAGAAGGGGAAAAAAACAAACAAACATCCCCCATCCTCACAAAAAGAATATAAAAGAAACAACAAAATAATCATTCTATTAAGTCTCTGGTCTCTGAGACAGGCTACTGAAGCTACTGGTAAGAAAGGAAGAAAAAAAACAAGACTAGTGCAAGAAATAACCTTCACATTTCAAGCCCCAAGGTCAAATGTGACAGATGCTACTGATTCCTTCATATATTTTCCTTGACATCTATCAATGCAATCAATCTTAAGTGAAGTTGTAGATGCCAGAAAGGGAATAGCCTATTATGATTTGCAGCAGCCTTCAGAACCAGGTGAACTTTCTCTGTTTGAAGTGCTCTGTGCACCAGTATTCATACACCTACTGAAGTACTGCCTATATGAAGTATTAGTGCTTTATGACTTCCTTTCTCATGCATGCATGTTCACATTTCATGTTTTATTTAAGAAACACCTTCAACTTCACATACTTACACAAAAGTCTTCAGATCAATCTCAAGCTTGGTGATGAGGGAGGTCAACAATAAAAGACCACATTGAAATTAGGTGTCATTTGCTACGTTTTTATAAAAAGTTTGATTGATATATAGTATATAATACTGCAGCTCACCATTAATAGTGCAAGTAGAGGTGTTAAGTAATAATGGTAATTAAAATAAACCATGCTAAATTTGTCCTTGCCCAATTCTAATTTCTCCAAAACACACAGATCAAAATAAATTAAAATCAATCCTTTATTACAAACTCTAACTTTGCTGACAAGATTTCCTTGATTTCCTTTGTGTTCTCTCCACTCTACTAAGCATACTTAAAACCTTACTTGCTTCATAATTATGAATGTAACACATGGGAAAAAAACGATGAGAGGTGAAATTAAATCAGTGGGCACAATGACAGTCTGACAAGCACCCAGAAGTCAACATTCAAACTGTGGCAGCAATTCTGCTTTTCTAAATTACCAATATGCAACATAAACATACTTGATGTCTTCTCACCTACCGAAATAGAAAATGGGAACCCCATTAAATAGCAAGAAAGGATTGCATACAGCACCATGGGAACAGAAAAATAGCAAAAGATTGTAGCCACATTTGGTGTCATTTGAGATAAATCAGAGAGTGCTGTGCTCCATGGCAGGAATTATAACAACTCTTTTGCCATTACAAAGGATCAATAGCAGTGCTCTGCTTCTCTCCCTGTATCATCTGCGGGTGCTTGTAAAACCCAGCAGAACTGCAAGAGATGTCAGAAGAGACTAACCACATCAAAAACATCCACAGACTCACAGCAGCCAGAAACACTGCCATGCAACAAAACTAACTCTGATAGAACACAGTGATGTATTGTTCCCCACAGAGGAGTCCTACTGATTGTTTAGGAGTTAAGTTAGGAAGGTCTAACCAAAGGTGCTCCAAAATCCACAAGTTAAACTGGAGAAAGACCTTATTAACTCTTTAAAGACAGTGATAATTTCAAAAAGTATACAATTCTGCTGGTGATAAACAAGGACATAGTTACCTTCTGAGTAGGAAGCTTTCTTGTAAATATTATATATAAAGTTATGGCTGTATTTGGCAGAGTTTCTGTGTACCACAAAACAAGTATCCCTTTGGCAGCCTCTGGTGTTCATCCCTCAGAAACCATTCCCAGCCATCACCTCTGCCATTCTGCTCCTGGTGTGTGCCCCATTGCCCCACCCTACTGCAGTGTGATGCTTAGCCACCTTTCTTCCTGCGTGCAATACATCAGCTGCAGGGAAATATGTCAGCTAAGAAAACAAAACAAACAGGTGTCTTCCAAACAACCATTTCTGTAGCCCCTCTGGCTTATTATGGAACTCATACAACTCTAGTTCACAGCTTTGTTTTTTCCTAAAGAATGAAACCAGAGGAGCAAACAGAAAATCCATAGTTCTATAATCACACCCAGTAATTTACACACAAAGACAACATGGGTGAGCTCTGGTAACAAATAAATACTTGGGGCCCATGATGTCTTTACCTAGTACAATTTCATAGCTTTACATATATTCTACTTAAAATCAGCCTCAAGTGCTGTCATCCAAAACCTTGGCTTGCCTGGTTTCCCCCTGAATGAAATAGTAATACCTGACAGCATCTGCTTTTTTCTCTTGTAAATGTAGATGAACTGTGAAGACCTTGTAAGATATTAATAGATGTAATTTGGGTTATACAATTTAAAAAGGCGGAAAAAAAGGGAAAGAAGATATTAGTGCTGTGCATAGTTCAAGATCTGAGAAAATCCACCTTGGAATTAACTTATTGCTTTATCACCCTTAATATGCATTTTTTTCAATAAAACACATTCTTCCTGCTATGAGCTTGATCTCAGGCAACGGCATGGACTCACTACTGCACATACAAAGTCACACACTTCACACCTCTGGTTTGCAAAGCAATATATAAAGCACATAGAAGCAAAGAAGTGTCAGCTGTGAAACTTTAAAGTGTTTTTATTTCTAGCACAGACTCATCATTGGGGAATTCAATTACTTTGTGCCTAGAGCTAAAATCCTTATAAAATTTTAGAAATTATTTGGTTATAACATGGTCAAAGAACTCATTATAAAAGAACACAATTGTTTGCAATTTCCAAGACAAAATAAAATATTGAACAGAACAGATTTCCACTGTAGGATTGCTAGTTCATTTAAGAACTCCATTGAATTATTCTTGACTTTCGATCAACTATACTGGATTCCTATTTAAAGGAAAAAAGATGCTTTAAAAAGTGAGATTTACATGTTTTGTTATCAGAGCTGGAATAGCTAATATTATCCCTCCAAACAAAGGAGGGCACTCAAATTCTGGAATGAAGATTCAGGGCAAATGGTGACAAATTGCTACCTTCTCATCTGTGGCTGTGAGAAGCTATTTAACCATCCCCATGTGACATTTATGTGGGCACAGTAGCAGAGTTTTTCTGCACTGCTGAGCTGAGAGGAAAGTTACTGCCTCTTGCAGTGAAGGGACAGGACCAAAGGAGGAGGGTAAAATGAACCAGCTGGTGGCTCCAACTGGAGTTTTCCAGCACGTGGAGTACCAAGGAGTCAGACATACAAACCCATGAAAGCCACAGGCACATCCTTAGCCCTCCACACCCCACAGAGATGCTGTTGGGGAGCAAGCTGCACTTCTGGCAAGCATATGGGACAGTCAAGCTATAACCAAAGCCACCTTCTGCAAAAGCACAAACCCTCTTTACTGTGGTGACGATCTCCATCTGCAACACACAGCTGAGTCATCCATGCTATCCCCAGCAGATGGCAAAGGCAGGAATTTGTTACTGTACTTAAAGCAATCTTTGCCTTCCCTCCAAGGCTCCTTACATTTGGCACTTGCCTGTGCTCCCAGGGAGTTCTGCCCACCCACAGATCCGAGCCACAACTCCTCCATGCTGAGCGTTTTACACACAGCAATATTCCCTGGGAGTGCCAAGGAGCAGAGGCAGTGCCAACGCAGGAGGCACTTTGCACAAAGCATGTTTATTAGCTGTGACACAGAACACAGCATTTGCAAAGAGCTAAGGAAGAAGACAGCTGCTGTGGCTCCTCTAATTACCTCTCCCCAGACATCAACAGCAATTTACAATTTGGATGATGTTGCTGGAACTAAGTATGATCTAGATCCACACACAAGCTCTCCTCCTCACTTTTATAGGCCATGTGTTATATGAGAATTACAACTATTCAAACTGTTTCTATGAGTTAGGTTATCTCCTGCAAGGCTTTTTATTGCACATTCTCCTTTTGCTACTGGAAGATACAGAATTTGCTGTAGACAGTAATCAGATAATCACATCTTGTTACGAGGACAAGCCAGCAGGATTTGCTATTAGCAGCTCTCTAATCTATCACATCAAAACAAAGAACATTTGAGATGTTTGGTAAAAATTATGCTTCTTAACACATTTCACAACAAAGGTAAGAAATAAAAATTTTAAATAGTCGGTATATAGAGCAGGTAGAACATTAGCCTCACATATATCCAAATTAAATTCCGAGTTACTCTACTCCTACAGCATCTTGAAATATTTACTGTGTTCATCTCCTGCTGTTTTGCTGCTAACAAAAATTTAAAAGAATACACAGGAAGTCTGACAAATTAAAACATCATCAAGATTAATTGCACAAAGAGGATAAAACATTTCAAAAAGTTGCACCCTTGAAAGATCAAAAGCTTTCCTCCCCTGCCAGTAGTTCTGAACAGCTTTATGGGCAAAAAAAAAACAGAAGTGAAGACAAAACTGAAAATGTATGCAGGCACATGAAACTGCAAAGACTCAGTAGATATTCTAAGCCCAATGGTACACGTGGGTTAAGAAGTAGTAAAAAGCAATCACAGAGAGAGAATTAGAACAGAAAAGCTTCAACCTGAGGATGAGAATCCACACTCTATCTGTACATGCAAGCACTGGGAATAAATGTGGTGTTGATTTAGAGACTCAATTACCTGGATCAGGAAGTTTGCTAATGCTTTGTATAATAAAATAAGCACCAACCTCTACCTTCTATGACATTTTAGACCCATGCAAGACAAGCATCTCCTCAGTGGCATGTCCTGCTCCCCTCAGATGAGCAGCATGCATTTTGTGGCTCTACTGCTACACAATCGAGTGATTTTTCTCAGTTGAAGCTGGGAGTCAAACGAGGGGATGAGACTCACCCGTGTTTCTCTGGCCTCTCCTCTGACAGGGTTTCGCTGCTGCTCTCATCAATGGGATGGACACGAGCAATGTATTCTCCACTCTGCTGGTAAAACTTGTACACAGCCACTTGAACTACACATTGATCACTGTTGCTCCTCAGCCAAGGGCTCAGGATGGTGGGGCTCGGCCTCTCTGATGCATTGAGAAACAGAAAAGAACCTGGAACAGAGGATGCAACAAGAAAGATTTAACAATTAGAAAAACCCCAAGGCCTCCTAGATTACAGATGAATACTTTCAAGTTTTGTCTCAGCTAATTCTGCAGCCCTTCCATACCTCACAGTCAAAGACTGTATTTGCCAATTAGTTTGGAAAGCTTGCCCATTTTGTATTAAACTTGTTAAGATTAAAGCAACATTTCAACTCACCTCTGAATGGTTCAAAACAAATATTATATTTAGATTTAACTCCGAGAAGAAAAAAGCCCACACAGGTGATTAAGGAGTTTTAGCTTTAGATTCTTGTCTGCAACCTCTCAGATCTGGTTCAGACCCAAATATATTAGCATTGGTCCTGTTGGATCCTGATTTGACAGCTCTGGTATATACATATTTATTTATAATACTTTATACTGTATCAGGTCCTCTCATCCAAATAAAGAACACAAATTCAATAGCTTTTCTTATGTTCTTCTACAAACAGAAGACTGCAGCAGTTTTAAGTCTAATATTGGAGACAGGATAAAGGCCTGATACAGTTTCATTTCTTCAGCAATTCATTCTAATGTATTAATTTTATATGCAGCTAATCCACATTAAACATTTCATTATTATCCACTACATTGACTCCCTCGGCCTAATTCTATTTCAATACAATCTGAGGCTTATCCAGTGGGACAGAGGTAATGTATTTTCATCCCATTGCTGCTCATTTCAGGTGAGTCAAATGACTCCCTTTCGGCACCTGACTAATTTATCAATTTGTCCACAGAACAAGCACGCTGGGGCCTGTAGCTGGCAAATGAAAGGGACCAACCCTTGAAGCAAGAAAAAGTATGATATTCCACAAATTCTAGCAAGACTGGTCAGGTAATGAAATCTCATTGTCTTGATTATCTGGAGCATCCATTAATACAGCCTGTCTGTTAATACGGAAAACATGCAGGTCTGATGAAGAGTAATTTCATTCAGAGAGAAATTAAGGCTCAACAGGGCTGTAACTGAAGCTTATTTTTAAATGTGCATGAATTTTAGCCAGAGCAGAAGCTTGTTTTTGAAAACGCCAAGGCTGCAGCTTCAGAGAAATGATCTCCTACATCATTGAGCGTGGCTCATATGATGTCCAGGGTGTCTAAGAAATACTGTTGAGGAGTTACAAATGAATCCTTCTCCTTTTCACCTCAAGGGGGTAAGCTCTGGAGCAGGAGGTGCAAAGCAGCCACTCTGAGCTCCTGGAGCAGTTCACCTCCTTCCATAAGGCATTTGGTGAATTGTCCTTATTTGATTGTCCTCAATTCTCTCCACTGAACAGAGAGCCAAGAGCTCGGATTTTAACAGCTGACAGTCAGGTGCTGGTTTAGAACATGGGAACTGCACTTGTGTTCACAGATGTCCCCCCAAAAAAAGTCTGATTTGGCAAATCATCTCAGGTCACGCAAAGAGCAATAATGGAAGGGCTACAAATGAAAACTCAGTTCCTATCAAACACCATTTGCCTCACATACATACATTTATCATAAACAGCATTTTTGATATATTTGTCAAAAGCTATGTTCTTGACATTTACACCACATTAATGACATCTAAAACTAGAAAACATCTGTACTGAAAGAAACGTGAAGAAATATATAAAGTACAGCCTGCTCAGATGTCAAGATTTTCAAACATATGAGAGTGAAATGCAGTCACAGCTTTTTTTTTTCTTGATAACAAGATTCCTATGTCTAAATAGTAGTCTTTAATACAGTTGCTAATGGAATTGTTTGATGAATTTAAACAAAGTTTTTGTCAGTCATTTTTGTTGGTCAGTAAAAGAGAAAAAAACCCCAACAACACAAAATCCAGCTACATGTATCATCCTTCCCTGTCTCTCCCTTTTGTTGCCAACAAAAGAGAATTAGAGCAGTAAATCTTGTGGCTTTAATTTTACCATCCCCATAAGAACAATGAAATCTCTGACATGAAAGGGAGCAAAGAGATTTCTGCTGGTGGCAGAAAGACACTAAGTGTTGCAATAATTACTGATGGTAACTTGCCAGGTGCAAGAGCCATTTGCACATCTTACTGCCTTGCAACAGGGAGTCAGATTTTAAAAATAACAAACAAAGGCAGCTCTCATTCCTTCTTTTCTTGCAGTAGTTCTAAATCAAGGGAGCTGCCAAGGATAGTTCCCCTTATGCCCTGACTTGAGGTCAGGTTTGAAACATCAATGAAGTCCAGTAGTAGGCCAGGGTGGCTGCTACAGCAAATTTGTGAGTCACAAATCTCCTTTGTTCTGACTTCTTTATTTCTACTCTCTGTCTGCAGGGCTCACACTGTGCAGTTGCAGCTTATTACTCATCACATGGCCAGTTGTACCTGCTGGTTTATATTGCTAAAAGGAGTACAATTTTGCCATGGTGGGCTTACCCCAGCACACTCTGCCAGGATGCTGCTCCCAGGAGGAACAGCCCCACAGCAGCTGCTGTGAAGTGGTGCCTAGGAAATCACTGCAGAGGGCACAGCTCCACAATGGATTACACTGTGCTGGCCTCACCACTCTTGTCGGAAATGTCCTCCCAGTGCATACTTTTGGGGCAATCACCTATCTGGGCAAATACTAGAGCTGTAAGAGATTGTATTTTTTATAATACATACATGTTTATTTTATTTTAAAAGAGGAGAGAACAAACATAAATTTGTTCTTGTTTTTGAAAGCTCAGCTACCTCATGGGTGACTTCCTTGTCTGCAGCAGTATTCTTCTCCTCTTACTGCTCTTTTAGTTTGTAAGTGCCAAGCAAGGACTATCAGAACATCACTTAGCTCTGGTGTTATGGGACCAGTTTCCCAAGTTGAAATGGGGGTACTTACTCTAATACCAGAGAGATGTTCTTATACAGCAGAATTTGAAGATTCTGGGATTACGCCATGGCACCCACAAAGGAATAATTAATGAATCTGATGTGTGAAATGATAAATTTTGAACACAAATCCCTATGCTTTTCCCTTCCCTCAAAAGCACAATCTCTCAGGCACTGCCTGACAATGTTTCCCGAGATGCTCCCCCAATATGACCACCATTTCCAGGATCAGCCTAGAGACTGCTACTTAGAGTTAAGGGATTGCCTGGAGTTCGATTCCACATACCTGCCAAGGGATACAAGAACATTCTATTTCACAGCAAGAGAATTTCTCAGCAAAACTGTGGTATTTTTGGGGTCTCTGGATAGAGGAGGAAGGAATGAATCTGACCCCTTGTTCTTAGAAGGCTAATTTATTATTTTATGTTATATATAATATTAAAGAATGTTATACTAAACTATACTAAAGAATAGAGAAAGGATACAGACATAAAAGGTTAGAAAGAATGATAATGAAAACTCATGACCCCTTCCAGAGTCCCAACACAGCTGGACAGTGATTGGTCATTAAGTAAAAACAATTCACATGAAACCAATCAAACATGCACCTGTTGGTAAACAATCTCCAGACCACATTCCAAAGCAGCAAAACACAGGAGAAGCAAAATGAGACAATTTTTGTTTTCATTTTTCTCTGAGGTTTCTCAGCTTCCCAGGAGAAGAAATCCTGGTGATGGGATTTTTCAGAAAATATGATGGTGATACAAAACCAGAAGCTACCTGTTCACCTGTATTTCCCCACAGCAGGAATTCCATATTGCATACTTTGAGATCATTCTGTAGACTGTATGACTCCAAGGCTCCAGCCAGAATTTCCTTGCTGTTATTTTCTCCTACTGGCTTGCAGCTCTAATAAGACTCTTGGGATCCCCCTGGGTGAATAGCTAGAAAAAGCACTGTAGCTTCCACCCAACTTCTGCCGCTACTTAGATACCAGGGGACATAAGCTGAGACAAAAGGTGCCATCATGGTTCAGGCTGCCAGTGTGACATCCTGCTGCTCAGGACTCTGGAGGGTCTGTTATTTATCACAAAGATCTTCACCAATGAGTCATTGCAGGACTCTTTGGCTGCAGGTTTTAAATTGGACCCTAGCTGCACAATGTGATGCTAATGTTGAAGAGATGCAGTTAAAATAATTAAATTGTAACTAGATATACACCCACAGACCCAGGCACTTAGCACAGTCCTGAGCTCATTCATCACCATCAGACAGAACCCAGGGTTTGCAGTGGGAACTGTAGTCAGTATTTTGCCCCCAATATGCCCATGTTTGTGTTATATGACAGAGAAACTACTAGCTGATACTGCTCCATGGTGTTCCAGAAAGTGCTGGTCTAAATGGAAATACTTTATTTTTCATATTCCCTCTAAACACGCACATACTGTGTGACAAACCTAGCAATAATATTCAGCTTCTAATGACAATTTTTCCCTGCCTTTTAAATAGCTGCAGTCATAAGGCAGTGGTGTTACTCATTCTCATATGTTGTGTCTGATAACATCTCTGGCAACTTGCTGTCACTTCAGACAAACACACATGAAAAGATATTTATGCTTTAAGCACAGTAGATTATTGCAGTTGACATAAAAGGAATATTACAAGACAAATTAATATATCCTGCACGAAAAATTGCTGTTGATCCTTTGGAAACTTGTTTACAACATTTTAACATTCATGTCACACAAAGGGAAGGATGGTTTATCAGCTTAGTAGCAAGATGTTTTTGAGGTGATGAAGACAGCTTCAAGTTGTGCTGTTCAGGACTAATGAGGTAACAGATTATTTATAAACAACAAAACTGATGTTAAAGTACTATGCAGCCACAGACACACTATGAACAAAGCACGAAAAGGTTTTCAAAGGAAGAAATACAAACTCGTAAGCCTACTACTTAATCCCACATCAGCAACAAAGCCCATTCCCACAATCTCTGGTCCAACATCTTATCTGATGTGGATGCACAAACCACCTGAAACTCATGCCAGGGAAGGCTGAAGCAACCCTGAGGTGCTCTCAACACAGAGCCATTCCTTTGGCCCTAGGAAGTGGGTAAACTCGGAATCCTATTGCAAGCCCTTTGAACAGCTGGTCATCTGGCAGCTACCCAACAGCTTAGAATGCACCCTGCTAACTGCTCATGTCCTAAATCCTTCCTGGTCAATCTTGGGGAAAAGCACAAACAAAGCCAGGTCAGGCTCTTCTGCTCAACACCCTCATGATGTCAGTGCAACCCCATTGCATCCTTGGACCTTTCTGAGCCAGCAGCCCTGGAAAGATGGATGCAGCCCAAAAAGACAGCAGCCTGAGAAGTCACATTGGGAAATAGGGGCCCTCAAAGTTTTCACCCGAGAAAATAGCAAACAGCTCTTCTGGGACAATACACTGAGGCAATTCTTCAGCTTGCACCTGAGGTCTGGGACTTTTAGCATGTGATGAGGCTGACCTATTAAAGAGCAGCTCTGTGGAGAAGGACCAGGGACTCTCAGTGAGTGACAGGTTGAGTGTGAGCCAGCAGCATGTCCTCACAGCCACGAGGGCCAGTGGGATCCTGGAACACACTGGGAAGAGTGTGGCCAGCAGGGCAATGGAGCTTATCCTGCCCCTCTACTTGGCTTTAGTGAGGCCACATCTGCAGTCCTGTGTCCAGTTCTGGGCTCCTTAGTGCAAGACAGACACAGAGCTGCTGGAGAGGGTCCGACAGAGGCCACAAAGATTATCAGGGGTTTCTCTCTCATGTGAGAAGAGACTGCAGGATCTGGGCCTGTTTATTGTGGAGAAGATACTGAGGGGATCTCATCAATGCATGTAAATAGTTCAAGACGTCAAGGGGATGGTGCCAGGCTCTTTTCAGTGGTGCCCAGCAACAGGACGAGGAGCATTGTCTGTAAACTGAAACACAAGAAGTTCCACCTCAGCATGAGGAGGAATTTCTTTACACTGAGGGTGGCAGAGCCCTGGCACAGCTGCCCAGGGAGGCTGTGGAGTCTCCCTCCCTGGAGACATCCAGACCCCACCTGGACACGCTCCTGTGTCACTGCTCCAGGTGACCCTGCCCTGGCAGGGGCTTGGAATGGATGCTCTCCTGAGATCTCTTCCAACCCTAACAACTCTGTGATTCTGTGAAAAGCAAGACTCAAAATACAGCTAGGCTGACTTAATCTGAGCACAGTTATAAAGCAGCAATTTAACAATCTTTGCAAAACTGATAGATTGTTATTCTGAACATAAACTCCATCTTCCTACTAAAAGGATTTTATTACCTTTCACGTACAAGTTCAATACTCTTCCAGATTAAATTAGAGCTGTAAAAACTATTAACAGTCAACGTCTGTTGGGGACTGTACAGTAGAAAAAAATTATTTAAATCAAGTTTTATAGTCTTTAGAGATGCTGACTGGAGAGAACATTTCCACTAGTATCACAAAACATCCCACAGAGCTGGTCTCTGCATTCTTCATTTCACACTTGACTTTCAAATTAACTATTCAAGCAAAACTCGTAGCAGGAGCTCAATAGTTGGCAAAAGCCATGAGAGAACTGGGCACTACCTGAGTGACAACATTAAAGAAAAGATTCTGTTATGCTTTTTCTGGGCTTATATACACAGATTTTCTAATTGCCTCATCAAGGCTCCAAAATGTGCTGAATGCGAAGAATGTGAATGGTCTCCAGTGCTGAGTGCAACGTGACTGCATAAGCACCGGAAGATTTGCAACCTGCTACACTTGCATTTGACTTAAAATTCATGGAGGTAACGGCCTTTGAATTATTACAAAATTTGGAGCTGAACAATTCTTAACCATCTAATTATGGTAATTGGATGATATCTTACCTCTTTGGGAGTCGATCAGAGCTCCTGCCATTAGCTGAAATAGAACGGGGATTTCACTTCTAATACCGAGCAGGAGTGTGAGCACGTTTCTCTGGATGATGCAAGAGCAATTCAGAAGCTCTAATGAATTCATACTAACTCTGGTGGGCATGTCATACATTTTACAAATGGACAAGTTAGGGCAGACATTAAACAACTGCAAACAGCATGCAGCCAAGATTGGTATCAGAGCTGAGATCTGCAAGTCAAAACTCTTTAAAAATGACCTTCTATTTCAAGTATTTTTCATTTCCCAAATATAAAGACGAAGGCCAATAATCCATCAAAGCAAAATAAAGTAAAATTTTGTCCTGTTACTAAGGCATCAAGCAAATTTGATTTGCCCCTTATGATGTCTCTTAAATTCAATGGCTTCACTCATATAAAACCTTGTCGCTCAAACAACCAGCATTCACTGCCACCCTTGGGAACTGCAGCAGTGTTATAGAAATGTGACTTGAAGTTAGGAAAGACAGGAGTCCTTCATTTTCTCACACTCCAGCCCCAGAAAATTTCTTTATTGTTTTAACTATTCTCTTGGAAGCAACCTTGAAGCCTTACGCACAGAGGGAGGAGTCTCTTAGCAGTGACCTTCACACAATTCTTTCATAGATTTCCCCTGTCACTTCCCTATGCCCAGGTGCAGTGCATGAGCTGCAGTCCAAGTGAATACCCTTTAAAGACTTGTTACTATTTATCAGCTTAAACTCCAATAATCCCTAGCATAGTTATATGGAAAAACTGGAGCTCATCACAGTACCCTTTAGACCGACAACAATAAATAAATAAATAAATAAATAAATAGATAAAATACGTTTTTCTCACAAAGCAGTTTAGATCCAGTTTTTCAAAAGAAAAGTCAGATGGAAGAAGAAAACAATTAAAAGCTCCAAGTATTGCCTTCTGTAACAGGAGCTATAGCCAGATGCTGTTACAGCCCAATTCCTAAATGACTCAGCAACGTTTGCTCCCAGCTAAAAAGCACTGAACTGAAAAAAAGTAGTCAGTTAATTAAAAACTTAAAATTCAGTGCTGAAATTAAAATCTTTCCTTGAGAATGACAGAAGAGTCTTTAAATAATTCTACCTTGCACAGCTGATTAACCAACATGCATCTCCTCTTTTGCTGCTGACAGAGGCGAACAGCAAGTTGCTTTTGAGATGCCTGTTCTGAGACACGAGGATGGGAGAATTTTCTGTCATCATGAGCAAGACAGACCTAAAGGGAAAGCTATGAGGAAGCTGGTCCTGTCAGTAAAAACAGAGAGGCAGAATGCCTGTTCAGGAGCTCAGTGTGTGCAGTAGTTAAGGGAAGGGTGTGAAAGGAAGCCTAGTGCTGTGCCTCTAGTTTCTGTTTTGCCCTCGAGTGTGCTTATTTGATTACACTCAGGAGGCTGGAAGCTTAAAAATTAAGAAGTTCAGCAATACTATGATGCACAAATGCCTGAATAGAAATGTGCCTGGAACAGAATTGCAGCCATTCAGTTCAGTGATGTCAGGAAAACCATTAAACAAGTAGTTAGTACTGCAGGTTAGTCCTCTGAAGAACTAGAAAGCCACAAGAGAAGGCACCTAATTAGATCTCTGTGGTGTAGCACTCCTCCTTCTGCATTTTCTGTCAGGATTAAACTCATCGCACAGAAGCTGCCATTGTGTCAGCTTTAAGTGCACAAGAGTCATAACTCAGACCATTGGAGAACTATGACATTGGTCCACAGATAACATAAATAAGATAAATCATGACAGGATGATGCATTTTAATGTCTCATACATTTCAGTTTGTTGTTGTCATCATCTTCTCCACATACATGCATGTACATCCATGCACACAGTGCCAGGAGTCTATTAGCTGGCCAGCTGTCATTGTAAGTAGTGGGAAATGTGGTGATCCTATCCAGAGCTTGTTAAATGCCTCATAGCATAAAGCATCTGTCACCAAATCCCCGCTCATCCGAAGGTTCAGCCATCCTTCCTCCACCTCTAGTCCAAACCACTTCCATCCACCTGCCTGTCAGTGACTCAGGTATCACTCTGCATGCCAGTTTTTTTTGGCAGACCCCTTTTCACTCACCTTTTAGCCCTAGAGCTTCTTCATACTTTCTGTGCTTTCTTAAGTCATCATTGCAAGGATGAAAAGGGAGGAAAGTGCCTTAGCACACCAGTTAGAGGATGGAAAGAAATGCAGATGGCAGAAACCTTTTGAGGACCCTGTGCTCTACTATGAAAGCTGTCCTGGCTGCTGGTTTTCCTTCTGCTCACTCAAAAACCCCACTTGAATGTCAAGTGTAAGAAAAAAAGCAAGCTTCACCAACATACCAGTTGTCAATGACCAGACAAGTGAGGGGACAGTGATCTTTTCCCTAGGTCTGATACTGAGCTAGATTTTCTCTGAATGTTGATAGACATGCTGAAAAATGCTGAGGCAATCAATGACAGAAGAGGATTCCACCAGCTTACACAGTTTCTGTTCCCTGGGCCTCTGATAACTTTTGTATTCTCCAACAACACAGTTAAACTTCACACTTAGCATTTTAGAAACAAAACACTGCAGAAAAATTAAATTATTTAACTTCAGGATGCTAAAAAATGCCTTTTCCAAATTGGAAAAGACAATACAAAAGTGAGGGGCTTGCCTCATAATGTGGTAAAATCAGGCATCACACAGAATTAGTAGTCTAAACTGCTCACTTGCCAACAATCTTATTTATGATGGCAACATATATTTGAAAGGGCTAGTTTCATCTGCTTCTTTCTGTTAACTCTTTAATTAAACTCTACCTAATCTGCCTTTCCTGTGAAATAAAACAGATGCTTCTTTCTATTCTGGAAACATGTGAAGGAGGGACTGTGGTTCAGGTGAAGGCTACATGTCCTGGTGGGATGAGATCTCAGACTGGACTCCAGCTGTGTGTTCTTGGTTCTGGCCTCTCAAAGATCTTCCAGCACAAAGAAGCAAACAGCCTATCCACTGCTGTCACTGTTTTAAAATGGGATCACTGAACCAGAGGAGCTGGAAGGTCCTTCCATAGGTCTCCGTCCAATGTCCTGCCCTGAGCAGAACCATCACCAACACTAGGTGAGGGCAGTTACAACTTCACCCTCAAAAGCCTCCAGGCATGGAGATTTGCCAGCTTCTCTGGGCAACCTGCTCCAGCACTGCACCCTGCTCCTGGTTAATCTGGGAAATCCAACCTGGACCTCCCAAATGAGAAGTTGCTGCCACCGCCTATTGTATCCTCTGCCATGGTGTAAAAGTATTTGGCTTTACCTTCTGTGTGTCTCTCTGCTGGGTGGTTGTAGCCCCCTCCAGCTCACCTCTCAGACCCCTCTCCCCAGGCTAAGCAAGCCCAGCTCCCTCCAGCTCTCTGAGGGATATATCCTGCAGACCCTGAACACACAGCAGCCCCACTGGGCCCTGCCAGTTTCCCCACATCCCCCTTGACCAGGGAAGGGGAGCCAAGGCCAGACACAGCAATCCAGATGTGGCGTCACCACCACTGACCAGTCCAGAATAAATAACTTCTCACACCTGGATGTCTTCCTGCTATCTTATTTTGGATGGCTGCCCTACCCTATTTGTTACGGGTTAGGTCCTCCACAACCTTCAGGTCTTCTTCAGCAGGACTACTCAAGGCCACCACTTCACAGCCTGGGAAACGGGATACTGCACCAGCAAATCCTGGTGCAAGAGCAGAGCTTATTACTTCTGATGGCTTCACAAGGCTCCTGTTAAGCTATTCTTCAAGTTTGCTGAGACCCCTCTGGAGCAAAGTTTTGCCATTCACTGCATCAGCAGAGTGTCCTCTCCTTTCAGTGGAAGATCACCTACAGATTTGACCAGTATCTCATTTGCTAGGTCATGGCTGAGAATACTGAGCACTACCAGCCCCAGTTCTGACTCTCCCAATCCATGCTGCCGTTTCCTTGAACCCATGCTGTTACATGCTGAGGTCTCTAAAGGCAAAGAAATCCACTGAAATTCACGTTCCCAGTATCATCTGTCGATAAAATTGCTTTAACATGTACCAAGGAAGACTAATGGATTATTTGAAACACTTCATTCTCCCACAGGGCCTAGGAGACTCATTGAAGGCCAGACCTCTTTACAGGGAGTACCTCAGAGAGTCACTGCACCAGGATCCAGGAGAATGAGGAAAAAGACAGCTGGCAGCTACAGAGAGACAGACAGTGACAGCAGCACCCATGGAAACAAAGAGGAGCTTCAGTCACGTCAACAGTGACCACTGAAGCACAAGCAGATCAAAATGTTTTTGCTACAATGACAAACCATAATTTCTGTGCCTTGCCTCCTCAGTTGGCTTTTCTTATTGTGATTGCACTGCGATTCACTTGAAAATTATATTTCTGCTGAGGAAGAGCCTTTTTTTCTCTACTTTTTCTGCAAACTGCCTATCACACTTCTGGGCTCTGAATACTGTGAACTGACTGAAATAAGGAGGACACTACTTTTTCCAGCAGTGAAAGAGCTGGAAAAAGTCTCCACTCTTCATGCAAGCAAATACCCATGGGGCTTCAATGTTGGTTTCACATGAGTACAAACTGTAGAAGTTCAAGCTCTCAATGCACATTATGGATGAAAGACTGTACAAGCTCTTTTGCTCTAAAAACAAAAAGCATGGCCACAGGGGAGCTGCCCACTGAACAGGGCATGCCAATCATCTCACATGTTGCAATCCTACCTTCAGCATGACTTACAAATCAATCCTTTGTCTCAAGAGAGAAATGTTTATCTTAAAAAACAACTTTCAACAGCACAAAGCCTAACTATAATGGAGGAATGTTACATGAAATTTAACTAAACAGGACTAACCATGATACATCATATGACTTTTCTTCTTCCAAAAAGAATAATTAAATGTCTCCAAAATGTCACCACAGAACTAACTAAGCATTTCTACCTCAAAAAACAAATTGCCATATAGATTGTCAGGGGAAAGGTAGGTCAAGGTGTATCTCCAAAATATACAAAGCTCTTGCAACCAACTACATTCACTTTCAGCCTTACTGAAACTATCTAATGAGAAAAAAAAAAATCAAGTAGTCAGACTTATCATTCTGCTGGCATCCTGAACAAATTACCTTTAGCTCATTGACATTCTAATTTTCTAGAAACAGGCATAGTTATGCTAGAAAGGTTATGACTTGTGTATTTATCTTTGTTACAATTATTCTATGCTCTTTTCACTTCCATAAGATATAGCATAAATGAGAAATCCCATTTTATTTGGTTTTTGTTAGCTGCAGAATGTAAGAATTACTGTCTTATTAAAAGATATTTTTCTACTCTAGTTTTAGTCTGGAGATAACAGAACAAGGAATGGATGGCAGGGTGAATTGGAAACGGATTGTGGCTCATAACACGGATTTTACACAGCCCGGAATGACAGACTCAAGAGTTTAGAAGCTGGCTCTGCTCAACAGAGAAATTGCAGCTGATGGTTTCAGTGAGTCCCCACCACAAAGCCATTACCATTATCAGTACCACAGTGAGCCATCTCAGTGGTAAGCTGGTGTAAATGAAACTTTTGTGGTTCCTGTAATGCAGACACACCATGGATTTTGACCTCAGTGCTGCCTCATTCTATCTGCACTAAGCCCAAATTGCCCTCCAGTGCTTATCCCTGTGGAACAAAACCCCACTAAATGCAACTTCTGGATAGCAAGTGCAGGAGGTACAGAAGTGATTCAGGAGCCCAGAGAGATCTGGCATATGAGTGGGGACAGCTTGCCTTAACACAACTGTCCTCACCCTCCACTTCCCACCCTGGTGACAGATGACTTTCCTGCTAGTGAAGAACAAGTGGAAACACTTCATTTCACAAAGTGATGCATTATGGCAACTGGTGCAGTATTTTATGCAACATGGTACAGACAGAATTCAAAAGTAAGCTAAGTGAATTTAAGGTACTTCTGGGAAACCACCCATGTTGTCCTTAAATTCACAATGGTCACTGGTCCTCTACAGGACAGCAAGGAAAGATGCTTAGGGCTTAGTTTTAATAAGGGTGCTTTTAAAAGCCCATACTTCAAAACACCATAGTAATAAGAGAGGAGAGATCTTACCTATTATTTCACTTTTACATCATTCACATAATTTGCCTCCATTTTGCATTTCACCTACAGGTCACTTTTCTTTTCATGATTGTGCTGCCTTCCTTTCCTAATTGGAGGCATTAGCACAAGGCTGCCAAATCTTGTGGCAAGGGATGTTATTTAAAACCAGACAAGATTCAGCTTTCTTTGACTTCAAACAAAACCTTATGCCCACCTGTCAAATGATCCAAGGTTCAACAGACCCATGTTTTTCTGAAAGCATCACATGTGGCCTTAAATCAGCCTGGCAGCCTTTTTTTAAGGGTGGAAAATAAACTCCCCTAGGAATAAGCTAGAGGAGGCAGCAGAGATGTAAGCTGTAATACAACAGTGAAGAGCAGAGAATTCTCCTATTTCCAATGACATCCAGCCACACAGGATTTACTGCTATGGCTTTTCAATAACCCAAGTCCTACACAGAGTGAATGTGCTATAGACTGTTATGAAGTGGTTGGCAGAGACTCCATAAAGGTTACAGGAGATACCCAAGCTTCCCTGAATAATGCTTCCTCCCTCTTTGCCTTTTAGATAAAAAGAAATATTGCAAGGTCATATGCAGCAGAAATACACTGCTGACAGCACATCACTATGGAGGTTCTAATAAGCCCATAGGTGTTTGTGCATCTATGTCATATCTGATAGCAGGCACTCTCACAGCTCCTGCAGGCAGCATTTTTCATCCCAACTGGCAAGGTTTTAATGGCTTTTCTATTAAACTGTTTGGTTTTGTTGGTTGTTTTTTTTTTTTTGTTTTGTTGTTGTGTTTTTTGGTTGGTTTTTTCTTTTTATTTTTTTTTAAGGGAAAACAATGTATTTTTCAGTTCATTACAAATATGGAACTGCTCCTGAAGGGAACATGGTAGACACTTGTAGACTGAGAAAGCTTTCAAACCATTTCCATCTTTGAAGATGAGCTATCAGGGTATTTAATTTAGTTAAGTCTCAGTATGGTTGTAGCCCCTATTCTAGATATGGTTGATAGGTTTTTTTCCTTTAGGAGAAATGTGCAAAAACAAGTAAACAGAACTGCTGAAACAGAAAAACTGTGTTCTTTTGGTGGCCTTCAACACCGAACAACTACTGAATTTTACTGTTCAGAGGGATCCTGTTTTTCCCATTAAATGTAATCATACACCTACCAACATGACTCTCACATTGGGAGGAAAGGTAGAGCAGTCACTTTCAACTTTTGCCATTCTTTTAGGAAAATTAACTGATTTGGAACTCTGAACAGAAGGAGATAGAGACAAGAAGAAAGATGGTGAGGTGCACAAAACCAGCATGCTCTCTCCAAAGCTACAATTCAGCATTCCAGCACAGACAAATGAGATGTGGAATCTTTAAACCTTTGTGATTTGAGATATTTGATGTTCAAACCTCTGCCAGGAGCTAAACACCCTGATATGAAAGCCAAAAATAATGGGCCTGACTTACAGTGACCATCTCTTGCTATCCCTTATACACTGGTCCCTTCCAAACCAAACACTTACAAACATGTCAGTGAGTTTTCACACAATTTTTCTATTTGCATAGAAAATAGAACTGAAGTCAGTACAAGCATACTGACATACTTAGGAAGTTTAAATAAGACTTGCTAATGCTACCAGCTCTTTTTGCAGTGACCCTCACCTGGGATCCCTTTCTATTACTATTTCTAAGACAAAGGCTTTCACATGCAGTGGATACATCCAAGGATGGTTGTTGATGTCAAGTTTGAATGATAA
Source organism: Passer domesticus (assembly GCF_036417665.1). Taxonomy (NCBI): domain Eukaryota; kingdom Metazoa; phylum Chordata; class Aves; order Passeriformes; family Passeridae; genus Passer; species Passer domesticus. Next base: position 110,816,565 of record NC_087476.1, on the reverse strand, counting down.
ATAAAGTTTTCATTATTGCTTGTCTAGTAAGTGTGAGAGGCAACATTTGAAAAAATCACATGGCACATTTGACTGATTTTGCAAAGAAACTAATGTAAATCCACAAATGCTTTAAGGGTGACCCTGAAACAAATTAATAGAATCACAGAGTGGTTTGGGTTGGAAGGGACCTTCCGGATCATCCAGCTCCAATCTGCCTGCCATGGGCAGAGACAACTTCCACTAGACCAGGGTGCTCAAAATCCCAATCAACCTGGACTTGAACACTTCCAGAAAGAGGGCACTCACAGCTTCTCTGGGCAACCTGTGTCACTGCCTCACAGGGAAGAATTCCTTCCTACTAAAGAACCTCCATCTGCTCTCTGTCCATTTAAAACCACTCATCCTACACTTATCTGAAAAAGTCTTCCTCCACCTGTTTTGCAGCCCCCCTTTAAGAACTGGGAGGCCACTGTAATGTCTCCCAGAGCCTCATCATGAATAATGTTGTACATATGCTTTTCTCCTTTAAAATGCTGTATAAGCTCTACCACTTTTGAAGGTTTCAAATACAAATTGCAGAATGTTTCTAAATGGAATATTATCTTCATTTGGAAAAGGTAGACAACTAGAGCTTGGTAACCATTTTATATCACTGCACAGCCCACAAAGCCAATAAAATGCTCTTTTGAGGAAACACTAACCTGCTACACCTAGATGGAAATCAGATATCACCTTACATTAAGGTAAAAGCATCTACTTCGTAGTAAATGAAGTGTACAAGACCCAAACCACATGAAATAGGGTGGTGAAAAATTATATATAAAGCCATAAAAAACAACCTCCATGGTCCTATACAGTTCAGTCTGCAATCCTTGAAAAGAGAGCGATATACAGAAAATACAGCTTGATGCTATTGCTTGAAATATTAAAGTGTGTTCAAGGGTTTGAAAACAGCCTGCTATTTGAAGATTTTAACACCTTGTGTGGGGAAGATGAAGGCTGATCAAGGATCATGGTTCATAAACAATTGGAACATAAACCATTTTGAAATATAACAACACTCAAAAGAAGCAAAATATTTCATATTTTCTAGGAGGGCTAAGTACTGGGTAAAGCTAGCACCACCTACACCATTGCATACAGAATAATCTTGGCTTCATGGAAATAATAGTGGCAATTTGTTCCTTGGCCTCTAGACTTCCAGCAGGGCTATAAATTTATGACAGAGGCTTTCTGGTACGTGGATACTCAGCCAGACAGAAACAGAGTTGCAGCTGCCATTTATTTCATGAAGATCACCTTAAAACCTTCAGAGCTGGTTAATGTTGGCCTTTGTAATTCAGATACTTTTAATGTAGTACCCTTCCTCCCTAGCTAGCTGCTTCAAAAAAATCAAATCATATCTGCCTTTCCATTTTGTCAATGATGTACCCTCTCATGGGTGCTGACACTTCCTTCAATTTTGCAGTTATTATTTCAGATAGATTAGAAAGATCTGTCCTGCCTTAGCACTCAGCATATCAGGTGAGACTTAGGACAATCTCAATTACAAGAAAACTGTCATTTTTTAGGGAAAATGCTCTAATGTCTGTCATAGTTCCTTAGTATGATGGTCAGGTTGAAACTAAAACCTTTATATAGTGAGAAAACAAAGGCACTTCTAGCCCAACATTTATTCTCCTATGGCTAGAAAATTACCTACTTCAGTCATGAATAAAACCAATCTTTATCTTCTATAAGAAAAGGAACAATTCCACGCTTTATCTCTTCCTCTTTTAGCACTCACAAAGTACCAAGCCTAGTGACTACATCACTCCTTGTATGCACATGGCACTTACTGCAAGTAAAGAACAAGAAAATCCCATATAGAGAATGTCTATGTGCTGGTTCTGAGTGCTTCTCCTGTTCCTTGCAAAGGTAGCTTATATACATATTATATATATATTTAATCTCCCATATATTAAGAGGATATAATCTCCCATACATAAGAGGATATATAGTTTGAAAGAAGAAAACTGTGCTTTTTCATGAAAGCAAATAGTATTTTCCAGTCAGCTCTGCTTACACCTCACCATGCATGCAACACTCATGGTGACAGGGGACTGCTTTGTGCTGCCTCCATAACAAGCCAATTACAGAGTATCTGAAAAATATAGCCTCCTATAAAATTACACTGTAGTTAATGAAGCACAGATACTGCCCCTAAAATGGAAAGAAAACCAAAAAAACAAAACCCAACAATCCAGAAACCTGTCTATTAGATGTAGTAATAATCTGGCCATGAAATGATAAAGGTTTGACAACCCATAAATTGCAAGCATTCAGTTTGGCTGTTGGGAAATTGCTTGCGTACAAGTCACCTCAAATCCAATAACCTTTCCTGAAAGTTTGATTATAAGTGAGATTATAACTCTATTATATTAATCACTGCAGAAGAAGCAGACAAAAAACCCCATACCAGACAACACCCTAATTGAGAACAATAAGAAAGATGAATAACATATGGTGGTTCACATAGGTGCCATGGCACTGTAATTGCTAAATTTAATTAAAGGGAAAAAAAGTTGAAGATTCTGCTACTGCTGTGATTTGCATATTTCAGTTCAAAAAAGAAAGCCTTTCAAAAACTAGACTGTACTGAAATCAATCCTGCAACAATAACAGCAAAAAAGGCAGAGCATTTTTGGATAATAAATGCCAATATGAATTTGCAGTGAATATGCATGCATGACAAGAGAACTGTTCATAAAAGACATAATAAATATTTTGCATTTCTGTAGCTCTTTTCATCTGAGCCTTAAAATGTGATTCATTACAGATTAATTCTCAAGTAATCAAATGTCACAGAGGGATTTAATTTACTTGCCCAGAAAGGCAGCACGTTTTAAGAAAAGGCCAGCAAGCTTTTAGGTATCAGGTAACCCTATGAAATAGGGTAACAAATGAAGCAGCTCTTTTCCAACTAAGTCACCTCTAAGGAGAGATGAACATAACCCTGTTTTAAGACCTCAGCTGGTATCCACAACTGTTTTTTAGCAGAATATGTCTGCTGCTTAGGCAAAAGAAACAAGACTCTTTTGCACTCTCGTAAAAGTTACATTACAAATCCTCAGAAAGGGGGAATACCCTTGCACCTCATTGAATCATATCCTCATTACGGCAAATACCTCATACACTGGCTTAAAGACTGACACACTTTGCTCTGGGGAGAAAAAGGAAATTAAATCAAACATTACTGCACTGGTCATTCAGAAAGCGCCACTGCGACTGCTCAGAGATGTTCAGAAATGTGACCACCTACAAAATCAACGGAGCAGCTGAACAGACATGGAAGCATCTGGCACACAGACATGAACATGGAACCTCTCTGAAGACTTTGTACAGCTGAATTAAAAAGGTAGTAAAGCAGCCATGAGAGGATGCAAGACCTACAGACCAAGACAGAACCAAAATCACAAGCATTTACACTTATTCTAAGCAGAAGCATGACACTAAAGTTTTGTTTGTTGGTGGGCTTGTTTCTTAAATTGTTTTTCAGTGTTTTGTTAAGCTAAATTTTTAAAAGCCTAAACAAAAGAATGCCTTAAAATGAATTAGGATTAAGCATACCGCAATCATTAGCAGGCTAAACAGCAATATGCTTCCAGGACACTGTGCTGCCTCCAGCCAAACCTCATTATCCTTCTGAACCCTAGTTAGAGAATAAATGGATTGACCTATTTATTTCATGTCTAAATTTTATTAGAGGATTAACTTATTTATTTAGCATTCAGCAGTGGCAGTAGCAAAGGTATTTGTATTCTGTGAAGTGGTCTAGGAGAGGTAGAGAGGATGACTGAATGAACTTTGCTGATGGAACTGGATGGGTGAATTCCAGCAATCAATGTCAGTTCCTGTATGCATCTCTCCCTGCTCCAGTGACAAGCACCCAGCAGCTTTCATGATGGCCTTACACACTCATTCTTAAATCACAGATATTTAATTTGCATTTTTCTTATCTCCAGTTTTAGTATTTTTCCACCTGTGCACACTGGTTTCTCTTCAGTTTCTTACTTCTCTGCTTGAGCAAGTCTTGCTGATACTCATCTCTACCAGCATCTAAATCCTGCTTGCCACCACCCAATTGCCTCCCTCTCTCCCTTCTTTGGGATTCAGCCATGAAATCAAAGATGAATCAGATACCAGACATACACATTATCATCAGATTAAATTTATCGCAGCTGCATGTTACATTGCTTGTAATGAGAAAAACTGAAAGGGGGGGAAAAAGGGAAAACATCATGAAATATCAGACAACTGCCTAAATTTATCTCTGGGACCAAGCTACAAACCTAATAAATGCATAATAAAGTGTGTAGGAGCCAAGGCCATAATTCAAACAAGATCTGGCTACCAGTACAGGAGACCCAGCAGCAAACACAATCTTTGTGGAAGTACAGCTACCATACCGTTCAGGTTTCTGCATCCAGCACTTTGTGGTCTTTGGAGAAACTTTTTTTTTTTTTGCTCCCACATTTCATTTCTAAAAATCAGAACTAGGCTTTCTTTAAAAACTTTGTAAGACAAGAAAACAGTGAAAGGCAATCAGAAGTATTTCCTGATAAATAAATGCAATCCTGTAATAAAAAGAAATAAATACTTGGCCTCATCCAAAGGGCACTGAAATTTTCCATTTCAGCATCTGGAGTTTGTAGTCTTCTCATTAGCTTCAGGAAACTTTGAGATAACCTTTTTCATCTCATCTTCTACAATAGAAGTGGTTTTGTAAACGACCTTACCTTTACCAGAAATGTAGATCCTGGAAATTACTATACTACAAATAATATGAATAATGAAATATCCCTCTGATGTACCACCAGATCAGGCGAGCCTTGTTCTGTTCTATTTTAAATACAGATGGTCTTTGTAGCACACCTTATCAAGGCATTTCTAAGGTGCACATTGCCATGACTGAATAACGTAGGAATATTCTATTAATTTAGTCATGAATAATCTGCAAACAGATGGAAAGTTCTACAAACACCTTTTTTCCCCCTGGAAATTATTTGAAGTGTTCTTTGTGTGCAATATAGATCACTCTTTAGGAAATTCATGTTTTAGAGAAGTCATTCTTAATTCACTGTTTGAACTTTTATGTTTGAACTGAAATGCAAACACACCCTCTGACTGGATGAGCATTAACTCTTCAGAGATAACACTCCTTCCTAGGACTGACTGACTGCAGCACTCTTATGCTACCCAAGAAAATATAAAAGATGCAGCTCACTCCTAAGAAGAAGCAAACAGAAGGAGACAATTAAGCCATAATACAAATAAGCTATTTCAAATAGAACTATTCTGACAAGCAAGCAACATGCTTAAGAGAGTGTTTGTAGAAGCATTCAATTCTATATTCTTCAGGTAAGACACTTCTCATTATATCATGGCCATCTTATTACTGAAGACCTTTTCTTTACCAGAGTCAGGGTGCAAAACACTGATCTAATCCTGCAAATCAGCTTTCCTTAAAAATTCTCCTTACCAGGATTCTCTCCTACAAAGCTCTCCATGATCTGCTATGGATTTGGTCCCATGAGTCAGCTATGAGCTGCAAGCTTTTGTTGCTCTCACAGTTCCTTGGGCATAGTAGCAGGGTGGGTGGGGGTCGGTGCAGTTTTTCCTCTTGCACAAAGGAAAAGATAAAGTTTTTTGGAAACTGTTGTCCTATATTTTTTGGGAAGAGATTGGAATAAATGCAGTATTCACAGCCAATTTCCCAGCTCAAAGTATGAAAAATCAGTGATTTTATTAGAACAAGAATATAGGTCAAAATTTTAGAATGTGTCCCAGCATATTACCTTGCTGCCACAATGTGAATCTGCTCTAAGGACTGACTGACAGGCTAGCTCAGAATCTTTGGTTTCACTGCTGAAACCACCAACAGGGGTGGCCAATTAGTGCCAGCTCCTGTGGACAGTGCTTTGATGGAAAAGACAGAGTTCTCCAACACTTTTCCCACTGACCATCAAGCGCCCTGCAGACAGCAATGACTTCCAGCCCCTGGTGACTGGCTGAATTTGAACCAAGTCTGAGAAGGTCCCACACCCATGACCCATCTCGTGTCTTGCTGGTGCTGTTGATTGCTGTCAAGACTGAGAGCTGCTCCCACCAGCCTGCTGCTCCCAAGCACGCCTGTGCTGCAGGGGGGCAAAGAGCACTTCTCCAAGCATTTTGTTTTGTTTCAAGCTCCCCACCTGGGAAGTGATGGAGGCATCAAACAGAAGCCTTGGCCCACGGCATAAATCAGATTTTGCATAAGCAGCTAATGTCAGCCTTTGGGGGAGGGGAGGGAGGAGATGAAGTGTTCATTTGCAGAGACCAGCACATGGTTTGTGCTTCAAAAGCATTTGAAAGAATATAAATCAAGGCAGAATATGAACCTGCAGAGCTAATTCACTGCCTCACTCTTTCATTTCAGTTGCATCTTTCTCAATCTCCTCAGCCAGGTAACATGGCCTTTCCTTGAAAGTTACACAACAAATCAAATAAGTGGGTGCTGGGAAGCAAAGAAGAGAGGAGGAGAGGTAAAATTTATTACTGCCTAAAAGGGAAGGTGACTCATAAGAGAGTGGTATTAGCAAAGTGACAGTATGAGACGAAGAGGGAGCGCTTTGAACTCATTCTAATGATCTAATGACTAATATAATCCATTAAGAAAAGCAAGGGCAAGATCTTTTTCACTGATTAACGTTGTACCTTATCCGTGTTTTTAATAAAAAAATGTAATCTATACTGCTCCTCAGCTATCTGCATATTTAATTAAAACGCTGAAAGCTTGCAGAAAGCATTTATTTCACTCCATCAGATGAAATAGTGAAGTATCCTACCCTTCACCATGGATCTGGAAGAAGTAGGATAAAGTAAGAAGGAAGGAAATGAAGGAAGAGCTCTATGTTAATTACTACAAGAACATCTGTTGGCTTAGCAACATACCCTTAAAGTATGGTGTGTAAAACCCCTAGACAAACACTACAAGAATTTAACACTAATAATTTATGAAGCAGATGTTTTCTTAAAGCCAAAACTATTATAAAATAACCAAAAATATTAAAATTCTGCTCTTAGATTTCAATGATGTATAAACGAATGTAATTTATTTTTAGGGGAATACATGAACCTCATACAAACAATCACAATATGTTGAAAAAAAACCCAACAGGCCAACCAGACTCCACATTCACCATTTACTGTAAAATTGCATATAAATTGTTAGTGCCCTCAAACTGAAATTAAAGAGCAGACTCACTTGATGTCTATCCAAGTATTCTGCAGTCACGTAAAACTGAGTTTCTGCTATCAGAAGACACACTCCAGTGTGAGAGCAGCTAAGGTTCTGCTGAGCACTGAAGAAATACCTTTCCTGCTCAGACTAACCCACTGCAGTCATGCATTTTAAAAGCACAATATATTATTAAAATAAATTCAACTCAAATGAGCAGCTGAGCTACTTCTGGTTCAACTCAGCAGTCAGAGGCACAGATCACATTTCACCTGGTTGCAGCTGAACCGCTTGATCACACTCTTGACTACTTTGTGGAAGCCAAAAACCCTGTCCACACACACAATATTCCTTTGGAATCTTGGTCACTGGAAAACCAACATATTCAGTGCTGACTCAGGAGACAACTGTAGCAGCTGCAATCAGAGGGGTTTTTTAAGGAGACAAAACAGGTATAAGGGGTACAAAAAAAGTGCTTGCTAATTGTTTGCAACTGTTTCAGCATTTCACCAGTGGCTACTTATTATTCATAGATATTGTATTTGTACATTCAGACCACACTTGTGACCTTGCATAACTTTGAGCAAATCACTGTTCACTGAACACTTGCCTTTTTTATCCTTTTTGGGCTCTTTTGAACACAATTGACCTACTCTGGGGTAACACTGGCATATTCTGAAAGACATGGCTAAAGGAGTTATCTAAAATATTAGAGATTTTATGTTTAATAACTCTTAGAATAACAGAGAATTTCTAAGAGAAACTCAGCATTAAACCAGTATTTTTAAAGGATTAAAGAGGTGATCCTGACATTCTGAACACCAGAGAATCAACATGGGACAAGTTAAATGGCTTCAGAGCTGAGAAATGAGTCTTGCAACATGATAGAGATGAGCTGGGTACTAAGGAAATATTTTCATAATAGAGAGGAGAGTGAGCTTTGCTATATAACACACACTGAGAAGAATACAATAGGCAACAAAGACTTCAACTGTCATAAAGGTAGGGTAACCATAAATAAAAGGTGAAAACATTGATAACTTGAAAGGATAGTACAAGCAACCGATATCAAAACAAAGCTCAGTCTCAAATGACATGCAGGAAGGAAATCATGGCAACAGTGGCTGTATGAAGACATTTGTTTTGGCAGTGACACAAAAAAGGTTGCAGTCACAACATCAGCTGGTCAGGTGAACTTGGGACTGCAGTCAGGCACTGCCACCACTGTGGTGGGAGGCCCAGCCTGTGCTGCTCTGACACCACAACTGAGCTGGACTTGGAGCACTGGCAGAAATTTCAGGGAGATGGCACCTGCCTACAGCTCTCAGGACCAGTGACATGGCTATGGGTCAGGCTGTGAAAGGAAGTAGAGCCTGGAAGAAGTTTGACTACAAGCATTTTATACAGAGTCTTGACCTTGGCATCTTTTTAAGCAGTTCTTTCATAAGATAAATAATACACATTTTCAGCCAAGTAATTAATTAATTTTCAGGATAACTACTGTATAAAGGATAAACTGATCATGACCTTTCTACCACCAAAATCCTTTTCCTATATTTCAGTCTCTTGAGATTCCCACGTAAATTACAAGTGCAATCTACTGCCTTTATCAGAAACTTAGTTTTTTTCATCCTTTCTCTTCAAAAAATTGAAACAACGAAAAACTTTGACAAATTTTAGTGTGTCTTAAACACTGCCACTCAACACAGCAAGCAAAGCAAATGGGAGCCATCTCTCATCAAGGTATACTTTTAACAAATAACCTACCAGAATCAATACAAAGATTACTAGATCAATTTCTATCCACTGCTAGGTCAGATGATGAAAAAGGTCTCCTTTGGCCTTAAAATCTATTAACTAATGTGTTTTCCACAGATGACCAAGCATGACTCCAAGAAGAACAGTCTTCACAGTCGACCAGCCCACACAGGGAAAGGGCAGGGGAAGCCACCTTAGCAGGGAAGTGCTGCCCAGCTGCTGTGGGCTAATTTAGTTTTATCCTATCCACCATCTTTAACTACTTGCAACATTTTTAAGAACCTCACGCATTAAATGAAATGTCAAGACAATCATGTCACTCAAAAGCTTTTCCCAAGCTTAAAACAACTGCCTGCAATGTGATCTCTCTGGAGGCTGGTTTGAATGTACTGCAAGTGCTCCTCCAGCAATGAGTAAGGCTCCTACTTCAACTCTCAGGTTTTATGGACCTCCCAGCCTAAGGAGGAGAGACTGGAAGACTATAAAAGCAAGTGATTTCTAAACCTGTGTTGTGGGAAAGGAAATAAAAACAAACAAAAAACAACAAAGCAACACACCCACCACGACCAAAGAAACCCAACAAGCAGCACTGACTTCTAAAAGGAACTTTGAAGATGTCCTCCTCATAAAGAAAACCCTAACAATCATCCCAGAAGATTTTAAACCACAGCATTGGTTTGATTTCTTTATATGATCACATCTGTAGCAGCACAGTATGACAGAAGTCTCACAGCTCAGTTTTATTTAAAATTCTGTGCAGTCCACCAACCCTGTGAAACCTGGCTGGGTGCTGGCTGCCAACAGCTTGCCAGAGAACCCTCACTTCTGGGAAAAGAACACTGAAGCAATACTGCCCAGATTTATAAGAATGCAAGTCAGGGCCATGTGCTGCTTCCAGACTGAAAAGAAACGCTTAGAAATTATGGAGAAAATTAAGGAGAAAATACAATTATTTTCCAAAAAAAAAAATTAATATTGTATGAGCTCTGTGCTTCTTAAAGCAATGCTGATGAAAAGATTTTTGCTGTTTTTTCCAAGTTTAGTATTGTAATATCCCTACCATGCCAGCACATACATTCTTACTTTAAGGACAGTGAGCTGAAATACAGTTACAAGTGTGACACTGTGATTTGCTGGGCAGGACTACAAATAGAAGTGGGATTGTATCCTTCTGAATTATTAATAAAAACATGTCTAATCATTCCCTTTAATAGCACTCCCTTGGTAAAGTATACAGAACCCTTTAAGAAAAGACCACTTCTCTTTTGAAAAAGGATATGTTTTAATTTTTTTTTCTCCCAGAAACTATCCAGTTATCTAAACTATTGAAGACTACTGTAAATTTTTATTCAGTTGCAAATACAACTCTACTCAATAAGAGGTAATTGCCATTATAAACATAAAAAAGGAACAATGTTGAATGCATTACAGAAAAAAGAGAACCACTTGGAGAGACTGAGCAGGAGACTGCTTGGAAGTGCCCATGATGCCCCAGGACAGTCCAAAGTAGGACTGATCCTTCAAGGAAACTTTTCAAGCCAACTGAAACATGCAATCTTTTGGAAACCAGGATGCTTCCCATGCTTAGATGTTTCACTGAGAAGGTCTCTCTACCAGGATGAGATCGCTAGTCAAAAAAATAAGGAGAGAAATGGTTTTTTCCAAACCCCCAGTTTTGGAATAGTTTAATCACACACATCTCTTTAGTGAAGAAAGACTAAAAGTCAGTCTAAGGTCTGTGAAAGGTACCACTCAGTGACATTTTTACCAGTGACTGCTATGAAACCCCATGGTGAGAAAAAGGTTTTTCTGTGAAACCCTGAGTGATATTTCTGCAAGGAAAATATAGGAATGTTTTGAGGAATTAAACAAGCAAACAAATCCCCAACAATTTGGTCTTCAGTATGTAGATTGTACTGCCTAAACAAGTTTTACATCCATCAAAAATAAATCAATGTGACTGACAGCTTCTCTTGAATCTCCAACAAAGAATTTGTTATGTTTCTGCCATTTTATATTGATTTCATATAAAATCATTTAGAAAACTTCTCTTGCTATAGCATTTAAGTTTATACATCATACACAGAAGTTACATGGTGGTTTTGTTAGGAGATAACTAAGGACATGAAAGGTAAGAATAGTTACAAGCAGAACAGTTTCTGTTCTAAGTATAGACCCTAAGCCATGTCAATCATTCATACCAATTGTTTTTTATATTGATTTCCTGAAGAGACAATGCTTCAAACCGAGCCATTTTTTTACTTCAGATTTTAGAACCTAAGGGTGAAGAAACCCAGAGAACCTAACTCCAAGCCCTGGCATATTGTTTTATTGAAAAAGCAACATACTTCCTAAGACATTTTAAAAGGACAGTAGCCCAAAGCTGTGTGCCTAAACATGTGCATCTTTGTATATGTCCTAAAGTGCATCAGAGCAAAGGTTCCTGGGAAACAGTTGAGGTAAGAGTTCATTTGCAGTCACTCCACTAATTTTATGCCACTGAAGGGAGAGGGCTTGCCCCATTTTCCTTTTTCACTGCCCTGACCTTTGCAAATACACAACTCTTATGCTAAAGACCATTTCCCCTACCATAAATCTCCCTGTCACCACAGCTGCTCAGCCCCCTGACAATGTTGCTCTGTGCTGTGGCAGCAGGTACAGCAGTCCACAGGTTGTAATTCCAACCAACCTCCTTCTCTGGCTCTCCAGGCCTCCTCCTTTCCTTGAGCAGCTCAAGAGAAATACACATTAGAGTGAGGAAATCTGTTGCCACACTCTCTGGTTTTTATCATTTATGAAACTTATTATTTAGACAAATCCACATGTATTTATGTTTTTAAACTAAATTTCAAGGAAAGCCAGAATCCATTTTCCAGTCAATTGACTACTATACCAACAGCACGCTCTCCTTGCAGATAAAACTTTGCTCTTGTAGAATTTGGCTTTGTATCAACTTAGACTGTAAATTGCAAACTAATGAATTTGTATTGGCAGAGGGAAACGTTTCTGCTTTTACAGACTACAGCATTTACTAGTAAACAAGATTACTAGGAACAATTCCCAGTTTCCCCAGCAACTTAGTTACTTGTCTCTTACAAGGCTCATTGTTGATTCATTCCTCTCTGTGGTCCCAGTGTAATGAGTCTACTCCTAACCACCAGATAAAATTATAGCAACTGAATGCCAAGTTTTGTGAGCCCTGACATTCTGAAAAGAATATACCCAAGTGCTGGGCACAGGAGTTGCTTTTGCCTTGATGCCACCAGAGCTACAGGTTTCTGCTTTAGAACCACCCTTCAGAATTTTTGCATGTCCTCTCAATCACTAAGATGAAAATAAGATAATCAGAACAAAATAATTACCTATCTAGTCAGCCCTCCTGCCATCTCCCCATTTTGTAAAGCCATGGAGGAACCCTTGAGTTGTGAAGCCAGAATTACTGCACCAGTGGGAGTCTGTCTAAAGTTATGAGGCAGCAGCCTTGCTTTGACAAGAGTTCCTTGTCCCTCACCTCTCATCAGTGCCTTCCAAGTGCATTTTGTTCAGAATAATGAGAAGACACTTGTTTAATTTTCTAAGAGCTCAGCTCCCCAAGGATGTTTTGGAACTTGAAAACTCCTTACACTTGTCTCTGATCTTTCCCACTTACAAGCAAGTTTTGTGTAGCAGTCAGAAACATACATGAAATGATATACCAGCTGCATAATCACTGTGACCTGCTTAACGCACATTGTAAAAAGTAATTAATGCATTCTTTGAAAGCTGGTGAATACAGATGATCTAAGAGTAATATGGTATTTTACCCAAGAAGTCAGTTAAGCCAAACTACTTCAATAATAAGCTTCTCAAGAACCACAGATTTCAAGTATATTCATACACATTAAATTATTATGGTAACAACTTTTTGGAGATTTTCTAATTCTCATTCAAAAGGGAAGCACAAATCACTTTGCTAACTAAGGAAGAAGAACACCAAATAAATGAAATTACTTGTCCAGATTAAGAAGTCCCATTTGTATCAAACATTCTAACTACAGTCTGGCAAAGTTTAAAGAAAACCCATAAATAGCGCTCATCTGCTATAGACAGATTTTTTTACAGGCTGTTAAGTACATAACAGTGCCCAGGTATCTCAACCCCATGGAGATAAAGGAGAATCAGACTCTGAAAACTTCTGAAAAAATAATTCAATAAATCCAGTATCCCTTTTTGTTTGTTTGTTTTTAAACCAATAAGATAATTTTCTGTATGTTAAATTGATCAGTACTAACACTAGGATGAAGTGAAGTGTAGCCATTTAAATGTATCAGTTTGAAACAGAACACACACTGGTACTCATTGTAATAAAGAAGGCAATTAAAGCTGGGATTACAAAAAAAAGAAAATTAAAAAAGGGAAGGTCCATCTTTTTATAGAGATCAAATATGGACGAGGCTGGAAATTGGTTTAGGTGCTTATTCCATACCTACACATTAGAGCACTCCTTGCACCAGTTCCTCAAAGGGTAGGATACAGTACCAGTGTCTGCAAAAATATCTCAGACATGCTGAAATTCTGGCTTCATGGCATGGGAGCTCTCACCTTCTCAAACAAAATCTCAAACAAAATTAGAAATGTTATCATTGTCATTCCCAAATCAGGTCCTCCCCAAGGCTTCGTTCACTGGAGGTCATAATTAACTACAATGTCTTAAAATTTCACACCTGTAGGGAATTCTAGTTTGATTCCTAACAATTTACATGGGCAGGTAAATAACTTTACAAAGCTTCTCTTTCACATACCTAAACATATTCTTATAACAACCAAAACCTAAAATCAAATCTAGATTTTTTTCATGCTTTGATGAAATTCTGTAAGATCAGAGAAATTTCCTAGGACTTCAGAAGTGCTGATCCCCAAATTTTCATACACTTCTAGAGAAGAGCATGAATTGCTATCAAATAGAGCTAATACATTTCACATTTGCATGCTCTTGTCCCAAGTTAAACACAGGAAAGGAAAATTAAATTGAATAGGACCACGTTATCGCATTGCAGAACTTGCAGCCAGTGTAAACTTTATGATAGGTATTCTTTTTCGGAAGTCCAGCTCAGTTTTGATGCCACTTACAATGTGTTTGGTAGGTATGAACAAATACCAATGAGGTTAAAGGAAGTTACTGTTGTTTTCTTTTGGTTCAAGGAAAGTTGAGCTTGCCAGAATATTGGCTGTAATAGATGAAGTTCTCTTTAGCTTTGCTATTTCCATTAATCTCATTAAGGTGATGAATGACATAGTGAGACTTGCCTTAGAGAGATCACATGAAATTTCTGTGCCTTTTACACCATTGAAACCAGTGAAGTAGAAGCTTTTGCACACAAGAATTCACAAACTACTTGCTCTAAGGACAAGTATTGCTCCAAACACACCAGAGAAAGACACACTCCTCTTTTACAGAAGATGTTTAACCAAGAGGAGCTCTTTCAGAATCTAAGCACAAAATTAAAAAAAAATAAAGCCACAAAAAATCCAACAATGAAACAAAATTACTCAGATTTGATTTAGCTGAAAATCTCTATGACATAGAGAGCATAATGGAGTAATTGCATGAGGTCTGTGGGTGCCAGGTTCCTAAGTTTGTCAACCCATTTTCAGGCACCAGTTTACCAAATGATGATTGCTCGGTATATGAATCATATTAGCAGGAGCAGAGCCCCTGATTTTACTTGTTCTTGTCTTCAAAAAGTAATTTTCAGAAGTTTATTTTCTAAGGAAAATATCTTCATCCATGTACAAAATTAATTTTATCAGACCAAAGGATGTTTATATAAGCCCATTTACATTTTTCAGTTGTCTTGATACAACATTTAACAAGAATTTAAAAAAAAAATCTGGCTTATTTCATGTAAATCAGTTACCATAATTTAATTACGTCCACAATGTTAAGGATAACTTGTAATTGTAAGATTTGCTCACTCAGGATAATTACTTCTGTCAACATTTTGAATTTTTTAAGGGAGAAAAATACATTTGCTAGAGTATTTCAATTTTTCTCAGCTGACTTCTTCACAGGGATTAAATTTTTTAAGTGGATAGCCCTCAATAAAAGCTAATACATTCCAAAGAGAATTTGCATGAGTTTCTGCTCAAGCAGACATTCAGAGAAAAACCAGTTCAAATAAGATACTATAATATGGAATATTTTTTTCTGTCTGCTTCTCTTGTAGCTCATGCCAGGCTGACATTGATGAGCTGTGTGGCTTTTTGTCCTGTTTACTGCATGTTCATATATCACTTAACACTGTGAGGAGTAAATGTCTAATTATTTTGTGACTGTAAGACAAATGAACAATAAAAATTTCATCTTTAGTTATCACTTGAAAGTGACACTCAAACTGGCCAGGCTGAAAGCAAAGAACTCCACAGAGGACTCTCAGCTACAAAGACCATTAGATCTGGCATGGACTGCACAGGCTTTTACTGAGGAAGAAAACGTTGTTAAAGTACTCTACCCAGCTGAAACTCAAATCCTAGACCAGCCCAGAGTGGGAGAGGCCTCAGAAGATCATCTGGTCCAATGTTTCATGAAAACAGGAGCCTAGAGAAGATTATCTAACCCCCTGTCCAGTATCACCTTGAAAACACCCAGAGGCAGGGAAGTTCTTCCAGCCAATGATTGTTACCATGGAAAAATCCTTTTGCCTGCATCTTTATCAAACTTCTCTCAGTGCAACTTGTTTCTGTTGCCCTTTTTTTGTGGCTTCTTGTGAAGAGAGTGTGTTCTTCTCTTTGTAGCTGGCCTGTAAGCACTGGAATACTGCAGTGAGGTTTCCCCTGAATATTCTCCTCTCCTGGGAGAAAAGACCAAACTCTTTGAGTCTTCACTCATAAGGTAGGTCCTCCAGCCCCCTTTGATCATCAATATTATGCTCTTTGTAAAGAAATCAGGTCTACATTTCTGCACATGGGTATGCATTTCTAATTTCAGAGGAGGTCAGAGAAGTTCTTGTCCCTGAGAAGAGCACCATTAAAACCATATTAAAGCATTGAAAACTCGATTCTGTTCTTTCTTTGACTTTGTTCACTACTCAGCAAAATGCCTTCTTGTTAATTATCGACTTCATCATCGAGGGACAGTTTAATCACAAGACTGTCTGCAGTTCAGGCTATCACAGCAGTACTAGCAGGGAATTTTGCACTGCACATAATTGGCCAGGTAATTAGAATACAAAATCCTTAATTGCTCAGTTACCAAACGTAAACGGTGCAGCACGCAGTGCTCGACTGGCGGAGGGCTTGGGGGAACCAAGGCAGCTGTCAAGTGCCAGCTTTTCCTCCTTCACAGCAGAGCACAGCAAACAGCACAGGGGGTCACTGAGCCCCTGCTCTCCTGTGGGGTGTGGGAAGGCCTTTCATTTTGAGGTATAAAAAGAAATTCAGCAAAGACACTCTATTTCAGGACATCCAAAACGACATGAAAATAAAACCGTAAACCCAGGACTTTTGAAAGGCAGAGGAAACCCAGCGCCCTGTCAACAATGGGAAGTCAGAGCCCATCTACTGGTATGAAACAGCACCACTCCCCAGAGTGACAGCTCTCTGGTGTGGCTGCTGTTGCAGGCTGTGAACTCAGTACAGGACCTGTATCGTCTGAGCTACAGAGATTTTCAGCACATCATACTATAAATGGATGGGTGCACCATCAGCCTGCCCTAATATCTGTGCTTTGGATAATTCAGAAGTTACCACTGTAGGTATATTACAGCAAGGGCTACACATAACAATAACACCAGGTCTTCCATTTGTTGATGGACAACATGAAATGCTATATCAAAACTATCTAGATTACCAGCCCTCTTCAATGGAAGGCTAATTCACAGCTCTGATATTTCATTATCTTGGTCTTATTTCCATGCTAAAAGCATGTGTCCTGTATTTATTTTTTTCACATGTTCCGTAGTCAGCACTTCCTTCTCCTTCCACTACACTTCCAAAACTTGCCTTTCTTTCTTCAAATATATTTATAAACATCAGCATCTACTTCTCATGTCAGTAGACTCTAAAGGGCTATTTTGTAATCTCACTTTTGCTGTGGCAAGACCCATTCTAGGAGCTCTTTTCAATACCTACTCCCTTTTAAAATTTCCTTTTTCTCAAACAGAGCAAGGCAGACTAGTATGCAGCACTCTGCAATAGGCTCTGTTACTGTTTTATGCAATGGCAATAGAATATTCTTCTCTCTTCCAGAAAAATCTTCACCAGCCTCATAGCTGACTGCTGTGGCAATTAACAGACACTCTTAACTCTCTCTTACAGCTTCCACTCACAGCCAATAATCCCTGCTTGGAACACAAATTCTTACTCTGCTCCACGTACAAGATTTTTCATTTTCTGCTGCAGTTATAGCCTCCAGGATTCCAGTCATAAAGGCATCACATTTTTCCTCACTTTATTCCACTATTATATTAGCAATGCCTCTCAAACCCATGTGGTCACATTTATTCCACTGCTTCTGAGTCTCCTCCACTGTCTAGAGGCAATGACTCATAAATTCTTGTATCGGTTGGTCCAACAATCCTATGCCTTTCTCACTGCTCCTCCTTCAGGAGTTTCTCTCTTCAGCTTGTGAGAAATCCACAGTTGCCCACACAGGCTTTCCAAAGGCAACCACAATTTGTTTGTATCCAAACAAGATAAGGCATCTCCAGCCACAGCACAGAACTGATAAAAATTACTTGGTTTTTAAGAGAAGGAAGCTAATTCAGGGCATTTGCTGCTTGTCCATGTTCCTAAATGAAACCTTTCTTAAAGGAATAAAAATAACAGCGTGAAATTCTTTAGCAGACAAGCCCTTCAAGAAAGCTGCTTTCTGTGTGAGAACAAAGGAAAGTTTTGCAAGAAGCAGGTAATTCAATTGCTTGTTGCCTTAATGCCCTGGTTATGTTGAACTTGCACAATATGATTCTCATTGGAAGGAGTAATCATGAACCAGACAATCATTAGGCAAACTCAATGTTTATATTATTCAGATATAACCAGAACCTACTTGTTCTTATCATTTTAAGGTGTTTGAAAAGCATGGTGTTTATAGCAGGGGACTTGGCACCCCCTTCTTCTATTGCAAGGCACAAAAGATAAAATCCTGCACTCTCCATTTCTTTGTAGATTTCATTCAACACAACACACTTTGCTGCAATCAAGGAAACCCAGCAGTAAATGCATCTTTGTATTATTATTTAACTAAGTGCAGTTCAAGAATGTTGTCATTAACTTGCAAGAGATGAAAATACACCTCTGTATTTTCACATTCCTGAGACCCTTAGCTACAGTATTTGTACTTAATGAAAAAAAGAAGAGAGACCCCAGATTAAAAAAAACACCCTCCATTCTTACTGCAATCTAATAGACTCTGGATATCCCTGATGATAATCTCAACCTCACAAAACTCAATATTTCTTCCAATTCTTTTTCTACTTTCAGAAATAAACCACATGCTAATCCCAGTCTAAATATCTGCCCATTCTTTCCTCAAGGACAAATGACTAATACACTCTTCCTAGATTTGAAGTATTTGGCCTGCCTAAAAAACCCTGTGATGTGAAAAGTTATACCTATTTCACCAGGCACTTTGTACTTTGCTAAGTTACCATCTCTTCTTTTTTTTTTTTTTTGCTGTAGCTAAGAAGTCACACCAGCTGGATAAACTAACATAATTTATCATTAATCCTCAGCCCTCCAGTCCTTACTGACTCTGGCATGTTATATTAAACTTTGTGTCTCATTGTAATATGATTTCAATTCAGTGACTAAATGTATTTATTTTGAATTAAGACTCACAACTAGCCAGGGCAAATGCTGGTAAACCCATGGCCTGTATCATAATCTTGAGGCAAGGGAACGGGAAAAAAGAAACAGAAGTTTAATCCAAAAATGAAGTGGGATTTAACTCTTTTCTGAAATCATTGCAGCAAGACCATTCTTAATGCATTTAGCAACAATTAATTCTCAAAGCCAAAACAGCTGCACATTGCTGATGCTCTCCAGATGCAAGGTAAGGAATTAAATCATGGGATAATTCAATTGGAAAATTGCTTGTAATTATGGAGAATGCAGCGTCTGCTTGACTCCTCGTGGTGATTGGTAGTTGCTTTAAGAATAGTGAGGTAGTCTGTGCAATGCACGGGGAATACAAATAAGTAGCTGTGTTATGAGAAATCTCATTTAGTTTCACAAAGATATGGTTTTAACATGATTAAAACTGTATTTGCTGACATTAATGATAATCCATTTTCACTGTCCCATTACTGCCAGCAGCCCACAGTTGCACACAGAACAGCAACATTCACTGATAGCACCTTCCCTCTGAAGGAACTCTGAGTGCTTTGCAAACATGCAGAGCATGGTCCTGCTCTAAACAAGGACCCAAAGAGGTTGGTGTGTCTCACCTCATTTAAAATATGTGCATGCAAACAGCCTTGCTCTAACAGGTCATTTAAATCTCTGATGCCACAAGGTTGACAACTGCTGGCAATGAAGAATGGTGCTCCTTCCCTTCAAATATTAAAACTCTCAATAGCAACAGAGGAGAAGGCTGGCCATAAGGTCTAGTCAGAGACCCTCTAGTACTGACAGCATGGAATACCCAAAAGAAAGTGGTCTTTTGGACTGACAGCTACCAGTGGAGAACAAGAGCCATCTTGTCATCTCTAAACTGAGCAAGTATTCTGAAAATAACAGGATGATGCAAGGTTTTGCCATCTTTTGTGGAATAATTTTACCAGAACTGATGCTAATCAGCATTACAACACAGGGTGACAGGGTCTGCTCATTATTTTGAAGTTGGCAAACTGAAAGACCAAATGGCTGCTATGTGTGATCACATTCCTACAGAGTCAGTGACTGAATGGGAAGAATACCTAGAAATACTAATTTTCTGTTTCATGGTTTAACCACTAAAACATACAGCTCTCAGTGTGTAAAACTCCAGTTATGGTAGCAGTGGTTACTATGACATTACATTATCTCTTTTTTAGCTACTGAAATGTTTGCCTGAATTTTTTTCTTTCCTTTTTATATTAAAAAGCATTAACAGAAAAAAACATTAAGGAACAAGAGATCAATTATTTACAAGTTGCTTCAAAAATCAATCACCCAGTATCAAAGCTAAAGTTGTTATTTTTAGCAGTATTAACTACACAATAATTAAAATTTATTACAAAGTCACAGCCCCTCATTAAGTTGCTGTCAATTGAGGGAAAAATTCCTCAAAAGCAATTCGTTTTCTTTAAAGTGATTGTAAAAAGATTCCCATCAATTAAAGAGACATCTGGTAATACGGAAAAGGTGATAAATTATCTCCTTTTCTCAGTGATAATACTTTGTAGACCAAAGGTAGTGCAGAAGAGAAATTCTAATGGTTTTATCTTGTCTTGAAAAGGAGAACAAACAGCCTTGTGTGGGGCCACATAGACCCAATCCTGCAGAGACAAGCCTTGTATTTCAATCTAACCAAGATTTTCAGCAAATTCTGTAAGTATTTGGGCAATCATAATAAATAGAGCAATTCTTTGCATGTTTTATTGCAGCAAAAACCACCAGAAAATAAAAAAAAAACAAGCTGCTGCTATGCAGCAAGGCTTCCAGTGACACAACACACATTTGTATCGCCTTGTGGTGGTGTCAGGCTTCAAAAACCATCCCAGGCTTTAGCCCAACAATAAGAAACTGGGAGCACCTCAGCAATTTCACAAACAGACTCATTAAAAATGTGGACTAGCAAAATGCCACTTCTTGAAGTCTGTACCCTTTCATCTAGCAATCCCAATGATACTTTCTTAGGACAATACCTGGTAACAAACAGAGGAGGGCAACAGAGCAGGAAGGTGCCTTTTAGAAAACAGTTTTAAAGAAAAATCAGAAAAAAAAATCTCCCAGCAAAATACAACCCACACACAAATAAACAAGGAGCTTTGATTACATTTGGGATTGAAAGAGGTTAATCTGCAGTTCACTCAAGTTTCTGCAGTTTGTATTACCAAGTTTTAGCAACAAGGAATTGTTCAGTAACTCAGTTTCATTTTTAAAAAGTTTAGCTTGCTGGTAAAAGTAGTGCACTAAGTAACCAACAAATCTGTTAATTTTTGGAAGTTGTTTAGGTCATTCCCGATGCAATGCTCATTACCAGCTTTGCACTCAGGGTCAGTTTTGGTGCCCCACCCTCTAGAAGAGATAATGGATATGACATTGACTGAGGCCCAGGACAATCAATTTGTTGCTGCAATGAAGTACAGTTCACCTGCCCACCTACAAAGCACTCTGAAATGTAAAATTTCATTCAGATAAAATAAAAAAAACCCAAACATAGTAGAGAGTGGTTAAAGGCATTGTTGCTAATGTGCCACTTTTCATACAGCCAATTCCTGTCTCTTAATTCAGGGACATCCCAGCCAAACTCCTCCAAGCAAAACAGCTCTCCCCACAAGGTAAGCAGTGCTTCACACCCATGAGAGGTTCCTCAGTTGGTTGGAGCTCAGTTATTTCAATTACACTTTGTCACTCACTCTGTAATGACAGTGCAGCTCAACAATCACTCAAACACTGACCCTGCTCCAGCATTTTCTTACAGCTGCCCTTACCTGTCCAGACAAACACCTTCCCCTGTAAATCAATGGAAAGAAATGGAAGCACTCATCTACTACATAAATATTCACCTAAGCACATCAGCAAATGCACAATACCGGTATTATTGGAAGCATATTAGCTCACTGCAAGGAAAACCTGTACACTGATTCCCAGCATTTCACCTGCAGTGAAACACCCCTCAGTCATGGCAAAAACCCACTGTACAACAGAACAGGAGGTCTTGTGTTAATGGAAGACAATGCTCAGTTTCTAAATAGTCAGCATTTTAACTTTTAGTTCTTGAGTATTATTTAAATTTAAGGCAATTGGGAATAATACTGCTCAATCCAAGCTCAAATATTCCATAAATTTCCATATTCAGTTCAGCCTGGCATATAACAAAAATCACTTCTTGGGCAGCAAACACCTGCCATTAACCACCTGTTTTGCAAGGTGACCACAGAGAGAACTGCCTGCAGCAAGTCAAGCACCAACCCTGAAAATGCCTGGAGTACATTTTAATCATCCTTTGCTTCAAAGCCATTACAATTATCACTGGATTTTTTCAGAGGAACTGGGATCCAGATTTTCTGTTCTCTAATTAGGTAATCAAATCTTTCAAAGATAAAAACTCGTTCTACACCTTATTCACCTTTCTCCCTTGATGGATAAAACAACCAGCTACATATGCTACACTGGTAGTCATACTTAAAGAAATTTGTTGTTAAAAACATTAATTGTTGCTGTTCACTCAGCTGTTGCCACCAATCCCAAATGGCCTGGCATCTTTACTAAGAAGTTGATTTGAGAACCTGTTGTTGCTTAACAGATACCACTTTGCCTTGGTTAGTCATTGAGAAAGTCACTACTTTGGGAATAAGCTACAATTTCTGAATTCAGTTATTCAACATTTTGTAATACCACCTCATTTTTGCTTTTTACTCTTAATTAATGATAAAACAAAAATTAACTATCCAAGCTATTAGTTCCTCAGAAATCTTGATTTTCTAATAACATGGTAACACTGAATACATTGCTCTCAGACAGCTGGATAACTAAACCAACGACTACAAAATTAAAACAGCTTTCCCTACTGTGCACTGGGCACTGAGGCCACCAGAGCAATCTTTTCTTTTCCCCCAATCTGAGAAAGTTCTGTTGGTAAAATTCCAAGCTGTGTGTCACAGCAAACTTTCACCTCTAATGAAGTGACCTTGTTGACATGTAGGATGAACTTAGGTAGACAGGCAGAGCCTGCCCTATCAATACCTGGTAGTCTGAAAAGCTGTAATGTTTTAGAGCAGTTAAATACAAAACAACCTTTGTCTCCTCCACAAATACTTTCACACCTTCAGGAAGAACGCAGAGTGGAATTAAACCTGCATCCTAATGTTGTTTTAACATAGGCTTTTTGTTTCTTCCATGCTCTGATTAAACACCTAGAAAACAGAACATCCTTGAACCTTCTGCTCAAAATCAATACTGGAGCTCTGCAGCTTGGGTTCTTCTCTGATAAACAAACCTACTGTGACAGGTGAAAAGGAGTTGTGATCTAACCTTTATTATGCTGTTTAAGTGCCTTGCAAAGTTCTAAATTAGTGCCAGAGATGCCTATCTGTTATACACAGCAAAATGCTCCCCTTCAGTGCCTGACTTTTCCACTTCCCCACTGGAAGCACAGGAAAGCAGGAACATGCCCTCTACTAAGAGGAGCACACAAGGTGAATTATTGTGGTTCAGTCCTTCACCAGGTTTTTCCTTTTAACACAGGCAATGATAAGTAACAAATCTGCTGCTGCTGCTGCTGTTTGAACATCTTTCCAAATGTGGAGAAATCTACTACCTTTTTTACTCATGTTTACATGAGATAATTCAGAAAGACAGCCTCTCCCAGAAGAGTGGTTAGATCTGCTCACAGGCATAGAAAAAAATGCAGAACAATGGCTAAAAGCCCACTACTACATTTCCTAAATTCTTAAGGAAATGCCATTTAGAAGTAAGTGGTCCTCACTTATCTCTGTTGTGACACTGAAGCATTCAGCTAACAAGGCTGGCTTTCATTTGACTTTACAACCGATAGGAACCATTAATGTGAATTATAAATGATTTTTTAAAAACACAGTATTTTCATTTTAACAAAAGACATTGACTCATATTTAACTTTTATAAATTCCTGTTTACTTGGGGAAGGTGAAAGATGAAGGCCAAGCATTTCCAAATTGCTTGCATTTGATAGATGAGAAAGCCTGAGCTGTTGAGACTAAAGGGACTCACAGGGACTGAGAGAAAGCAATTTCCTTACCATGAATGGTACAAACCATTTAATTTATTGCACAGAAAGGAAGTGCTGCTCAGCACAGGAGCAGGGTCTAGGACTGGAGGTCCCAGGTATGTTCCCCAACAGATTTACAACATAACATGGAGAGCCGTGTTCTATTGCTCCCCTCAGCTCACAGCCTGTCTGAAGACTGGGAGAACAACTGGGGAAGACCAGCCATCAGTTTTCTTCCCTCCCCTGCTCTCCCAGTATGGCTGTTTCCATCTTCATGCATTATACCATCTGTTTAATCACTGTGCTCTCAAAACAAGGAAGCAAAGAAAACAGATGAAACTTCAGGGATAGCTTCTAGCTCGTAATTGAAAGGATGATTATTCATTAGAACCTAGGCAAGTTGCTTGGGGCTGCCAAAACAGGCATTGCATGGTATTATGAAATTTATTTTTTAAAGATAGAAAACAATTCTCCTTCAATATGTTGTCTTTAACTCTGCAACATTCTTTGGTTATTTTGAGTGGGATAAAATAAGGATGCTGAGTTTAAGCTGCTGTATGAGAAAACAACTAAGCTCAGAGGCCCCATCCCCTTCAAGGCAAAGGTAAACAAAATTACCTTGGTGAGCTTTAATATTAACAATTTCTGTACGGTTTGACCTCTGAAAGCATACCTATGGGAATATTTCTTGCAACATGTCTGAATCAGTACATGTAACTGTGAGAAAAATGAAATATTACAAAAGCATTGGTATCAACATATTCTTTATAGAATTACATCTAAACAACTTGAAATTAATCAGAAAACCAAGGACAGAAATATTAAACATCAATCCTCTCTTTACCCAAATTTACCAAAATTGTTAAACTCTACTTGGATTTAGCTTCGTCCACACAAAGATCCTGACTGAATAATTGTGTTTTCTCTACCACAGTTCTAAATTAACAAATTCTTATCTCTGATTAATTAGCTGGACTTTGCTCTTGGCAAGACTCATAGCAATAAAACCTCTTAGGTTTTAAAGTTCTGTGACCCTCTTTCAATATATTCACCCAAGCACAGGTGTAAGATATGTACTGTAATACAACAGACTATCATCGAGGAGAAGAACAACAAAAATACCTCAGTTCTTGTCAATCTGATGATGTTTTTAACAGTCTCACAGAAGAGTTGTGTAGAAAATCCCACATGACAACATCTATTCATTACCAGTGGAGCAAGCCAAATTCATGAAGAAAACCCTGGGGACCAACAGGCCCCAGCAATTGTTAGTGGTGGTTAAAGGTTCAAGGGAAACAAGTTTGGCACAGCAGGAACACAACTCACCTTGGGCTACTGATTTAACCACACTGGGCTTTAGTTTCTCTCTGATTTAACCACACTGGGCTTTAGTTTCTCTCTGACAATAGGGAGAAACCCTTCTCCCAACTCTTGAAAACCATACAAGGTGATTTATTTAGTAGAGCATTCTCAGAGCCTCCTAGGTGGGGTGCTGGAGAAGCACAGCTTATTGTAGTGTTTGGAAATGGATGTAGTTAGACCATGCTTGGTAAGGATTGCCAAAATGTAGCCAAGGGGCTGCCAGGCTCACAGGGTCTTGCTGACATTTCTTTACCATGCATTGTATTTTTGTGTACAGAGCCATAAGTGTTAGCTGTCATTGGCATAGTAAAAAAATAAACACACAAAATAGAAGAAGCAGGCAGACTAGAAAGCAATCAAAACTACCAAATAATTTACTAATCCACTCAAGATTTTTTTTATGCAAACATGAGTTTTCCATACTTAAAAAGTTCAATTTAAAAAAAAAACCTCTGAACACAATACATCCATGGACATACACAAGCTTATTGTGATAAAGGACATTGTCCCTATACTACAGAGGGAAAATAATTACATATGTGTGCTAATCTGGTATTCTTTTCCTATAAAAAGGTCAAACACAGCCAAGAGCAGGACACACTTCCCTCCAGCTGTCCTTTTAATATGCCTCTAATCTTGCCAAGGAGAAACTGTCATTAGAAGTGAGAAAGAGACCATTTTACAACCCATTTATTCTTTATTGTCTCTGCCTTTTCTGGGTAAACTTATTGGAGTACATTAGTCACAGGTATGCAGCAAGCCATTAGAGCATACTAACATCTGATCTACACTAAAATTAATTTTTCTTCTTCAGTTTGGGGAACAGACTGCTGGATGTTGCATGCAAGTCTTCACTGAATTAAGGAATGAACAAACAAGATTTCTAAAATCAACAAAGCCACGTGCCTCTCCATAGTCTGTATAAATACATACCTACTCTATAAACAAACACACTGTCCTACAGCCAGACAATCATTTGCCTCTTTAGAGCAGGCTCATTAAAGGGAAATAATTTTGCAATAACAAAGCACAAGTGTAGTCCTATTGAGAAGAGCAAGCTGCAAAATGGAAGGAACACCTGGTCCATTTTTTGTACTGACAGAGCATGAGCTGGAATCTGATCCTTATAAAAAGGCTGTGTTTTTCCTTCTCCACAGCCCAGTGGACTCTGGAAGCAAGTCTGGTTTGCATTTAGTGTCTTAATGTTGCATAAATTCATATGGGTATGTGTTGTAACACTTGATATGCTCATGTTGCCAAATTGAGTCTCAAAATCTAAATCTCATCAAGAACAGCCAGAACTATTTGCTGTAAATAATATTTTTAATTCTAAACCCCCTGTTTGTTTATACACAAATAACATGATAGTCATGCCTACAAATCCATAAATCTCTCATTTGCAGTAAAATTGATGAATAATTTTCAGTCTGTGTTACTTCCAAACCCCATTTAATTCTTCTACTGTTTCACTTGTGGTATGTAGCTCATTCTTCAACTCACACACAACAATTATTTCCACTGAGACACTGACTAAATCTTAAAGAAGAAAATAACTAATAGGAAACTGAATGCCACTTGAATGAAAGTACAAAATGCCACTAAATGAAAGTACAAAAGTTCACAAATCTTCATGGGATACCTGCAGTTTATCTGAAGGCGTATAAAAAATAAAACTAGGGTGGCATCATATCTTTTTAAGGACTATTCAGCCATCTGGACTGAACCAGAATGATCCACATTCTTCTCCAGCATTAGAGAGAGGGATGCAATAAACATTCAGGTCTGCAAGTTTTTTTATCAAAATTTGTGACAGGTTCAAAAACATTTTTCTTCCAAGTAGAAAGTTTCCTGAGAAAACAGTTCTTGGTTTGTTGTTTCTTTTTCCAGGCCTAAGGTGTCAAGATCTCAAACTCCAGGTAATGATTTACTAAATAAGAAATACCTCTGATATCTTGTTCAAAAGACACATAAGCTGGATCAATTCTATGAGATCAAGGCGTATCCTCAAACCAGTATAAGAATTAATGTAAAGGGAAAACTTTTCTCTGTCTAGTGTGAGCCCAGCTACTCTCCTTACTCTTTATTCTTTCCCCTAGTAAATAGCTATCTTCTTCTAAGAGAATTTCCACCCCCCTTTTCTTTTTTTTTTGTAGAATTTTAAGTGATACAAGTTTGGGTTTTTTTGAGTTTTACATGAAAAATAATTTATCACCTACTTATTTCTTGCAAGCCCACACTGATTTATACTCTACTGTTTTGTTAATAAAGTGATAATCTGAAACAAAGTATTATTTATTATCTTTTATTATCCACCTCATTCTTCTTTGTCTGAGGAATCATAAATTAAAGTCAACAGCCATTTTATAATCCTGCAGTTCATTATCACCCATTTGCTAATATGCTCAATGCCTTAGCCTTGCTCCATTTCTTTAGTAATAATTACAAAAATTAAAACCACATTAACACAATATGCAGATACTTCTTGTTTTAGAACTTACATAAGAGCTTTTCAACTAATCAGTGGCTGGTTAGGGCACTGTCCTCATTCATCTCCCACTTTGCCTGCCATCCTTTATGAAAGTTTAATCTACGTTTTCCATTAAGAAGTTGTCTCAGCCAGAGTTCACATTTGCAAAGGGGGGCTTATTACTTTTTTGATTTTTATTTGGAATGGTGGTCATATCTCCACAACTTATCTCTTCATCTGAAATTTTTATCAAGCAGCTGCCTATCTTACTGGTTCTGAAATCTTCAAATCACAGAAGCAGAAATTCATTTACTTGATCTAGAATCACAAGATTTAAAAGAGAAGCAGGCAACTTGCTTGCATAACCATAGTCAGGAGCAGTCAAGATTCTAATCCCATTTAAAACTGCATTTATGGTTAGAAACAGATCACTCTGAAATTTGATCAGACCTGGACTCCGTTTGCATGCAGGTGTTTTGGGTCCAGCTGCTACTGGTCCTGCCTCCTTAAATACAAAGGATTAACCTTGTAGTAGTGGTTCTCTCTCTTCCTTGTAGGATTTGACCAGAATGAAGCCCAAATTGTGGTTTCAGATCAGGGACCACAATTACTGCCTGCCAAAGTCCCTGGGCTACAAAGCACTGCAGGAAGCTGAGCCAGTGCTTCTTGGGAGGAAGGAAAATACAGCACTGCAATAAGGTAACAGGAGAGGTGAATTCTGAAGAGTCCCACTTGCTGATGGCTCTTAAACCATCCCTGATGGATGTCAAACTCAGCACTGTATCCTAGAGGCTCCCAAAGTACAGAAAACTCTGGGTTTGACTCAAGAGTTGAGTGGCATAGAATTTATGGCTGTTTGACCCATTTCAGATTTATCAGAGAGGCAAATGACTCTTGGGCACGACAAAAACACACATCCACCTAGCTGAAAGTGCAGCTTCCTTGGTCTACAAACTCCTTCCTCCTAAACACAGACTGGGCTGTCTCACCTGCCTCCTTAGGAAATACTGCCACAGTTGCAAGATCTCCAGTTCCTCATGTTTCATTACGATAGACTTCAGTGCATTTGCTGGTATAATATATTATGAAGGGTCATGAATAATTAAAAATTAATCACACTTGTCAAAATAAATAAATGCAGTCAGTGATGCAGAATGCTTGAATTTTTTATAACGTCTTTTTGCTTATTCATGAATTAAAAGAAGCCTTGTAATCCACAATGGATTGCCTACTCATTGCAGCACATACAGGCCCAGTTCAGATCCCAACAGTGGAGGTTTTCCTGTCAGCCTTTAGCACATCAGTGGAACTTCAACCTTACATCTCTGACCCTGCAGAATGTTGCATAAGTTAGACTTGGAAATGGGAATAGCTCCAGCAGGTCTTCAGGGATCTAGCTGGCAGATACACCAGTGATTCTCTCACTCATTGGTCTACTTTTAAGGTGGGGGGAACAGAGGAGAGTGAAGCATTTTAGCACAAATTTAAAAAATCAAAACCTTGATAGCCTCCCTAATCTACATTTCTATAGGCAAACAGTCCAGCAGTTATTCCTACCAAATACTCAATATTTTTGCATGGTTTGATAGCATTCCCAAGGCTTGAACAGAAGAGCAAATAATAGTAAATGTTTAAATAGCAACTTTTCTCTGACACTCTAAATTGGTCTAAAACTGTTAATGCATTTCTATTTTTTTTCAAAGGGAACCTAAGCCTGGCTGGGAGGTGAGCCAGGAACACACCACGACACCAACCCTATCAGACCAAAGAGCCGTTAAGTTTCAATATTTGGCTCTGAGAACAGACAGATGGAAATAGAAAATGAAAAAGAATGTATGAACAGGAAGAGCAAACAGTTGTCCCTCACCACTCCTGGACTTCAGGGACTGGTCATATGAGGACTTTCTGGGCCAGAAAAAGTTCCATAGAGAATTTAGTAGCTGTAACTACTTCTCTTCCCGGCACATATCCTGTCAATTTGCACAGCCACAGAAGGTTCCAGCAACAACGATACCCTGGGAAGAATGTTCCACAGTTTCACTGTTTGTTAAATACTGAGGGATGTCCTTTTGTTTTGCCTGACATCTAATAATTTTTCTTGATGCTGTTCAATACTTTATTAGAAGAAATATAAAATATTCCTTCTGTAGTCATCCTTTCAGTGCTTTACCTTAGGAGTTTTTATAAACCTTTATACATACTTTATAAATATTTTATAAATTTCTGATTTCTACACAACCCTGCATGTATTCCTTTAGATGCTTCTTGCAGGTAGAATAGCCCTAGTCAATTTAAATGATCCTAGAAGACAACTATTACATACTTGATCATCTTTGTTTATATTCTTTAAAAACTTTCCCAGCTGTACTAAAAGATTTTTGATGCAGGGAATCTAGAACAGAAGACTGAGTTCCAAATACAGCTGCCCCACACATTTATACTATAGCGTACTGTTCCTATTTTCCACTCCCTTCCCAGTAAGCCCCCAAATCACATTTATTTTGTGACTGCTACTGAGGTGATGCTTTCACAGCTCTATTCTTACACTTAATTCAGTTTAAATGACAGTAACCAGCTCAGAACCTGTCTGCATGTCTGCCAAGCTCTGATTGTGTCTCCCACCACCTCAATTCAAGCAACCTGCACTAAATTTCACCTGCCACTATTAGCTGGTTAAGCATTCCTTTTCAATTCCTTGCAAACCAGACCTTCAATCTTTTACCCTGAATAATTTAATATCAAACTCTGCCACCTCACCATCTATTACCATCCAGAAGATCAATGATTTGTGTGACACTACTGCTGAACATGCCAAGTGAGTGGATTGCTCAGCTGTGACTGCTACCAGATGTTGAGACACCAGGAGTTAGCTCTTCCTCTAGGAGGCTTAATCCATGCTGACTTCTGATTTCTTGACACTGAGCTGTATCATGCTGCTGGGACAGGAGCAAAAATACAGAAATTCTTCCAATGTCTCTTTGGGAGATCTACCAGTGATTTTCTGCTGAACGTTTTACAGAAACTCATGTGAAGCCTAATGAATCATACCAGAGGCATTTGTCTCTATCAATGTCTTGCCATGACTTGATAACCAAGTGACAAGGATGAGCTAAACCATCCCAAAATCTAGTTAAGCTATCTGTTTATCTCTGTGCATTACTGTCTGCAAAGGAGATGAAATGAGATTGAGATAATTGCAAGTACAATTTGCAGGAAACAGTGGGGGTTGGAACTACTGTGCTTAATTATTTCAGATTGAAACAGACCACACAACTATCTGTGCCAAACAGCTGTAATTAAAGTGATTTAAAATAGAGAGATACTAGCTCCAAGTGTTGATTTTCAAATGAGTCTTTATACATGCAAGAGTTACAGTCATCGATGAGTTACAGACCTACAGCTCCACTGGAAAAAAAATTACCACTATGTCCAACATGCCTGGCAATTTTAAAAAACAAGCCCACACATACACAAGCAAATAAACCACACAAAATAATCTACACTAATGCCCCACAAATCTAAATCTACCCAATCAATTTGACACTGGTTACTTGCCCCTCAGAATAGAAGAAAACAGCAGAACACAAGTTTCAGCCTAAATTCCTGTATTCCAGATGAGAACCTTCAACCTTTGGGCTTAGAAATAGAATTTTAACACAATAGGCAATTGGAAATCATCAACCAATACCACCTTTGGCTTTGGGCTGCAGGAGCAGCCAACAGTCTCTCTTTCTTCCGCTTTGATAGATATATAAAAAGGAGTTAGACAAAGGAATAACTTTACTGGAAAGGATCCAAAAGAATCACACATAGACAACATGCAGCACCATGGGGTCCTGGCCAGGTTCTTTACCTGGAACAATACATTTGCTTCCTTGTGGGTATTCCCCCCACTCCAGGAAAATGACAGCTATTCTTAATTCAAAACAAGGTTTTTAACTCCTAAATTTCAGTGGCAGCCAGCTTGCACTAGAATTTAAGAAAAGGAGGAACAAAACAGAAATTCTGATTTACCTCAAACTTTCCCTGAACTGTACCTTTGTAGGAAGAAATTCAGTCTGCGTGTGGATGTTTACTGATGCGGAAATTAGAAGATATTTGCATGCAGCACAAATGTGGCCCATCTGCTTTACACACGACACAGATCACACCAAAATGACTTGGTCTGCTGATGAATCAATGGGCCTTAAAAGTTAATTTATAATGGCTATCTAGGGAAAAGTACTATACTATTGGTATGGATGAGAAAACAGAATATGAATGAAAGCAGCACAGAAAATTTCCTCAATATTTGCCTGAACATAAGAACTGTCACGAGCAGCCAGACTGCAGCTCTGCAAAGTCAAATTCTGTCTCCAATGCTGGCTCTTAAGAAAAGGATTCTTTCATTTGCAGCCTTTTGTGTAAGAGGCTTCTTGACTCTAAACAGACTATTGAATTAAACATCCAGTGATAAATGTATTCTGCAAGAATGCATCTGATCTTTCTTTAAACTTACACACACTTCTGGCCCCACAACATTAATTCATGTATTTTATTCACACCGTTTATTCAGGTAATACATGAAAAATGTCTCAGCTTGCTTGTTCTAAACCCAGAGCCCACCAACTTCACAGCTGCTTTCCAATGCTCTGCAATCTGCTTTTTAAAGACCTCTAACCCCTGCCATCAGAGACTGAATAGAGAACCTTTGTCTGTTTGGTTTTTCCTACTATGGAAACTGTTCCATAGCCCTTAAAAAATTTGCTGTCATTCCTGACACCTCTTTGTTCTCCTGGATAGAGTTTGTAGGTCTAACTCCCTCATTTTAATTTTTGTAGTTCCATTCTCATCAACACCACCTTCCAGAGAGAAGTTCCAAGCAGGTGTCACTAACAGCTGAAAGGATGTTAAGAATTTTTCTGCTTTCCCAGGATCAGAAAAGCACAAATATGGCTAAAAATCTTTTCAGAACTTACAATCTTAGTGAAATATGCTGCTGTTCACAGGTATAATCATAAGCAGGAAAAGTAATTCCAAAAACCCACATTTTTTTCCAAGAAAAAAGAAAGTCTGTTGCATTCCCATCTTTTGAGACCTCCTAACTCTCTTTAGAGATAGGATCTTTTTTGTTATACTAAGGACAAAGCCCATATTTGTTTTCTTACCAAACAGAGAACCTAAGCCCTGGATGGAAGGATATTGCCTAAAATGGTCTGCAAACACACAAGTGGTAAACAGGACTTAGAGCAAAGATAAGGCCAGACTCTTCCAAACACTGAATGACCTTAAACATGGGCACCATAGCACAGTTTTCATCCAAATATCAGCCATGGCATTGGCCAGCCCAATTCAGATTTTACACAAGACTGTATTTAATACTTTGCTTCTGAGACATATGATGGAGCTTGTCTTTAGGTGGAATCAGATCTCTCCTGTGCACAACAGCCCCCTTTTGTTTTCACTTTGTTTGTATTCACTCTCTGTTGATGCAAAGGGATTATAGCTGTCTTTAGCACTTCAGGGGAACATGTTTGTTTGGGCAGGGTTTTGAGTTTTTCTGTTATGGTTATTTTAGGGGGTGGAAGCAAGGATGTTTTTATTTTAAAACTAACCAATACTGATGGCATTACACAGCTGTATTAATCTTACCTTTGGGTGTGCTCTCAGAGTGATCTCTGTCCGGCCCATCAGGGAGGTTTCGCTGTGAGACTTCCTCTGCATTCAGTCTGACCCAGGCATTGTTGGGGGTTTCCTGATCTTTTGAGGTAAAGGAGTATTCTAGTTCACAAGGAGATTCAAAGTTGCAGTCAAATACTGGAAAAAGAAAACGGACACAAAACACGCCAGGTTAATTAAATCCAATGTCTTCTGTGCTCGAAGGTAGCTATACATACATGTGCATGCACATTCATTTTGTACTTCAGTAAGTTAGGGCTTGATTTTTTCCCATAATGAGGTAAAAAGAAAGGAATTCTGTAAACAGACAGGCAAAAATGGGCCTGAAATGGGCTGCACAGGGAAGTTCATTATGGAGGCAGCAGCAAATCAAAAGGAATGCCCAAGAGTCAGTAATTCCCCTTCAGGACAGGTCAAAGGGCAGCTCAGGCTAAAGTGGAGAAAGACATCATCTGGATTGAAAGGAAAATAGCTTAGTCGATGGATGAAATGGGACAGAAAGCCAATCTCTTCTGGGATCCTGCTTCAAATTCAACCAGCACCAACAGAATGCAAAGACACCTCACAGGAATCACACCCATGTTTCACCTGAGTGAGCCCAGGTCTCTACAAAGAGAGTCATCTATCCTGGGCATTTGGAATGTGCTGGAAGCCATAGGGACTGTACTGCAGGAGGTGACATTCTGAACTCCAGGGTCTGAAACTCTTTCCTGAGACAACAGAAGTAGCAAAAACCTGACTGCTGCTGCAGAACTTCAGCCTCCGGGCAGCACAGCCAGCAACTGCCTCCAACAGAGATTTCTCTTTTTGAGTTGTTTCTCTAGAGAAACCCATCACAACTATGATTCACTTCCCACTGTCCAGTTTACCATCACACCATAGTTCAAGTTGCTTTACACAACCTACAAGGATTTTACTTTTAATTGTCAAGATCATTAAATTTTCTGGAATGCCCAGTATATATTTGCTTTTGTCACCACAGCCAGCACTTAACACAATATTCAGTAAGAGAAAGAAATGGTTTTAGAACTAATTTAGTGTTTCTGAAGAGACTAGATCCATTTGAAAAAGGTAAAGAAAAAAATTCAGCTGCTCCTTGGAGTATTCTGCACTGTCCTTCTGTTTTACTGTACTATGCAGGTGAAACAAACAATCTGAACTGACATTAGTGAAATTAACTGATTTTTTTAAAACTTAATTACATTCTCTGTTAAACATCTAATTTCTTCTTAGTGGGCACAGATTTATGTAGTTCAGCCTATTCTCCTGGTGATAAAATATTTTCTAATCTGAAGGTTAATACTGTTGCCCTCTTGCTATACTTTTCCCAGCTAATTTCTCTTTTTAACAGCAAGCTGAAAGGAACAGAGTCTTTTTTCCATTTTATATTTGATTTTCTTAACCAAGTTCTTTATCATTCACTCAGCATTTTAAATACTTCACAACACCAGGGAAACCATATAACATAAGGAATCCATTTACAGCACAAGCAGCAGTAACAAGGATCACACACATTTCCTTGAATCTGAATGCACAAGCCCCTACTCTCCTCAGGCCCCTAAATTATCAATATAAATTTGATGATACATGAAGCACACTTGAATTTAGGCAGAAGGGAACTGTGGATATATTCATGCAGTTTACTACTGCAATATCATATCCAAACCTCAGACCGCTTATTTCTAGTCTCTTGGATGGTCTTAAAAACAAACAAACAAACAAACCAAAAACAAACCCACAAAGCAAAAACCAAACCAAATATTTTTTTAACTGAAGTGTTAAGCACAAAAGTTTAACAATCTTTTGTACTTAATCCCAGATGGACAAAAGAGCAACCAAACACTGAACTATAGTTTACAGAACATATATTATCTTTACTAGTCACAAGGAACACCTTGAGCAGTGTATATTTTAAGGCATTGTCAAAAAAAATATGGAGGGGAGAAACACAGCACATACAAGGATTTTTTTGATGGAACTCACTGAATGACAAATGAGAAAGCCCAGGCCAAGGACCACACACAGCAAAACCAATCATTTCAAATCAACTATTTCGTTCTTTGTGCACTTCTCGATCAATCTCGTATTTTCTTCAGCTTTCCAGCAGTTGCTGCTTCCTTCCCCTCCTCTCATGCCCAGCTGCTGGGAACAGAAGCCTTTGTGCTCTCTAACCCTCTTGACCCAAGCAGAGGGGCCCTTCATGGATATCCAAAGGCTCTCTCATTCTCCTCTCCAGCCCCCCTGACTGTCCAATTGTGGTGCCACAAGCACTCAATGGCCAGCTCTGCTCCCCACTTTGCTCTCACTTGCCAGAATCCCCATCTCAAAAGAGAGCTATCAATCAGCTGTGGAGCCCTTAACACAGCAGGCCTCTGACCTACAACTGGTACAACTTAATTGGGGTAAGTGATTAAATACCAGGCACTGCTCATAGCCAGTGCAATGACCTCTGCAGACAGCTAAAGCCTCTGCCTGGAGCAGGGAAGGTAAAGGAAGAAAAGGCAAGCAGCACTGCCATTTCCTTCCCTTGCGATGAAAGGCCTGCAGAGAGTGGGCATGGTCTAACATGCCTGCTGTGCTCACACTGAATGTCCTTCACTACAGGTTGTTTCTTGGAAAAGACAGAGACTCTTTGGCTCACACCTCCCACAGTGTCTGTGATTCAGTGGAAACACACCTGCAACTTTTACATGATTCAATAGCCCCCTCCCATCACCAGAATATCAGTACTTTTTACAATCTCTTATTTAAAATAGTCCTGTATCAGACACAAATTTCAGGGCTGTTATCCTATTCAGTACAAAGAAATGATGACAAAGAAATACTATCTGATGCAACACAGAAAAATCTATGCAAACAGCATTCAGTCTTCCAAGGCTAACATTAACTTCCTATCCTCAGGCTTTCCTTCTTCCACAATGTCCTTCACTATCGACAATGTAATATACCTCATAAAAAAAGAATTATATAATTTTTTTTTTCACTGAGAAGCTGGTCTTGGTGTGTTAGCTATTACAAGATCACATAAGCCATACTTGCAAATACAAAACCCGCATAATACTTGAATTGCTGCCACAAATCATCTGCCATTTTTTACACCTCTGCATAAAAAAATAGTGTTTCTCTTTCCTTTTTCATTTTTGTCTTAACATTTAAAGGCTACATGAAGTTTATTGTTTCCTTGCCCAGTTAAGTACAGAAAGCAGTAGCCATGTGCCTTTGGAAGCTGGATAAAGGCCATTCTGCCTCATTTTTAACTAAATAACTAAACACTGCAGGAAAGGCAATTAAAATTAACACAACCTCCAGTGCTTATTTTTTTAAACCCACTATCAATACAAATTGACTAGGTACAGAGCTTTTGGACTTGAATACTGTGCCTAGTCAGTAAAGTGGGGGGATTTTTTGTGACTTCTGATGATTTTCTAAAAGAGATGTCACAGAGATTTAAGCCAAGTACAAGCATTTATGTCAGAGCTATATTGACCCTACAGATCATAAATGTTCTACAGGAGTTTAAGATGCATACAGAAAAAAAAAAAAAAGCAAAGTCTCTTCTTAAATAATGAATTAAAAAAACCCCAAAACAGAACAAACAACTCTTTGTCCAACAATCTCTTTTATCTGCAACTGCTGGGCATGAGCAAAGCAGAACAGATAATTCATTAGAAGTCTATTTCATCATCATCACGCCTTTAAAGAAGAAACAAAAGTGATGCTTATAATCAAAATAAGATAAAAACCTTTTTAAGAAAGGCTGTAGATATAAATCAGTTCAGCTTTTGGTATGTAAAAAGATACAGAATATTAACCACAGACTGAAAAGCCAATTAAGCTACTATTCAATTAAAAAGACACTGGAATCTGTGTATGTCTAATTATGTTAGAGTCTTGTGAGTGTTTCAATTTATTTATTTTTTATCAACATACCTACAACAATAATTTGTGCACAGATAACTAAAATATCTGGCAACCACATCTGTTTCAATTAAACTGATTAGAGTTTTCTAATAAACAAATGCATTAAAATAGTACTACAAGTAATACACCAAAGCACAGTAATTAGTGGGAAGTATTCTTTTACATTGCAGCAGGTCAGATTATGGATCATTCACTTTTGGGCCATCTTGGATCATTTGTTTAACCACACACCACAGAAACATACCTTATTTAGAACAAAAATAACCTAATATTAAGAGATAGATTAAAAAAAAGCCTGTTCTTGTTAAGAAACTACTCTGACTATTTTTTCTTCAGCTACCCAACAAAAGATTAGGTTTATTTGGTCTAAATCATGTCTTCTTTCAAACACAAAAGTCTTACCAGCAGGTAGCTTCCTCTTAGACTGCTCCTTTCTAGTTCTACAGGTGTCTGATTTTAAAAGGTCCTTTTCCCTCCTGGTTGGCTGACTCTTACAAATCTCTCCTCCCCAGTTACTCTCAGGTGGGCACATTTTTGAAAGGCTGTGGTTGCTTTCTCACTGCTCTAGCACAGCCAAGGGAGCAGGGAGAGGTTCTCTGTTCTCAGCAGGACCAGCTCAGTGAGGGACATCCTCCCTGGCACCTCATCAGCTTGCACATGACTAATTCCTACTCCATCTACAGCCAAATGCACAATGTAAAGGTCACTCACACCGATCAAGTCAGGACCACAATCTCCCTCAAGAACTCCTTCAGCAGCAGCAATTGCAGCAGCAGTGTAGAAACAGATAAAATATTCTTGCACAGGATGTGTTTTTTCAATACAAATATTGACAGATACTCCTTGTGGAGGAGACATAATTTAAATTGTGTAGTAGAGATCTGCTCTGCTGAGTGAGCTTTGAGACCTCCATCAATACCCACTAACCTCTATTTTACTCATGTTATAAGGCCTATAAGCTTTTAATTTATGACAGGGAAATGACAAATTGATTTTCCAGTTATTAATCCTAGTGACAGAGCCAGTTCCTAAAGCCTTCCCATTCCCTCTGAGTACAAAAGGGCACAGGGCATTCAATCTAAGGGTTTCAATTGCCTCATCAGGCCTTTCTGAATTTCTATTCACCAAACCAAGGTGCACATGTGGGGTGCCACAAAGAAGCCTGCAGTGATAAGTATTTCTCCCTCAAAATAGAACATAAATAGGAGACACTGTGCTCTCTGGCTGTCAGCTCACCTGCCTGATGAACATCCAGGAGGACCCAAATACAGGCCAGGTCCCTGGAAGTGAGAATTTCTTCCTGGCACAAAGAGGAGGTGAAACTTCTTGCAAATGAATTCCTGGTCCTGTATTTTAGCTTCACAACTGGAGGCACAGCAGCAATTTAAAATAAGGGAATCTACCACAGGATGGAAAGGACACAGCAGAAAAGCCCAAAGGAAAAGGGAAAAGGTGTTGGCAGTCACACAAATTCAAGAGCAAAAACAATTGCAGGGCTTAACTGCCTTGTTCCTGCTGAGCAAGCAAGTCTGAAGGGACAATTTCACCTATTTCCTTCCATTGTCTAGCCCTGAGAAAGGGAAAACTGCACATCTTAAGGGATGCTAATGTCACACGTGCCCTGCCAGGCACCCTGGCTCTTGCTACCCTTAGCAAACGCCCGTGCCAGCAATCACTGCCTGCTGCTGGGGCTGCTGCTCCTGGAGCTGACAAACGGGAGAGCAGCAGCACGGCCTGACAGGGGACGTGGGGAGCTGGGGAGGCACTCGAGGAGCCCCACATTCATTTGGGGTCCATACCACCTGATGAACCTCAGCCACCTGCAAGTGCAGCACTGAGATCAGCTGGGCGCCACGCCAGCTGCTCTCCCTGCCCTGAGACACAGCCTGTGCTCACCAGGGACCTCCTTTTAATTTCAAGCTGCTTAGCACAAGTTCGCTTATCGCTCCCTGCGTCCTTCCTCCGCACCAGCGGCTCTCTGAGCACGATGCCCTGACCTTGACATTGCTGACAGGGCTGCTGCTGTACCCTCACAGGGCTTCAAGGGCTCCTCAGAGCTTGCTGAGGAGTTCAGTGGGGCCAGGTTCACCCCAGCACCCAGGAGTGGAGGCTGTCGGGCAGGGCCAAGGCTGGTAGTGCCAGCACTCCCTTCAATGCCCACCTTGAAGGAAAACCACTCAGATTTCCTTTGGAAGGGGCTTTAGGGTAAGATTGCATTCTGAAGAAAATGTTTTAGAGGAGCAACACCCCGGGGAATATCCCAGCAACATCCTGGGAAGGGTGCTTGGGCCTGGATGCCCAGCACAGAGCAAGCTGCCTGCCTCCCTGTGGAGCCCAGAGCTCTCCTCATGCCAGATGCATTTAAATAATGAATCCTCTGGGGAGTGAGCCACGATGGATGGGCCACTGCTTAGAGAAAACAGCAATAATGCAGCTATTCATTTATTTGTTAAGAGAATCGTAAAAATGACAGCATCTACTTTATATCCACCCAACCCCTCAGCGTGCACCAGGGACTGAATCACCAAAATCTCTGACAGCTGCTTTGTTCAGTGAAAATCAAACTACAAAGAAAGGGCCAGGACTCCTTCATCAATCAATTATAAGCACAGTCTTTCAAGACAGCTACAGAGAGAGGTGTGAGGAAGGGGTGTTGGGAGAACAACTAGAAACAGCTCTTGTTTTCATTCCTCCTGCTCCAAGAAGTGTCAAAGCTCATTCTCCACACAAGAAATATTTGTCCACCAGGTCTCCCATGCATGTAGCAAAAAAACAATACATGAAAGTGCATTTCTAGTGCCAGTTCTGGCCAAAAAAAAAATGAAGTACTGACTAACAGCAGTTGTTAGAAAACATGCTCCAGTTGGCACAAAACAGTAGTTGGATGAACTGTCATATTTTGTCAATTCATACCAGGAACCTCTTGCATGAATTTCAAAAGATCTCTAGAGAAAATGAATACTTGAGAGATGGGGAGAAAAGACATTTGTTGTCTTAATGTGTGTTATTTTATTATTGAAAAATGTTGAGCTGTCATAGACATATTATCTGCAGATGAAAGATGATATAAGGAAAAGAAAGTTAAAATTTCTCCCTAATAAGATTTTTTCTTCCTTCTTGCTTAACACAGCCTTCAGTTTAGCCAGGCAGATGCTGTGCTTCCTGACTTTCCTCCTTTTGGATTTCAGCACCACTGCACATAGCCAAAATACCATCTAATTGTTAAACAAGAATTCCTGCAAATGTATACGGGGTCACAGCATCTGTTATTTTATATGGAGCAATTCTGTTAATGTAACTGCTGTTAATTGAAACGTTGCCCCATTCCATTCATAATGCTGTTTCCAACCCACCTTAGAATACTTGTAAGATTGCAAAAAGGATGTGTTTGAATTAAGATGAT
This sequence comes from Passer domesticus, assembly GCF_036417665.1. Classification (NCBI taxonomy): domain Eukaryota; kingdom Metazoa; phylum Chordata; class Aves; order Passeriformes; family Passeridae; genus Passer; species Passer domesticus. The sequence continues at coordinate 110,775,884 of NC_087476.1, read as the reverse complement.
CCATCACCTTCCCAGTATCTTTACTAAGAAATCATTGATTTGGTTTTCCTCTGGGATGAAGCAGCATTCTCCTTGTTCCCCTCCTGACTTAATCTCACCTCTGAGCAGGATGTTGCTGTAACAATCAGTTTGTATCCATACATCTCACTATGCCACGCTGAGCCAAGAACCACAACAGCTTTATCATTCTGAAGATGTCAGTAGTAGTCTGATTTGTTGTAGAATTATGAAACAAGTAGTCATGGGATGCTAACGGCAACATGAATTCATCTGGCTGGTGCCCTTTTTCTCTCCATCTTCCCTTTTCCGTGTTCAGACTCACTGAGTTTCGTGGCAGAAGTGTCTATCCGCTACTCAACTGACATGAATGAAATGGCACTTCTGACTTACCAGGGGAAAAAATTAATCATCTGACACCTTGCTGAGCAACTGCCATGCCACTGAGCATCAAATACATAGCAAGAATGACCCCAAATTATCCCACAGTAAAATTAGTCCAATGCATTTTTATTTTTTTAAGTTGGCAAACAAAATTCAGGAAATTAGGAACACATCACAGACGACATTCCATTAGAAAGTGTTAAAAAAAACCCCAACAACCCTGTCAAATTAGTTTTCTGAAGACATAGAGCTGAGTGAAATTATTAATAAGTTGTTAATAGAGGCCATCCTGTGGATTAGGCTTTTAGTACCTATTAAATCAAAGCTGTGAATAATTATGCATTCTTGTAGGTGTGTGTTCCTCCTCTGCTGAACTCACCTTTTCTAGATGTTTTAAGCACAATAGTGACTAGGCAGCCAAATTTGCTCTCATCCTGAGTTTTAGTCCCAGTTGACTTTGCCATCCAAACACCACTATTTGCTAAACTTTAGGGGGGCAAAAATCTGTAAACTATATAACCTGAGAGAGGTACTACAGTACTCTGCCTAGTGCTGGTTCAGAGCAGCCAAGGAGTTCAGCTGCTACTGGACAATGTGGCAAAGAGACACAAAACCAGCACAGTAATATAAGAAGGTAAAAAGAAAAAGCCAACTCCAGCAGTCCAGCAGGTCAACCTTAGTTAGGCCTGTTATTTGCCTATTTGAAATGTGTTCTTCTTTCAAAGCAGAGTTTAGATGGGTTGAATTGCATTTGATTTTTGCTCCAATCAATAGCTCTTTCCACAGCTGCCACCACACCCTGCCAGGATCATGCTCCAGGTACAGCGCTGTTGGCTAGCCCAGGGACATGGAGAGGATGGGGCAGAGAGGGATGTGTTAACTGCATGAAGGTCCGGAGGGGCAGCTGTCATCTGGAACCCCTATTACACAAGCTTATAAGATTTTATGTAGTGGACAATTGATTTCTTGTAGAATACCTGTACAGAAGAGAAAATTAACATTCAACCAGCCAGGACAAGAAATGAAATATGTGGCTGGGTGCAGTTAATCATGTAAGCCTCAGGACAGAGATCCATCAGATCTGCAAATGGGAGATTAATACGCTACCGTAAGTCCACATATGCCAAATGCATTAAAATTGGTTCTAGCCACAGGAAATAGTCTGAGTGTACCTCATGAGAACAAAAAGATATAAAAAATTTGGAGATTTAAAGTCTCTTCCTGCCTCACAGGTTTAATTCCCACATAATTTTGACTTCACATGGGATTTTCTGAAAGGCAGGTGGATTTTGCATCTTTGAGATGACTGGTGATTAATCAATGCTTGGATTGAGACAAATGTAAAAAAAACTCTAGACAAAACAGTAAAAAAGTCCAGTGAATGTACCACTCAAGTATCTTCTTGTGCCAGTGATTATCTTTTGGGATTGCTGCCTGTGGTTTCAAAGATGTCATCAAGCACTGTTCCTGCCAGAACTACCAGAGAGAATCTGTCAGAATTTTTAATTCTGAGCAAAAGAGAAGAGAACTTATTTTGGCAGAGGAAGAAGGACACCACGTATCAATTTACTCACTCTTTCAATCAGAAATTTCTCCAACAGCAGAACACAGAGAAAGTGTGATTAAGACAACTAATATTGCCCCACTCCAGCAATGTCAGCCAGTTAATTAGATGGGGCCCATCAGATGATCAGGCAAACAAAGTTTTGATAGAAGTTACTGAGCACTCCGTAATCAGTCATGCTGGGAGCAGTAAGGAAAGCTGACAGAAGAAGAAATCACTCTAGTAGTAAAAGGCTGCTGGGTTTTATTTCTGCTTATGATTTATTGTGTGATTTTGGATTAACCACTAATCAGAAGGCTGGGTCCTGGGACAAGAGTACTCGCCTAGAGCTTGGATGGTCTAACTTTTTGTCTTCTTCCTCACTCTGCTGAGTCCCTGCATGAGCTCCACAGAGCCATGTAGACCCAGGGCCAGTAGTCAGCCACCGAAAGGAGCTGTCCACCTTGTCATGGGCAGAGCAGCTCTGAACAGAAATCCAGCTCCCTCAGAAGTTTACTAATGAATATGACCGTGGCTGTAAGCTGAAGGTACGCAGAGGAATAGAAGTTTTAAGAAGTGCCCTCACTTTTGGGCTGTAACTGCACATACACACATCAGTCCTCTGTGGGCTGCAAATCTCAGGAGGCAGGCAGTGTCTGCACAGTGATGCCATGGGGTATTCCAGCCTGAAATGTGTGCCTTCCAGGGCTACTATGCTTTAATGAAATTTAATTCAATTCAATTAAAGGCTACTACACTTCAATTTAAATTTTTGTAACTGTTAAATTGAAAAGCTAGAAAAAGGAAATTATTCCTGCCTCTTTCCAAGATTCTCCGGAAATTTCAAGGTGCATGTCCTAAATTACACCTACTGAGGAAGAAAACAGTTTATAGTTGTCCTGAGCAAATACTGTATTTTGTGTAACACCTCATCAAATTCTTGCCTTTCCTTGCAAAACAGATGGTTGGAATATGGTAGGATTTGGTCTTGTGCAATCAGCTAAAATCATCATAAATCATTTCTGCTGAGATGCAGTACATTTATCTCCATGTGATGCTGTCAGATGAAATCAGTGCTCTTAGCTTTTAAGAACAAAGCCTTCCCTTAGAATAGTATTACTGAGAAACTGAAAGAGTTTAGGAAGAGGTAATAAAGGATAAATTAAAAATCATTCTTGCAACTTCTGAGAAAACCAAGTAAGGGAAAAAAAGATTGTACTACTGTTGCTTCCAAAATGAAATTGGTGTGTCCTCATCACTCAAGCAGATACAACAGCTAGAAGCAGATATTGTATGCCAGTGGAAAGAATATATATTGCACACATAAAAGGCTGCAACATAAATTTGAAGAAATATGGGGCTCCTTCATATAGGTAGGTCAAACTTTTCCCTCAAGCAGATAATTACAGGCTTGGGGTGAGTAAATCTTATTAGCCTCTCAGCACCTTATCTCCCTGCATAGAGACTGGTAGTAGATATATAGTAGATATATTCTAGTGCAGTCACTTTCTGGATTGCTCATTAGATATTGCCTTGTGCAGTCCAGTCCTAACTACAGCCATCGTACTTCACAGTGGGATGGCCATGGATAGGTCATACCTGAGAACAGATGAAAACACATTCTCAGATTTTGGAAGGGATGGATGCTAGAAAAGGAGATGAGAAGCAAAAAGTTCAGTGCACATCTCCTCTCTTTGCAACATTGGTGAATTTCAACACACCACTCAAATATTGCAGTCTGGGCCCTTGTTTCTGAGGGAGCAGGGCAGGCTGGGCAGCCCAGGTCACCAGGCACCTCCATAGAGATGGCAATGACCTCAGGCTGGGCTGAAATGGGACTCCTGGGCCCTTGGGCAAGGTGGGGGAAGTCCCAGGGGCAGCTGGTGAGGGCCACTGAGGCTTACTAGTGCCCTCAGATGCTGCCAGTATGGATATTTTACCATGAAACCTTTGTGTTGTTTTATTCCAGTTTTACACCGAAACCTTAGGCAGGGAGCTGCAGCCTCTTGAGGATAACATATTCATGCTACTCACTGTGTCGTCCTCTGTGGGAGAAGAAAGGGGACGTATCTCTCATGACCCAGGTCAAGTTCCAAGCAGAGTGGCCAGGAGGGAGAGAAGGACTCCTTGCTGTGTGATCCAAAGGGCTCGGACCTTTCATTGAAAAAAAAGGAAGCCAAGAAAGAAAAGCCCATTAGGTATCATGTAGCTGTTTGCATGCTACACATCCAGTGCAGAGAACTTAAACAGCTTTATTGACCATATGCAATAAGCACCAATTTTCAACTTCTTCTTGGTTTGTTCTTCCTTCCTGATACACGCATGCAGAGGGACACAGGACAGTTGTTGCTTTACAGTGCAAAATCATCTAGAAAATTTGTCAAGTGTCATCTCACACTGATTCTAAGCTCTCTTTGACCTTTCTGTCCCTCAGTTTGGGTGGTTTTTTGTTTGTTTTGCTTTTTTTTTTTTTTTAAGTTCTTCTAGCACAAGGAGATCTTGTACATGGAACAGGCAAACATGTACCCAGCTTGTGTTCAATAACCCAATGCAGCTCAAGGATTCTTTTTGTGATCCAAATACTACAGGCAAGACCATGATAACATTAAAGGTGTAAAGAGAAGCAGTGTCTGAAATAACACACAAGATCAATGAACAAAGTGGAATTCTGCAAGCTTTGAAAGTACAAATTTTCTCTGTGAATGTTTAACTTAGGTTTTCTGAAGATATCAGGATCTTGGTCTCATTTTTTGAGATCCTCAGAAGAAAGGTAGGATTTAAATGCGTTGGAATGCAGGAAGGAAAAACTTATGTTTGGGAGATCTGCGTGATGGGGAAAAAACCCCACACCTCTGGGTTTCTGATTTCTCTACAGAAGCCATTAAAAAAGACATTTTTAAGAGAATAATAATAAACAAAGTAAATGGCTGAAGTCTTGGGGGAAACACTGCTTTGATTTTGTAAAAAATTTTACTTCCCACTTCCACCAAAGAAAAACTGGAAAATTTCAGAAGGACTTGTCAGACGCTTAAACACCAGTGTTAGTTGTGCCCAATCTTGTTCTCAGAGCAATCTCATTTTTAGCACACTCTTGTAACCAAGTAACTATAGCACAACCAAGAGAAAAATAACTACTTTTATGTAAGAGCTGTAACTCTTACTCCTTGCTTAGAACAATAATCTTCAAGCTAAAAATGAACTTCACACTGTATTGTAAGACATTCTTGAGGGGCAATGAAAGAATATCCCTAGTGGCTCAATAAAACCTGGTTTCTATGCTAAGTTAAAGTGCCATAACTAAACACCCTCTATTGCTGTCTAGAATGGGGCTACACAGAAGGTCAGGCCAGAGATTTGTGAAGGGAGACAGCAAACCTGGTGCCCTGCCTGCAGCTGCCATTGATGAAGTGATAGGGAACCATGGAATAATCTTTATATTGACTTTTCCTCCCTAACATCAAGACACATCTTCCAGCAGCCCCTGATAAAGCTGGTTGTGGAAAATAATGTCAGGTTTTATTACAACAGTTATAATAGCTGCTAAAAGCAGATTTTTTTCTCCCTACAAATGTGCTTCACTTTGATGCTACTAGAAAATAATAAAGAAAAGAAGCATATTAATAAAAAATGAGCTCCTGAAATTAGCTGGTTTTCAAAGCCATGTGTGTTTTGCCTCATGTGAGATGTCTGACCAATATCAATATCCCCGTTATATAACATCTGTACCCAGTGACTCTCCAAAAGAGGGAATAATTTAATATGCTGATTCCAGATCAGAGTTCCCGCCCAGACAAGAACTCCAGGGCTCCTTTACCCCAAACACACCCAAATACATGCAGACATCACTCATTTAGTGCTACCAGAGAGCCAAGCCCTTGTGCTACAATCCTTTGAAAACTTCACAAAAACCTTAAAAAACTGATCTGCTTTCCACCTCTGCTCCCATGGCAAAATAATCTGAGAGAAAATCACTGAGGTGCATTTCTCTCCCTGTTGCTTCGGTCACAGAACTGGAAATTAAATCTCTTCAACTACCCTGGCCAGCCTTACCTGGGAGTCACTACCACAGGATCAGCACCACAGCAATCAGCTGCAGTACTCCAAATTTCCTGGCACTTCTCACATTCCAAAAAATGCCTCTCCATATTGCATTCTTCAGAATTCCTGCCTCCCTTCAGCCTCTGCTAAGTGGAAATGTTCCCTCTGGAACCAATAAATGCAGTGAATTGAGATAATAAATAAGATTGAACATCTGAGCAGAGAAGATGAGGCAGTCCAGGCACCTGAACCTTCCCAGCAGCAAGAGGTCAATAAGAGATAATACAAAAAATTGAAAGTTTTTCCTATATTTTTAAAGAATGGAATGGATTCAGTCCAATCCATGTTAACCTTAGAACTATTTTATCCCATATTCTTCGGGGTTAATTTTGGAACTTCATCTCAAATGATTTGTTTGGGCCATTGGTCTGAACTTGAAGACAAGAAGATTGTATCAGAAGTTATGAATCTTTCCCAATTAAGTTATCTTCCACGAAAGATGCTGGGTAAAAGGTTTTTGTATAGCCAAGAGGCCACTCTTCACAGTGAGGAATGATTTGATTTAAGCATCAGCTTTAGGCTAGGAAAAGGAGAGACCTTTCCTCTTCCACCTTCAGGGCGTTTTACATCGGGAAAGATAATAATGGGAGACCATTTCAGCTAAATAAATGCTTTTTGTGCAGCAAGGGCAATGCAAACATAGACCACATTTTACAAAATAAAGGGGTTTTTTTTCCTCTCCAAAATAATTCAATTTAAGCCAAAAGTCACTGAGAAAATGTGTCTGCTTGTTTTTAGATATGCTAACCTCCAATTCCAGCTGTTTGTATCAGGGTACTCTGTCACTTGTCAAAAGTAACCCTAACCTTTAAAAAAAAAATTAATGGATTGGCAGCTGGAAGCTGACAACTCCATTTTTAGTAGCCAGATGTATGGCAAGGTACAAGAGAGGTTTCTTTTATATTCCTGCCTGAATACATATCCAGGACCAAATCCTGGCCCTAGGTGCTCCATCACAGCAAGAAACATGCACCTGCAGAGAACATTTTGACATTTCTGTTTTTTAAACTTGTGCAAAGCTATCTCCTTAGGGGATGCAAAATCCAGTCAGTTCACCAGGAGTTTTGGGGGAAAAAAATAGAAAATTGTTTGTGTGTGCTGAAGTCAAGCCTTAAGGCTACAAATTAATTAAACAAAATATTTATGTATTATTTTAATGAAAAGTACCTCTTTAATAGAGCAACCCTTGATGTTCATTCATAGAAATGAAACAACAAGAAAAGCTTTCTTCGTGAGTAATTTTTAAACAAACAGGATTTCCTCCCTTTTTTGTCTTCTCTGGAAGAAGGAATATCCCCAGCAATTAATATATGTAATTTTCTAAATGTTCATGTAGTGAAGAAATGTAAATGAATTTTTACCAAAACACTCAAGCTTTCCTTAACCAAAATTGCTCTGCCACATAACCAAATATTGCTTTGGATATTGATTGATTAGTCATCTCTCTCACTGTGCTGAGCTGTATTATTTGCAGTTTCTCAGTGGTAAATCTGAGGTGACAGACCAGCATGTACCTGTCCTCTAGATTTCAGAGTTGCAACAGATGTGTAAGATAATAACTGAGATCAACATGTACTTTCAGCTACATCAACATCTAAAAAAATATCTCAAAATCCCTCATGTTTGTTTGTGTGGAAATCAAAAGTCAACATTAGTAGTATTTTTGGCTCTAATTTATAGCAGCCATCAATAGAGTAGTTCCTAGTAATTATTACAATAACATGTTTAGAAACAACCACCATTATGATCTGGACTTCCCAATCTCTGGGAAAGCCTGACATTTCAGAAAAGGTTATTCCAGTTCTAAGAAAAAGGTAGTGATTTTCCACAGAAAGGATATTACCACATTAAAATCTGGATTTTCCAGTCTCTGGGAAAGCCTGACATTTCAGAAAAGGTTATTCCAGTTCTAAGTAAAAGGTAGCAATTTTCCACAGAAAGGATAATATGCAGTTATCTTTCCATTATTAAGAAAAAGAAGGACTAAAGTACTCAGAACCAAGGCAACTTCATTTGATTAAAACAAAAAATCTTACAGAGAACTGACAGCCCTAGGTAAGGAAACCTCTGCAGACTTCTCCTGTGAGCCAGAGGCAGGCCTAAGGCATCCTTGGGAAGAGGCAGATCCAACACTGTAGGATCCTGAAGCCAAACACCTTGATCTTGCAAAAAAGCTGTCAGGACCCTGCCTTTAGTAAGACTGGGCTGGCTGTGACCAGCAGGATGTTTGGGCTTGTCTCTGTTCAGCTGCAAGTGTAAATCCAGAGGCCTTGATAAAGGATTGCTGAGCTCCTAGCTCCACAGAAGTTCTTGGGTTTTTTTGGGGTTTTTTTTGCCTTTTTTTTTTGTTGTTTTGTTTTGGGTTTTTTTTTTTGTTTGGTTTTTTTTTGTTTGTTTGGGGTTTTTTTTTGTTTTGTTTTGTTTTTTGTTTTTTTGGGGGTTTTTTTGAGGGTATCCTTCAATCCCTGACTAGGAAAGATCTCCTGAGGATTCCCTCTCAAATTCACAACTGATCCTCACAATCACACTAACAGTACTCACACCACTTAGAAGCTTTCATTTTTCCCCTCTTCCCATCTACAAACATACTCAGTCACCCATGAAAGTGCAAAAAACACATTATATTGAGGTGACCAAGCAACACCAAACCAAACAAGCAGCCCAAGTAAATGCTTTGTGAATAATCCATACACTCAACCATGCTCATACAAATCACTGTCTAAATGAAATTTAGCAGTAAAATTCAAATTCTGTTTATGGTCCTGAATGAGAACAAGGCAGAGGGCAGGCTCTTTGCATGCAGTTTCTTGCTCTGAGTAGTTGCTGAGCTTTTTTTACATTAATAGGTGGATGTACTCCAGGGTTGGTTTTTTTTTCACTAACCTTTTCTACAGTATGAAAATGTTCACTGACAGTCTGTCAAGTTTATCTTTTTCAGCTGGAAAATATATTTAATAATGTATTATGTTACAATGATTTTATGTCATATTGAAAGCCTGATGAGTGCAAATAAACTACAGCATGTGTGTCACAAAAACTGTGCTGGATGCTACAGAGAGGGAATTTGCATTTGATGGGCTGCAGCAGACCTGGGGATAGTGAATTCAGTCTGCATGAGGCACAGGAGTGATCAGCAATGCTGACTGGCAGGTGCTTGATGAGTAAATTTGGGAATAGCACACACTTCCTGTACATAAAGCATGTGTCTCTAACAACACTCTGTTAACTCAACCACTGGGTCATCCTTCTGACCCTGACTTTTTTTTCCCTTTGCAAGCCTTGTTTAAAATTTTATTTTAAACACTTTATGTTAGCCATGTACTTTTTCCCAGCTTCTTTTCAACTGGAATATTAACTTTTTATTGAAAAAACCCAAATGCATCATAACTGATTAATCAGCAAGTAGGAACTTCACAGCTCCATTCTTTTTCTACCGACAAGGCAGTTCTTCTGCCAAACATGACCCATAAACATTTATTGATGCAAGGAGAGAATGTGCTAAGTCTGGGAGATGTGGCCTGATCAATGGAACCCTTGGATCTGGAGGGAGAGGAACACAAAACACCCAAATTGCAATTTGATCAAGACATTGCAATAGGGAAATACTAACTATGTATAATGTGCTGCTGCTCATTACAGGAGAAGAAACAATCCACATTTTCCATACAAAGAGTATTAAAATTAACCAATTAAGATGACCAAGCTTACAATAACTAATACAGTTTAAAAATGTACTGCCATCTAGAGCATACTACTGCATCTCAGGTGCTCTGCAGCTGCCAAAGACCTGCCCAGTAACACTCCACAAAACAACCATGATTCACTGATAAAGAGCTCAGGGCCACAATTGCAGACCGGGCTAGGAATGGTTTAATATTGTTGCTCATCTGTGTGCACAGAAAAAACCCTTAAAAAAATCCAACTGCAGGCTGAGTTTTGCTGTAATAATCTTTTAGAGCACAATTAAGCACCTTTGTGGGCAACACAGAGAAAACAAAGGATAGAGTGTTAGTAATTGAGCTGCTCTTAACTCTGGTTCAGAGCCTCAAAAGCTGAGGCTGCTGGCAGGACAGCATCAAGGGATGAATTTCTCTGGCCTGCCTAGTCTGCAGCTTAGCTAAACTGGGGGGGAAAGCCCTGCAGCGGGAAAGCCCTGCAGCAGCAAAGCTCCCTGTGCAAACACATCTTTGAATTTTGGATGCTTGTTCTTTGTATCATCTTTTAGATATTTCGGGGCCACTGCTGGAAAAGGAGTACTGGGGTTGTGATTTTGTAGGGCTGTGGTATTTCAACACAGGGCAATAATTGCCTTGTCTTTGAACTCATAACAAATGTGTCTGAATTACTGACCAGGTATGCAGTGAAAACCAAAAGGAATCATGTTTAGCTGTTTCCTGCAGCACAGACAGACCCCCCCCCAGACACTGCAAACAATAGAAAAATGCCAGGTAGAAATCTGCAGAATTGGTAACCTTTCTACTCAGGCACACTAAAGTACTTCAGGTTGCAGATATCTGAACTTTTTCTGTACATGTGGAAATAAAGCGACCCTTCCACTGTCATCTGTGGTATTTGTGTGCTGTAGCTTAGAAAAACTTCCAGAAAAACACGTGAGAGATGGAATTAATGTCTGGTATGTGTGTCAACATTAGAGAGTTCCTCCATTCATGGTCATTGGGAGCCTGCTGCATTGGCCCCCTCCTTTAAGCGTCCTTCATCCAAAGGATTTTTAGCAGTTGCTCATCAGTATGAGTATTTTATATGTGTATATATATACACACACACACACACATATATATATATACATATATATATATATATATATATATATATATATATACACATTCACACACACAGCCCCCAGACCATACCATAATGATCACTATGCTGGTATATCTGCCATTCCAGTATGGTTCTCATCTTCCAGACCTGGGGTCCTGATCCCACATATTGCCAATGTTCTTCTCTCTGCATGTCCTGTCTTACCCCTGTGCACTCTGTACTTTCCCCTGCTCTGTACCCAGCTAACGTAACCTCTAGAACCACAGTGGCCAGACTTTCAAGCAAAAGAAATTGTTGTTTTGACAGTGTTTTAATAATTCATTACACACACTGACTTCAAACCATTTAGTGCCTTCACCTTGGGTTTCTGCATAGGTGCACAGATACCCAGCTGGAGTCTCATCAGATCCACACACTTCCTATATAATTTTAAATAGTGGGATTAAAGAAGTAGAAAGAAACAAACCCAGAAACAGCCCCCTGCTCTTTATACACGTAAAGCCTTTTCTTGTGCTACATTGACTGCATTCTAAATCAGAATACACACACAAACTCGCACCACTGAACAGTTATGGCTTTAACACAACTGCAGATATTTAGATATTCAGTGGCCCACACCCCCTGCAAATTTTAATACAAGCTCATATTTTTTCTCAACACCTGCATTTTAAATATGTGTCTCATGCTTTAACATGTGACATTCAGTGCTCACATATTGTCATCTCTGTACTTCTTGTCAGTGGACAAAAACCCATGCAAAAATTCCTCAAATATTTAAATGCTGCAAAACGAGTATTTGGAGGTTTTGCAGATCTGAATTGTTGGTCTGCAGGAAGGCTTTCACCCTCAGAGCAGGCAGCCTGCATCACCTTTTAAAGACTTCTTTGATCAGGATGAAAAGGGTAGTAATTCACTTCTCCTCCCACACTTTCATGCCATGTCAGTACCTCTGGCTCTGGAGACACTCATAACAAAGTTTAGGGAACATTTATTTTTCCTTTCATAGACAGCATCTAAATGCCTCCACTCTCTGTCAAAGCCATCCACAGTCACACATGACCTGAGCATTTACAACCCTCTCTTTGACTGCACTGCAGCATTGAGCGTGGATAGCAGGGAGAGAGGAAACACAGTTCAGTTTCACACACCTATTACCTATCAAAGGAAAACCAAACTTTTATTCACTGCAGTTTAAAGGTCCAAGTTCAGCCTGAGTAAATTTGGAAAGTGTCTTTACTTTGGTCCACCTGATTTGTCTGGATTTGCCTGGGAACCCTCATTCCCTGTAGCCCATAATAGTGCTACACATACCTCTTTCTTTGCGGGGGAAAAAAAAGAAAAGCATTTTGAAGATGTGCACAATTCTTCTTCCTCAGAGTGTGTGGGACTATGTACAGAACAGTCTCTGGCATAAACCCACCTCCTTAGGTGCAAGCTGGCTGTGTTTTCCTCCCTGGAACTATTCAATAATGCCAGAAGCAAATGGCAGCCAGTAAATACTGGCTATTTGGAAGAAAGCAACAGCAGTGACATAAGTCAGCCTTATTTTTCCTTGTTATTATCATTATTACTATTATTGCTTCTGTGAAAGGAGGGGAATTCTATGCTTACTGCACAAGTACATGTGCAAGTTGATGTTGGCAAAAGGCTCAATAATGGCTCTTCATATAGAAACACAAATCCAGGAGGTTTTTGTTTTTCTTTTTTAATCAGATATCCCCACCCTTTCACATTTAAAATAGGTCACAAGCAAAGGAAATGAAATACAGCAACTTCAGTTAGAAACTGGAGATTTCCTGTACAATAGAGGCAGAAATCATGAAGCGATGTTTCCCACAGACACTTTGCCTCAGCTGTATCATGAAGACAGATGGAATATCTACGGAGAGGTCACTACAGCTGCAGAAGCCTTGTCCACTTTTAATCCATGGAATAGTTCTGAAATCTTTTAATCCAAAGATGGCATTTTAAGAGCAGAAAATTTTAAATTATACCTACCATATCAAAACATAAAATGAATGCTCAGAGGAATCAGAGGAAGCCCTATATGTGTACAACAGACACAAACTGTGAAGAAGTGACAGTTAAGAATTTCCTGCCATTTGCATGGCCAAACCTATTTATTTGCTGCATTAGGCACTTCTGTTAAGCTATAGTGTTGCAGAGTTGCAACAAAAGTGCAGGGTGTTTTGGTACCAGAGAAAATACAAGACATTAGTTATTGGTAGGCAAGCTGCATTATTTCTAGAAATAGAAAAAGGGTGTGATGACTATTTCAATCTAAAACACAGCTGTCTTGGCAGGAACAATAAAAACTAGTTCATATTCCCTTTACTGGGAAGGATGCCAATGTGCTTATATTGTCTATTTTCACTGCAGCATTTAATTTTGCTTAAGGTAAAGGACAGCATCTCTGACTACAACTGTGGGGTATTTAGATGTGAAAGTACTGCTCAAGGAAGTTCTGTAAGTGCTGCCAAAATGAAGGCCATAAAGCATCTGAGTGAGGCATCAGAAACTCCTGTCTTCACTCACACAGACATCTCTAAATTGACTATGAGTAAAGACTGCAAAAGGGAAATTGCTTGTCATTCTGTTTTTCAGGTGCCGAATTAAAATAAGAAGCAGTATCTCTGAAGATACCCTGAGTTCTGTAGGATGTTTTGGGTTCCTTGGCACAATTTTGCTCTGTGTAGCTGCTTTGCAAAGATCTTAACAGTTAACTGACTCTCAGCATTCCCTAAGGAGAGGTGAGTGAAAAGCAGCTGGTGCCACCAGCCACCTCTATCCCCTGCTGGATGGCACCAGAGCAGATCAGTTATGTGCGCTTACAAAAGAAGGAGCTCCAGCTCAAGGTACCCTCCCTGTGTATGGGGCAGGACGGCCAAGATTCTCTCTGCTGATGCCAATTATGCTGCTGTGAAGCTCTACTCAGGCTTGTGTTTGGCCTCTGGCATAAAGACAACTGTTCCAATACACAACAAAACACAGTCTAAGGTGAGCAGGAAGAGGCAGGTTACCACGATCTGCCTGTCACAAAGAGGAGGAGCTTTCCGCTATCTCTCTTACATATTCTTACATGCTGCTACAGCCTTCCTTTTGGGGAAAAACTGGTGAGGTGGGCTGGGCTGAAAAGCTGGCCCATAAGGAACTGTAAAAAAATTAGAAGAAATTAACTACACAGAAAAAAAATTGGACATATAAATTACATGCCTCTTATGTGTGAGGATACTAGGAAACCATGGAATTAAATGACCTGCTCAAATTCACACTGCAAATCAGTAATAGATTTTAGAAAAGAAAATAATTTTTACTGTTTCCTTCTTCCCAGTAGCCCCCACTTCTCGTGGTCCAGCCCTGTCTGTGTCAAACTTCACCCTGCCTTGTGAAAGGGGAATTCTGAGCATTTGGAGCAGCGCTTGTGTGTGGATGGGGCTGTGAGCTACACAAAAATAAAACAAAATAGCTGTGCAGAAATATCTAGAAGGACAGGCAGATACTTTATGTGGATTTTTTCTTTTTCATTTCTCCCCAAGTTTATGTCTGTCTAAATCCTTCCCTGCAACAGGAGAAATAGCTTTGCTCTTCTTCCCCCCAGAACCTGCACTGTTCAAATAAGAATTTCCCAAAGTGATTACCAAAAGGCCTGTAAGAGAAATGATTACAAATGGCTGAGTTAACTGCTACAGATGGCCTCATCAGTCATCATAATGTGATCCCAGCACCAGGGTCATCAGAACAGGCAACTTGTCATGACAGATGACACCTTTTCGGGAACACTTCCTCCCATGGCTTTTCCCAAAAAAAATCTCTTGGGATGAGGCGCTTGCAAATAGTGGTCCTTAAGCAATAATCAAGGAGGAATCATCACCAGCTGCCCTCAGGAGCTGCTTCCCTGATGGGGTTTGTTGGGTTTTGGCATTTTTTTAGCCTCTGAGTGTGGAATGTTTTATCTGCTTGCACGTCTTGAAATCAAAGTAGTTTTGGCAGTTGTTCTAAAGGTGAAATTAGAGATGATGATAAGAGAGACAAATTAGGAGACAGGAGGCATGAAAAGGCTGAGGCAGCACTGTGAGCCTCCCGCCACTTTTCCACTGCCAGCCCCAAATGCTGCAAAACAATTTGTAATCTATGCCTCATGTTCCACATCTAGGAAACAAAGAGTATATGCTCTGTTGTACATCTGCTTAGCTGAATTTATTTGTGATGAAGATTTTCTGTGACGAACACCACACTAACACCCATTACAAATAAAGGCCAATTTATCATCTCATATATATTTTGGAAACTGGATCTCTAGAGCTAATTCCATTCCCACCTCATCTTATCTACAATGGGATCTAAGATAAATTTTATAGTTTCTCCTTTTGCCTTTTTATTCTGCTATTAAAATGGAAGTAATGATGCTCACTGGGTTTGGAAATCTTTGAATAAAAGGCAGTAAATATTTTTATGACAAAATATTTAAGAAAGGTTTTCAAAATATAATTTCCCTCAAACTCCAGTGTCCTGCTCCTCACCCATACAGCTTTTACTATGGCTATGGTTAAAAGCTTGTGGAAGAAGCACAGTTGGCTTATTAATAACACACATCTCTGTCACAGTGAAGAGGCAAACTCTCTGCAGTGAACAGTTTGCTTGTGAAATCTGGCATTTGTTACCTGTTTGCAAATAGTTCAGGGGCAAAATGCAGTTGATGAATACTTTGAAATTATGCAAATATTTACTGGGAACAGATTTCAGCCCTTGGGGTTTTCTGTTTGTTTGCTTTGTGTGGTACTCCAGTCATGCACCAGTTAGTCTTTCAAATGCCTGTGGTACACAATAGGTGCTGGATCTGAACATTACAAATTTCTACTTAGCAGGGAACTCCTGCAAAGATTTCTTTTTGTTTCCAATCCATGTGTTGGAATGAACAAGAATAAAACTGAAGTTTCCTCAAAATAAAATCTTATATAGGAAAACAGCTGGGGAGCAAATGCTTCTGTGAAAAGGAATTAAAATTAAAGTGTTTCCATGTCAATTTTACAGTAAAATATACCATAGTATAGTTGCAAATGAAGTAAATTATAGCACTGCTTCATCATAGTAAGGCCAAAATACTTCATTTTGATTTTCTCTCAGACTGAAAAAGACCTTGGCATTTTGTGTAAATTGACATATTCCCATAGGAAGTCTAGTTTTCAAAATTATATTTCTTGATGGAAAATCTGGCATTAGAAAACAACTTAAGTAATTCTAATTCTTATGCATCTGACATGATAAGAGTTTGCTATTCGGCTGCCAGAGCATCTCTCTGAGAGTCCCCTGATAGGGACCTTGAACTGGAAAAGCCTCTCAGAAAAACACTCATGGAGAGTCAACAAGGTCTTTTAGAAAATTTAGTAAAGAGCAAAACAGAATGAGCACAGCTATGGCAAACCCATAAGAAATTAAAATTTTTAAAAAATCTTTATTGGCAACAAACTTCAGGTGGATGTTTATTTTTGACAGAGAGGGAGCTGCATGTCAGAGGCAGCACAGCACACTGTGGGAATTACAACAACAGGCTGAATCCCCACCAGAATGATGCACTGCTCCTTATATCCATACCCTGCTCTAATAACACTACCAAGAATTTCAGGATGGAAAACACAAATTCTCCTTTCCTCTGCAAAAAAATACTGGCCTTGCTGTTCACAAGCTGCCCACGCCTGCAGTCACAGTCACACCTTTGGTTGTCTTGCAGTGCAAGCAGCTGATCCATCACCGAGGGCATTCAGCTGAACTGGCACTGTGGAGCTGCAGAGAGCCTCTCTGAAAGTTTGAATCTCATCAGGAAGGTAAGAACATTCAGACTTTCATAATTACTGGTTTCAAATTAGAATGTCTTTTGAAGCAGTTTTCCAAACTTCTTCCAAGGCCTGCCTAACATCCCTCTGACAATGGCAGTAAAGAAACCATCAGGTGAGGATTTGGGGTATTATAAAGGTTCTTGTCATAGAGCTTAGCAAGTAGAAGTAAACAGGAGCCAGTATCACCTCAGCAGTCAGCCCTCCAGAGCTTGCTCTTGAACTGACTATGCATTAGCCAGGACTACAGCTTGAGACATTCTGGGAAACTATAAAATTACATGAGGAATAAAACACTTGTATTAAGTAACTTGTTATTAAATTCTGTTGTAGAGAGTTATCCTGCCTTAAAAGATTTGCTGTGTGCCACAACACTGTCTCAGAGCCTCCTCTCCCCACTAATCTGTGAGCTGTGGAGGTGACTGTGTGGGCTCCAGACACGAACAGAGACTGCCCTGCTCTGCACATGGCAAAAGGCACCTCAGGCTCAGCCCACTCAGATGATGTGTTAAGAGTCACAAAGCTGTATTTATTTCTCTCTGAGCAAATAAGTACTTTGTGAAGATAAGCAGCCTTCTTTCTTTCCCATTTACTAAAAGAAATCCAGGCAAAAATAAAACCAGGAAGAATGCTTTTTTTCCCATGTTAACTTGATCTTAGCAAAGACCCTATTTTGGCAGGGTGTCTTAAGTCTGTGAAGACAAATAGGTAATAGAGAAAGACATCACCATCCTCCAGATGCACTGCAATGTGCAGAGTGAGGATATGAATAATTCTTAACAGCTTCTGAATTATACGGAGGTGACCAAAAGACACAAAAGAACAGAGCATGGTGAAGGGATTTTTACCACCAGCTCACTAACTTCACTGCCTGGCCACAACTCTAATTCAGTTGGTGGTCAGGGTCTTGTTCTCTTGAGGACACTTACCCCACTTATTTTAATACTGAGGCTCCTCATCCAGGTTCTCCTCAGTGCATATCTGTCACCCTCTGAAGTGTCCCTAAACCTTTGTGTCTTTCTGCTCACTGATGTCCTACAGCCTATCTGCTGGGTGGCTCGAAGCAGTCTGCAGCAATTCAGTATATCTGCATCAGTTTTGCCTTATTTCTTCACCTCCCCTCCTCTACTGGAGGAAAGTAGGAGGAACAGGCTCTCTGCCCTCTTTTTATTTTTTTTTTTTTTTTTTTTTTTTTTTTTTTTTTTTTTTCTCTCTGTATCCCTGCTGGATTTCTTGTGCCATTGAGAGGTATCTGCTTTCTTGGCTCTGGGAGAGAGTAGCAGAGGTAGCACTGGATCTGAGAGGAGGTCTTCCCTGGTGTTTTACAGCCAGGAGCCTCTCACCAGGGCAAATATTGCTCTGGAGCACTTGAAGGCCACTGAACAGATGGCAGGGTATAGGATCAGCCTGATTCTCACAGTGAGGAGCTGAGTATGTTCTTCTGTGGATGAAACCTGCCTCTGTTCAGCTCCTGCAGAGTTTTCTATTAGTAGTCACCATCTCAGATTTTGTGCTCCCTGAGAACCCACAACCTAATATTTATCAGGGATATAGTGCTAACTTGTCCAGTCTGTCCTTATTACATTGCTAAAAATAGTAATTAACCTGTTTTTTGCTCCTCACTATCTCTGGAGAACACCTGCTTACATTCTGTGATCAGAATCCAGCTCACTACTCCCAGGAATTAGCATCATTATCTCCTTGTACAGGCTGCCTGAGCTTCCAATTCACTTTCGTGGCTCTAGGTTTTAATCTGCTGGTAGTTCTTCTGCTTTCTGACCATCACATCCTGGGCTGCATGTGGGAACATCAAGAGCTTTTCCTCCTTGCTCTCTGTTCCCTATTCTGAAATGCAGCCTGTCCTGCTTTCTCAGGGCACTGGCCTCTGTGTCTGCAGCAGCACCCAACCTGCATTTCCATCATCACCAGCTACAGCTGGAAGCTTCCTACACTGCATCCACTACAACTGAATCTAAACCAAACTCTCCTGGATGTTGAGGTGTGCAGTATCAAAGTCCAGCCTGGAATCCTGGCTGGGAGGGATCAGTATCACCTGACATCCAGTAACTGCAGTGTATGATGCCAATCCTGTGGTATCTGAAAAGGATTTATGGCAGACCTATCACCACTGACAGGTCAAGCACAGTGCTCTAATCAAAATTCAAACTGCTACTTTTAAATCTGTTTTTTTTTTTTTGAAAACTTGACATAGCACAATCAGAACTGATATGGGATGAAATAGGCGAGATTGCTCAGAATTTCTTCTTTTTAAAATAACTTCTTAAAATAACTTCTTTTAAAATAACTTCTTAAAAATAACTTTTTAAGATAATATGGCTTTTTTTTTTCTTTCTTTTTCCTCTTTTCTAGGCAATGTTACTTTTCCAGAAATATAGACTCGAGCTGTATTCTTAGCAGCCACAGAAACAGATCAGAATGCTGCAAGCACACGGGTTCTCCTTTTTTTTCCACCTAGTTTTGCAGGTGTTGGAGGTCAGTATTCAAATGATTGCTTCCTTACCTAAACTGAATGAGACCCCCCAGCTTTTAATATAATTCTATCTCACAGGAGCCAGCTGTGTAAAAATATTATAATGGAGATTTATATTAATGCAGGAAGAGTATTCAGATGGACAATGAAAAATACAATAATTTCCTAGCCTTCAAAGACATCCTAGGGTCAGAATTGAGACATTCTGTCCATGCAACCCCTCTGTAAACTAAAATAATGGTCTCAGTAAAACTGGTGGAGTCCCAGTGCCTTCAGTGGTCAGGGGAGGTTACTCACCAGAAGCTGGGTTAGCAGCACCATTGCTGACAGCACTCAGGTGCTGAGAGCTTCTGTGCTGTGCCAGCTATTATTTTCAGGGGATGTAATACAGGAGAGGGGAGATTCCGTCTTGCTCAAAACAGAATAGGTTCTGCAATGCTAATAGAAGTAAAAAGCAATAAAAGCCATCATGTTGTCACTAACAGATTTTATATGTGTCTGAATGTACACGGGGAGTTACTCTATTGATTAAATTAGGATCTTTTTTGAGTAGTCATTCTCTGAAGTAGAATAGCATTTTAAGATTGGTAGTGAATTACATTCATTTGGGGAGTTAATCAGGATGCTTTGGCATTCACAACTTTAGCATGCTCAGACCTGCAGAAAGAGCTAATATCTTACAACACCTGCCTGCATGGTTGGTTGGAAGTGGAAGCTAAAGTCAGCACAATCCACAGCTACTGTGGGCTCAAAAGCTGAAGATTGTGCTAATATGTAAAGCTCCCTGCACTGGCTAAGCATCAGGGATATCCTTTACTGAAGAAGTACAAGAAAATCCTCTGTGTGGTTAAAGAATTATCTCTACCAGTATCTTACTAGTGGCTAAGCTCCAGGCAGTACAGAACTAGCAAAAACCCTAAACCCAAGTGGGATACAACCTAATAGCATCCTCTGCAGAGCCAGAGAAACAAAGTTTCCTCTGTCAATGTATTGATTTTTCCAGACTTGTCTCTCTTTTTTTTACAAATATTCTTTGGAATATTTGTAAAACTAACTTCAAACTGAAATCACTGTGGGTGGGGAGAAATGTGCTATTTTTCTACTTTTCTGTTTGTATTTGAAGAAAGTTTTGAACTCCAGGAATACATGATCTAATGGAGCTAGAGAAGTTTAGTCGCTGCTGAACACAAAGACAGGAGAGGTTTGTAGGCCAGTCAATTTCCTTAAACAATGAAAGTTCTCCTTGCAAAACATATCGGAAGTCTTGTTAAATTCACAAAATTAGTGGAATTACATGGAAGGATGAATAGAAGTCCTTGGTGCTTGGATTTACTTTTTGATTTAAAGTAAGTTTAGTTTTAAAATCAGGAATGTGGATGACAGTGAACTGAGGGGTGTAGCTGGTGTGCCAGAGGGCAGGGCTACCATCCAGAGGGACAGGGCCAGGCCAGGGAAATGGAAATTTTGGAATTCCAGTGGGAAATCTGTGGTATCCAGCTGGGACAAAAGTGAAGCCCCAAACTAGAGCGATGCAGGCTGGGCAGTGCCCGGCTGGGCAGCAGCGCTGTTGAAATTCACTGCTGGCCCTGCTTTAAGCAGGAAGCTGGACTAGAGACCTTCCCTGTGCCCTTCCAACCTGAATTGCTCTAAGATTCTATGTGAAAATACTAGTTGTGAGCCACAGCACATTTTCAAGATCTCTTAGAGGACTGATGAGTTTTCATTTAAGAAAATTATGGCTTCTGATGGCTTGGTAGAAATGCTTTCCATCAGTGAAAGCACGAAAGAAAATTCAGCTTGCATAAATCCC
Source organism: Passer domesticus (assembly GCF_036417665.1). Classification (NCBI taxonomy): domain Eukaryota; kingdom Metazoa; phylum Chordata; class Aves; order Passeriformes; family Passeridae; genus Passer; species Passer domesticus. Next base: position 110,754,948 of record NC_087476.1, on the reverse strand, counting down.
AGCAGGTCAGCACCAAACATTTTGCCTACAGATATATTTTCTGGCTTCCCTGGGTAGTTTGATACACTCAATAGCTTCATTTTGCAGATGGAGCAGTAGATGGTCCATTTAAGTGACCTGCTCATGCTTGTACAGATTCCATATCAGAGTCCAGAGCTAAAAGGCATTATTTGCTCTTATTTTTCACCAGAAACTCACCTTCTAAGCATTTTGAAAACATTTTGAATGCTTTGTATAGTACCTAGTACCTTTGTATAACAACTATAATGTTTCAAAGACAACTTCTTGGTGCTTCTTTGAAGAAAGCAATGCTGAATAATTCACTACGGAGAACGGCAGAAACTCAAAGCTCAGTACTGAGTTCTGAAACAAAAAATAAACAGAATTTCCTCTTCTTTTAATTTTTGTTCTTAATTCTCTTTGTGTTCTAGGAAACTGGCCTAATAATGCTGCGGTAATTCCATAAGCACAGCTTAATCTTAAACAATAACAACAAATGAGTTTCATTTGATTTGTTCAAACAGAGAACGTGTTTGACAAAAGCGCCAAGGGCTGCTGGTGTTAGAGGGATATTGGCAGAAGCTGTTTCCTCAGTTATAGAAAGGAGCAAAGGAGGCCATTTTTAGCATTTGCTGAGGCAGTTGCAGCAGATTAACTTTAGATCAATGAGTTGCTTGATTATTCTGCTTCACTCTCGAGTCTCGTTCAAGGCTTCTCTTTACCAGCCAGGAAAATAAAGACACAAATTAAACCACTCTCCTAGTCTTTATTTTCACTCACAAAGAAAGGATTTTTCAAAAGTGACTCCATGTCATCTGCAGCAAGGTGTCCCTGGGTGTCACTAATTACCTAGTGATGCAGTGGTACTCAGAAGCATTCTCAGAGGGGCTTTGACAACTTTGGCTCTGCTGGGTTTTGACTGTGCTCTGGTTGAGAAACAGGAAAAATAGTAGAAGACTCCTATTTTTGGTTACACGACTCCCTCTCAATTCTAAGCTACGCTTTTAACTTGCTTCCCTCTTTCTCCTTTCCCCCCACGTTACACCATCTCTGGCTCATGAGTCATTTGGAGGAATTGCAAAGCCCTACACCTGCGTGCATCTTCTGCTGGCCCTGCTTGTGCCCAGCAGAGCTAGGAAAAAGGCAGGCTGAGGAACTCAGACTTTTAGCTGCCATAGTGAGAGCTGCACCCTTGCCATCATGTTGAGGGGCACCAGCTTTTGTTTACAGCAAATTGTCTGCACAGAGATCCCTAAAATTGCCTTTCCAAGGTCCTTAGCTCTGCTCCAGCCCTCCCGACTCTGCTCAGATCCAGCTGCCTTTAGACTCAGTATTACCCTACCTGAGATCTTCCAGGTAGGTGAAAGAGCTGCCTCCATCATATCCACATTCCAAAGGAGTCACCCTTGGTCACAGCCAGGATTGGGTCAGCCTCTGGAACAGAAGGTTTCGAGGAAAGCCTTTCCTCTCAACACTGAACACAGCTAAGTTTCTGCCATCAGAACACTGTGAGACTGGCAGATCTATGCCCTCTGATTTTAGTGATATTTTAAAACTAATACTACCGTAGAAAAATTTCAGGCTCCACTTGACGGTCTTAAAAAAATTATAGGAAAATGTTGAAAGCTTATCTTCAATAAAATTACCTTTAGAACAACCTCCTGCAGTATATAAGACTTCTCATTCTTCAGGGAGTAGAAGAAGGATAGTCTGAGTTTCGTATCATTATTTTTTGAAGAAGCTATGCCTGTTCCACAGATGAGGTCTGCTTAGCAGACAATTACTCCTCTACCTTTCTGTGCCAGTCTGTCTATGCCCAGAAGCAGAACTTAAACCATCTTGAGTTTGATTCTTTTTCAGCTTTAGTTTGTTGAATGTTTAAAACAAGGTATACCATCCCTTTCTGGACTGACATCAGGTTCTTAATAAGAGTGCTCTGGGATTTCTCCCTATCTGGCAAAGTCCTCTGTCCTTACAGTTGCACAAAGTAATGGAATTTGTAGCCATATAAATGCATTAGGGTTGGGCAATGTGATGAACAGGCTTGTGTATTTATGCTGCAAATGAGCATCATAATGTTTTTCTGCCTGCATGGAGCCACTGATGCAGTCTTTTGCCCTGTATACAAGATATCCACCACTCCTAAGGATGTGAAAAATAGTTCACCAAACTGAGAGACACAGTAAAGCAACAGTAAACAACCTGATTTTTTAAAATGTCATAAAAAACCAATCCAACCCCAAATACAACAAATGTGACAGAATCTTACTGTATCTTCCAATGTGAACTTAGGCAGGGCAAACTCATGTCTTCCTAAACAAACTTGATTAAGGACTTGGGAACAAGACTCCTGTGCTTATATATCCCAAATTCTGTTTTTCTCTTCTGTTTCTGCCTGTGGTGACCTTCTATAGATCATGTAACCATCTAAAACTTGTTTCTCTTTTGGTATTTTGTGTCATAATTTAAGCTTGTGAAAGCTAAAGAAGGCATGCTAAAACTACTTTTTTCTTGCACTACTTGATATGCATATGCCCATAATGTCTTAATTTAGAAACTAGAATGTAGCAAAGCATTTTAAAATATCTGAATGTACAGAGAACAATCAGATATTCACTATCATCAGATAAGTAATATTTTATAAGTGTCTTAACAGACAAAAGCCAAAAGGCTGTTAAGTAGAGATGGATGAACTGGAGCAGATGCAGCAACACTTAGCAACATGCTGCTACTGCTTTAACCAAACTCATAGTATTGTTTGATTTACAGCATATTCTTCATGTTTCTCCTCCCCCTTTCCTTGACCACCTCTCACTGCCCATAAAAACTTGGACTCCAGATTACAGGAATCTTGCATGGACCTGGATTCACATGGGAGCCATGCTTTTTTTCCAGCTGAGGTGTGGATTTTCAGAGGAATCCCAACAGAGTTGGCTTTGTACATCCCACAGAGATTCCCTTGAAGCAGTGCATAGTGCAGTGTTTTTGTTTCAGCATGTGACTAACATGGATGTAGTCCTCATATGCTTTACACCCACTGGGCACATTCCCCTTTCATTGCTATTATTCAGGTGGCACTCACACAGAAAGGGATCACAGCCAGCTCCTCACCAGATTCCCAGAAGCAGTTTTATGGGATTCCTCACATAAATATGGCATAGGGGTAGCACTTGAACATTTTCTCCAGTCTTGTAATTACATTGATGCAGCTAAGCTCTTCTGAAAAACTCCAGGTTTCATAGAATCTCACTTGTTTGGACTGGAAGCTGAGCAGTAAAGATTTCCTTTAAGGACAATGCAGCACAAACATTCAGGGGCATGTTAGCACATGACAGCCAGAAAAAAACCCCCAACTGTTATATGGAGGTACTGTTTACCTTCCCAAAGTTGTTTTAGCTTGAACAAATATCATAAAGAAAGAAAAGCAATAAAACTGAAGTGTGTTGGTCACAATGCTCCAGCTGAAGTGCTGGATAGGAAAAGAATGAAGACTTACATAAAAAATCAAAGGTTTGTAGACTGTTGCCTTTGCTCAGGGATATTAGGGAACTAATTCAATCTTCTAGTTTCCAATTGTAGTGATTAATTAGAAAAAAGATTTTCATGTGTTTTACCACTTCTTTAAACCACTTAGATGGTGGGAGAGGGCTAGAAAGCTGGGAGGTTTTCATACCTCTTAAACTGACAAGATCCATTCAAGTATCTGGTTTCCTGGTGTTCTGCAGAAGATGTGAACTTGCTCTGCAAGCCCATCTGCAAGCCTTCAAAGGAAGGAACTGACACAGAGGCTGAGCAGGTTAAGAGCACCTCTCTCCTGTTCCTGCAAAATATCATGGACACCTGCTTGAAGGAACCTTGCACTTACTTGGGGTAACAATTATTTTTGCCATGCAATCAAAGCATGATTGCATTTTGGCATTTTCCATACTTTTTTTTTTTTTCAAATTTTTCACATTCATTGCAATAGAAAAAAAAGGCTCTTAGACTAAAAGCCTTCAGATTTCTAGAGGATATTCAAGTTTAACATTTAAAAATTAATTCTCCCTTGACAATGATTAGAACTTCCATTAAAACAAAAATTATTATTAACATTCAGTAACCCTTTGTAAACAGGTCCATTGTTCAAATAAACTGACCTCTGCAGCAATTGACTTTAACATTGCTCAAAATCTTGACAGTCAATTATCTTCTGATCTCCCTTCAATGGGCCTTGTGGCTGGAATAACCAATCCATCACCTGGAAGGTGAGTATAATAGTGTCTCACGGGCATTTCTTCCCTCCTTATGACATAAACACACTGCTGTAGAATAAGTCAAGGAATTCTGTCTCAGTCCCACTGAAGAATCCCTAAAAAGCAATGATGCATCAAGAAGCTGTTCCCCTTAGTGCATATCTCTGAATGCACAGTGTGAGCCATGATGAAAAGTAGTGGGTCAAACACAACATCATCCACTGCTTGGTGAAACCATCACACTGGTACTGGACTGTGCCTCCACCAAATATCACAACCCCATTCTTTCTGTAGGGCATGGGGTTTGGTGTGCTGCAGGAAGATGCAATTCTCTTTGTCTCTGTCTCTCACTGTTCCTTCCAGTCAGTCTGATCCCCCTGGGGCCCTTGGTCCTGCTGCTGGTAGGAGCTTGCAACATGTTTGATACTCCCCTTCCCTCTCTTTGCCTTCCAAAGCACAATCTGCCCCTCCCCACACACCACTGTGAGTCCCACATTCCCCATTCAGTCTATAAGGACATGAGCTCCTCCATCACTCTGCCGGGGCAAGCCAAGGAGAGCCCTCAGGACAGCACCATCACTTTCCCCAGGGAGACATGCACACGGCTGGATGAATATTATGGATACTGCCACTGTTTGCTGCCCTGGTCATTTACAATCACCACACTGTGATGACTTTAATACATCCCCTTTGCCCAGTGCCAAATCAAAGTTTAAAAAGCTATTTACCATTAAATCTAGAACAGTGAGGTGCTTCTTTTCTGCAAACAAAAAAATCTTCTGCAATTGAACCTCTGAACTTAAGGCTTGAAGGGTGGCATTATTTCTAATATCACAGACTATACAATGTCAAACAACACAAATACTCGTTCATTGCTAACAAAATAAAACTCAGCTGCATCCAGTATTGCTCACCCAAGGGAAACTACTCCTATCCCTGGCACACACACTGCTTCAGTAGAGACTATGCATCTTTACAGCACAGGCTTTCACAAACTAGGCTCCCTAGAAATATGAACCCCAATGTAGCCTTTATCCAGGCATCTTGTGGAGGAAAATACAGACAGTATCTTGGGAACTGGAGAGCAGCAAGGAAGAATAAGAACCCAGATTGTCTGAAAAGACAGACAAGAAAGCATGGGGAAGGAAGATGAAGAAAAACAGCAGGCCAAGAAGCAGGAAAGCACATTACACTGGGTGGTAAATCCTCCACTGCAATTCATAACTCCTCAGCAATTCCTTACCCCCACTGAGGTTCAGGGAAACCTTACAAGTAGCCCTGTATGAGCCAGCAGAAACTGCTGCAACCTTCACTACACAGCTACCTTTGAGTATTCCCATATGAGGGTGTTCCTGAGATAGAGCAGCTCACATGTGCACACACACGGTGCTGTGCCCACACAGAGCAGCTCTCAAATGATGCCAAGACCTGAAATTTCAAGCCTATAAAAATAATCATTGCTAAGCAAAGGTAATTTCTGGTGGACAGAAAAGTAAGATGAAGTAAATAAAAGATTTTTATAATAGAATGAAAGCATTTGAAATTAATAGAAGAGTTAAGCTATAGACGAACTGCCTTGATGTTTAATGGTACCTCTTCTTCTGACATTTAAAACATGCTCAAGATTATCCTGAATGTCAAAAGTAAATATATACCAATGAAAACAACCACAAAATACATCAGCTGTTTGTCTACTATTACTGTACTGAACTTACTAACCGTGTGCAACAGAAAAACTATGACTAATGTCTATAAAAGAAACCATTCTCAAAGGACGGGCCACCTCATTTTTCAGGTCTGCCTGGTCTGCATAAGGATCTGAAGCATTTCAGTAAAAGTTGAGGCCTCCTGGGTGTCACTGGTCTGGGGGCAGCACTCAGCTGGGCTGGGACAGCTGCTCATTAGCTGGGTTGGTTCAGCAGTGTGACACAGCTTAGGATCAAGTCCATAGGACTATGCTCCACATTTACCTGCTTGTTCTTTCATGTGCAAGATTGAGGGTGCTAACCTGCCTTTTGCCCTTTTTTATGTGTCAGGATTGACATCTGTAACTGCTGATTAGATTTTATAATTCTGTGAAATCTCAATGCCAAGAAACTCAGTCCCCTTAGTGCCATTACATTTAGCAAAATAATATTATGCCTCTTGCGAAGCTGAAGAAGTGTCCATCCTGGACCACAAGTCAGCCAATGCCAACAGGGGAACATGCAAATTATGAAAGAGCCCATTAGCTACTCCAGGGAAATATTAATGTCTTTTATCTCTTGCACACAGGAAACCCTAAGCAAAATGGCCACATTAGCATGAATATGGACAGTGGACTGTAACAGGGACAGAACTCTGAAAGTGTGCTGCACATATTTATTATAATGAATGATCAATTGTAGAATGTGGGGAAAGTGCATCTTCTTTGAGACAAGCTCTGTTTTCCAGCTGGAGACATAGCAGCAGGTTTAGATAAAAGGGAGATCTGAGAAAAACAGTATAAAGTAAGATTACTGTACTTAATGCTTCAGTAGACTATCGCTACCAATTAGCAAGCTCCCACTTCATCTTGGCCATGTCTTCCATTACTAAAAGTTCCCAGAGGAAGTAATTTTGTAAGAGAGCACCAGAAGGGAGAGTATAAGACAGCCAACTCCAGCAAGCGTGCATAATTTATTAGGATCCTAGAAGATGGAGCTGTGCAAAAACTTTGAAGCTTTCTGTAAAGTCCAGCCACAGGGAGGAGAATTACATTGATTGCCACTACAGGCATTCTCTGTTTCTGTCATGACCTGACCTATCACCTCCAACCAAGATCAGCTCCAGTTTTCTATGTGTGGTCTGAAAACAAAGAGAAATATATTTCCTGCCCTGAAAACTGTCTTTGTGCGCTGAACAAAGCCAGTTGATGGCACACAGGAGATGTGTGTTGGCAGGGAGGGGACTGGATCCTGCTGCACAGGTATTTTGAAGACACTTGCCAAGAAAATAGCCAGGCCCAGCATGCAGCTATGAGTGTGGCCCTACCTGTGTCAGCACCAGGGCTATGAGAGCAAGGTTTTCATGACTTCCAACTTGTAAAAGCCTCCTGGAAAGTTTATGAGGAAAGTAGGATGTGAAGCGCCAGCTGCCAAGTAGGTCCTGCTTGGGAGAATTGCCTGCGGCTTCATACTCAGGTTTTACCTGTGATTTCCTATGCAATATTACACCTTGTCTTGCATGGCTGGGTATGTGTTCCCTTCCACTAGGATCTAGTTTCTATTTTAGGACCTGAAAGTCATTGTTTCAATGGTAAAAGTGGGAGATGAATTGCTGGAAGTGTGCGAGAAAAAAAAGGCAAAGCCATCTGGTTGACAAAAGTAGGAAAACTTTCGGTCTAAAAAAGGTCAAAAAGAGAAAATTCTCTAACACACAGGTGATGTGCATAAAGCTATTGTCAAACTGGTGAGCACATTGTGTCACTTGCTCTTCATTGCTTGGTTGTGATCTGAACCTTCCTTGTATCCTACCCTTGGGAAAAGGAAGGAAACACACTGCTTAAGTGCTATGTGTGGCAGGACTGCAGAAAGCAGACCTGGATGAGTTACAACAAAGCAGGAAAGAAGTTTCTTTCTCATTCATTATTCTTTATATTTATTAAAAAACTTGATTTTTCAATGCCTCTCTGGAAACTAAATGGGCCTTCAAGGAGGACCATCAGACAACTAAAAGGTGCTTTTTATTTGTATGTTTCTAATAGCACAAATAAAGAATCTCTGGCAACCTATGACAGGGTGACAAATAGGCAACCATTGCGATTGTTATTAGCCCATCTGTGAATACCCACAGTGGAGTGCTCTGAGGAGAAAAAGCATGAGACAGAAGAGAAAAAAAGTACCCTGTCATAATTTAGGTTCATAAACACAGAAAATATGAACACGTTTCATTGTAGTGTGTAGCCTCTAGTGCCAGGGACCTTGGCTTATAATAATTTAAACAGCCAACAATATAAGATTTATGGAAATAATTTAGCACATCTTAAACAAAAATCTGGCTTACCCATCTCATATATGTGTAGACCTAACACTTGAAAAAACAAAGCAGATAACAAAAGCCCTGGTATATTTACCAGAATCTTAAAAGGGCTTAACTTAGGTCCCAGCTACACTTACTTGCTAATCTTAGTATGAATATTTTATAGGTATACAGCAGCATGCCTGTAGATGATATTTTCCAGGCCCAATTAGCAAAAACACATGGAAAGACAAATAGACAGAGTTGTGAATAGAATTTTCAGTGACTCCTGACTTACCACAAACTCAGGGAACATTAAATGCCAACAAATGAGTCAACAGCACAGTATGTGGCTGTATCAGCGCTCAAGATGATGCACAAGAAAGGGGAAGATCATGAGGAACACACATTTGGAAAACCTTGGAGATGGAAAGAACTTGGTCTAGCTGCTGAGGTAGATCAGAGTTAGTTCTGGGTTTGGGTGTTTTTGATTGTTTGTTTGTTTGTTCTTAATGGGAAGAAAAAAGTAAAAATAAATTTTCGAAAACCCTTTCTTGCTCAAGAAAACAGAAAAATTCCAAAATCTCAGGTGCACACACTTGTCTGACATGAAAAAACATCTGGAAGCAAACTACATTATGAATTCAGTGACATAGCTTTAGATCTAATCTGAGCTTTTCCATAGTACTGGCCCCTACATTTCACCCTGTTGCCCCTTTTTTAAGCCCCATCTCTTCTGTTTAAAGCAGAACTTCAAGAGGAGGCATCCAGTTGTGACCTGAAGGGGAAGGATTTGATGTTACACTTTGTTTCAACACTTCATTACCCCTTCCCCTTGACAGAAATCTGTGTTTCATGTTGGGATTTGTCACTTTGCACACACAAGTCCTTTTCCTCCCTCACTTTGCTGGATTAACATCCATAACTGGTGCCAGAAGGAGAAAAAGAGGACATAAAGTCTCCTAAAGTGACACCTGATCTTTTCCTATAGGGGCCAAGCGCTTCAATTCTTTCCCTCTAAAGCATTTCCATCAGCTATTAGATAACTTTTCAGGCTTTTCTGCTTTATAGTAAAGGCCAGGTGAAGGGAATGGATGACTAAATATGACCTTCAGGTGAGAGCATTCAACCAGGAAATGGGTTACTGAGGTTCTGCTTCAAAGAATATTCAATAGTTATACACAGAGCAAAATAGCTTCCAGAGAAGAAGTTGAGAGAGAGAGAGAGGAAGAGGGAGAGTGCCTGGCTAGCTGAGATTATCACAAAAATGGATTTAGAGGTCACTTGAACTTCTAACGCCTAATGCTGGTATTTTCATCTGCTGCTTCCCCAGTAAAAATTTGTTCATTTTTGCATAAGCCAAACTTTTTATTTATGTTCTGCATTTGCTTTCAGTCCTTTCACTCTTACACCTCTCTGGAACCTCATTTTTGACCCGTCTGTGTGTATATAAAAAGCTTGAGTCTGGAGATCATTTGGATCCCTGCTATATTGTATGAGCCGAGGCCACACTTTTCAATAATGCATGAAGCTGCAGCACTTGCTCCTGTGCTCAGAAATGCAAAAAGGATGTCTTTTAAATGGCTTGCAATGTGACAGAGACAAGTGAAAAGCGAGTTCAGTAAATATCAGCCCATCTCTATCTCACAGCAGAAGTTCACCTCTCTATAAGGACTCAGATGCAAATAAAAAGTTATATCCAAGTTTCACTCATGTAAATTTAGGTTAGGTACTGTGCTCTGAATTTCATGTAGGACTTTTTAACACAGTCAAATGTCCTTATACATACTACAACAGCTCTTACCCAGAATTCATTTAATAAATTTAACAGTCTGACTAGACAGATGTAGTATGGGAGGATAAACTAGCATGCAGATTTACAATGCCATAGCCACTCCAGAATTCCTGTGCACATCTTATCTAGCAGTACAATGGGTAATAGTCTACTCTTTCTGAGCATGCCTTGCCAGTGGGACACATTGGATTTCTCACACTGCTGGTATAAGTTGATGCCAGATAGAGGCAGAGTTAGTACCAGGATGTCTGTCCTGGTTCTGGCCACGATAGGGTTAATTTTTTGCAGCAGTCAGGAGGGGGCATGGCAAGGGCATGGAAGTTATTCTATAGCACCTCATCTCTTGCCAGGAGTGGGGAAAGGGACATTCTTCCAGGGAGAAGGAGCTCCCGGTTGAGTAAGAGTGGTGCTGGTTCTGAGCCGGAGGAGTGGTTGGGTGAGGCCGGTTCCAGTCAGGGTGGTGTGGCTGAGCTCAGGTTGAGCTCCTGGTGGGCATTTTTGCATGTGAACCACTCCCTCTTTTGTACACTTTTGTTATTAATATTATTGCCATTACTGTTTGTTTTCTTATCTCACTGTTGTTTCCAGTAATTTGTTGTTACCTCAGCCCGTGATAATCTTTGCCTTTTGTGCCTTCAGCTCTCCTCTCCAGCTCAGTGCAGCGGGAGAGGGGAAGGGGGGCATGCAACCAGCACTGTGGTTTGGAGAGCCTAAACTGGGGAGAACTAAACAGGGGAGTACCATTCCTGAACCACAACAACATCTAAGCACATCCACGTCCTAAAAATCAGTTTCAGACACAGGATGTAGAACCCAGGGCACATTATTATGCACCTCTAGAAGCTGGTCAGAGGAAATTGAAGAAGCTGCTAATCCTCCATGCAGGAAGGGTTCAAGCCTCTTGAATGAACACTGTACCTCATGCTAATGGCACAGGGTACACTAGAAACAACAATCACTCCTCATAAAATGTATGATGACAACATAATCTTTGTGACAGAAAAAGCAGATGGGCTGGGAAACACGTATCTAGGCTGAACTGTCTTTTATGATCAGGGAGTTTCCTGGAAATTTTGTTCAAGATTATCGTAAGCAACAAAAGCTGGGGGGACCTTGGTTTCTTTAGGGCGTATCAATCCCTTAGGGCTGACCCAGAGTCTTAAAACAGGAATTAAGTATCTCTGGTTAACTCTAAGATCAGGTCAATTTTGTACATAAACAATTTCATTTTTCTGTGAAGAGGACAAATTTGCAAGTAAAATCAGCTGTCCAATTTTTTTTATTCTGAAGTTGCTAATATTGTGATTTTTTTAATAGTTGATTTTGTGATAAGGGCAGCAAGATGACAGGACAATCCAAAAACCATCCATGCCTTTTTTCCAGATGGCAAAAATACTCAGGAAGGAAGAATTTGTGTGGGATTTCAGCAATTCACTTTTATTGGTTTTGTGTAATCCACTGCACACTGGGCACACATTCAACCTCAGCTCTCCTTGAAAATGGTATTTCTGCAGAAGCTTGAAGTAGAGAAACTCACACCTAGCTTGAACTGTCATGTTTTTCTGAACCAAAGTCTCTGATGGAAACATGGAGATTCTAATACTAAGAAAGTGCTGGTTGTCCTGTTGCTAAATGAGCTCAGTTCACATCCATCATAATGAAAGTAATTTGATTTAATGCAGCATTACTGCAGACACAAAAGGTACAGGAGAATCTATTGTTGTTAAGTGATTCATTGATTTCCCACCAAGACGTTAGCATTTTAATTTATTTAAATTATTTGTTGCATGTTAAATGAGCAAAGTAAATATGCACGTTACGTTTTGCTCAACTCCTACTGCTCACAGGAGCAGTGTCAGCAATATGCCCTGCTTGCATTTGGCTCATCACAGCAACCTCTCAGGAGTAAAAGTCAAACACAGCGCTCAAAGTCAAGGGCTGAAAAGTCAGATGACTCAATTCACACTGGGCTCTTTACAAATGCTCTGGGGCTTAGCTGTGCTGAGCACCCACCAATAAAAAAAAAGCTGAAATGCTCTAAAGGATTGGACTCCAGAGGTGAAATTTCCTTTTCAATGCCATGGCTTTGCAAAATGCTACATCCTCATTCCACATGAGATAATGACATATAGCCCTGTTTCTCTAGCAGAATTCACACCTGGCAGTTCTTCAATGCACATTGCTTAGCAGAGCTCACCCTGCTACTGCTTGAATCTACTTCATACACAGGAGCACTAAGCTTGCTCTTCACCTTATCTTGCTCTTTGTCTCATTTGCAAAATTTGCAATTATTTTACAATTTGTCCAGATCTCTGATGCAAGATTAGGTAGCTAGAAGTTTCTGGAAAATCCTGTGTAATAACATTCCCTTTGTGCAATTATCTTTTTACCTCTAAGTGCTAAATTTACTTAATATGGCCAATCTTATGTAGTGCTTTTTCATATATAACATTGGATATAACAAAATACCTCAAACACGTCTTGAGCTGTGCTGGATCAATACAGTAATTTTGTGACATTATAGAATCTATGACTAAGACCTACACTGCATCAAGTGCAGTGTCACTTGTGTCTGTTCAATCTGTATTTTCACAGTTTGGCAAGGAAAAGAAAAAGATCAAAGATAGGTGGGCAAAGGGAAAATAAATATCTGTTTGGGGTCGGATAATGGGGATACCATGAGAAAAAGTGCCTGGTATGGGTATAATTCATAGGCTGCTGGTGAGGGCTCTCAGACATGATGTGAAGAGGGACTGTGACCTTCAGTCTGCCCAGCTCAAAAATGGGAAAGCCCAGGGAATGCCACAGCCCAGCCACTGGGGCAGCTTTACATTTTCTCTCCATCTCAATCAATACACAATTATTTTATGATGAATTCCACTGCTTTAGGGGAAGGGAGGGAGTGCTGAAATATGCCTGGCAGTCTGGCAGAAAGAGTGTGTCACTGACAAAAGTGTCCCAAATCGAGCAGAGATCAGAACATGGGTCTACTAGATGAATGTCTCTGTTGATACCAGGGAGAAGCAAAGCTCCCTGGTTTCTACATCTTGTGAATCTCAATGGCAAGTCGCAATGGGCCACCATTTTTCATTTTTATTTCATTTTTCATTTTGTTAAACTGTTTACCAACATCCCTCCTCCTCCCTCTCAACAACTTCAGTAGTTGAAAACCCATTTTTTGGCAAAGCAGCTGTTCTCTTCAATCAAAATGAAGCAGAGCACACACACTCCTGCAGCAATGGGCTTTTTTTTTAAGCCCTGCTCATTTGGTCTTCCAAGTTAGCCCCTCAAATAAATGTGCTGATACAGCTATGGTGAGAGCCAGAAGGACAAAGGCAGGAGTGAGTGGGCATGGTAAAAATCAAACTGCTTTTGCCACCAGAGACAATACAGTGTGAAACCTTCATGCCTGGCAGAGCTGTCAGGAGATCAGAAGAGGCTTTTTAGTGACAACTGATTGTTCCAGGGCTTTTGTTTTCTACACTTGCTAAATTCTGCATCTGCACTTAGCACAAAATTTGAGGAATGGTATCAATGAGGGTGAAGGAAAAAGAAGATTAAGAAGGCAGATTTGAACTTGTGAAAGAACTTCAGTCAAACAGCAATTTTTATAATGATGAATGTTCAGTTTCCTCAGTTCTTTCTTAATAGGACCATGAAAAAAATTTACCATGATTTATTACCAAATCATCAGGCAAAGCTTCCACACAACAAAGGGCAATTTCAACATTGCTTTAGCAGGCAATTTCATCCGGAGGTGAAAAATTCCTGGAACAGCTTAACCAATATTATGCAAAAAGTGTGTTGTATCTACCAAGAGCCAATTTTGAGTCTATCACCATAGCATCTAAGCAAACAAGATCAGAGCCTTGCAATTATAATAAGGATGAATTGCTTGTGTCTCCCCTTTGCAAGCCCTGGGTTTTACAATGGCCTTCAACAAAATAACATTTTAATTCAATGCCATTTTCATTTTAAATATAGAATAATCCTTTCTTTGCCATAAGAATGAAGTATTAGGACATACAGTTTGCTTGTGCATTGATACAACACTAAAGATTGTGTAATAGATCTTTATTTTCAGTCTCTGTAGCCATGTTCAGTTTTCTACTGTGTGATCAGGATGTACCAAGAAGAGAGACCATCTATTGTTAACAGGAATATTACAATGTAGTGTAGAAGGGAAATAGTGCTAGTGTTAAAGAAGGAACAGACTGTGATTTTGGCTGAGTTTCTGGAGATGTGACTCCTCTTATGAAATGATACCTGCTAGGTGTATTCAGGCCTGTGGAGATACTCGATTGGGTCATGATTTACTGGAATCACTGTCCTGGCCAGTTCAGCCACACCAGGATTTTTCTATCACGATCAGGAAGGCAGTGTCTGGTACCTGTGGAGTAGCAGCCACACACACAGGCTGCTGAGAGCAGTGGTGATGACTGCATGCATGACTGAACCGTGGTGGAACCCTGCCACTGCAGCCACTCAAAGTGTGAGCCATCCATCTTCCTCAGTCTCCCTGTGTGAACTTTCCTCTTCTGGATTCTGCCATTCTTATATCTTCAGCATTTTGGAATTGCTCTCTTTGCATCCATCCTATGCAGTTACTTGGAGGAACTTGCTGTGCTGCTACCAAATTGAAAATAAAGCCAGGATATTGGACCACAGCCTGCATGATCCACCAGACATTGCAATACAGAGAAAGCTCTGTTGGATCAGATTGAAAAACAAGTCAGAATCTGAACACTAATAAAATGTTTCCAAGATGAGCCAGTTGGATTTGGAGGCATATAACCCACAACAGTGCTTACAACCTTTTCAAGCATCTCCATCTGCTGATCAGAGCCAGAGAACAGTTGCATGAGATGCTACTCAAAGGTAAAATCACTCTCATGGCATGTTTAGGTGTGCACCATGCTGTGCAGGTGCACACTGCACACAGAATCAGGCCCACTGCATGCCATTAAGTAAATCTGATGTTTCACTGGCGTTATGCAGTGTCCTTGATAGGCTTGACAAATTACATCTTAATTTCTGTCTCAGATTAAAAAAGCAAGAGTGATCTCTCTAGAAATACAAACCTCTGGAACTGAAGAGAACTTGCAAGACATAGCAATGCAAGGCTTTTCTCCTGCATAAATCCTCTCCATTTTCCTTCTTAGCTCCTACATCACCATGAATTACTAAATCTCAACATGAGATAAGCAGCAAGTCATTGTCACCATTGCACATGGAAGGAAAACCCAAGGTCCAACTGATAAGAAGGCTCAGAGCAGAAGCAGACAAGAAACTAAATGGAAAGCCCTTGACAGAGTAACCCTTTTTCCTTAGAATTAATGGAATGACATCCTGAAAGCATGATAGCCTTGGCCATCTCAGGCTGGCTATTAAAGAAAATCTCTTGGAGAACGAGTCACCAGAATGGGCCAATATTCTCCACTTATATGGAACCGCAGGTCAGAGATGTTCACAAGTGGGAAAAAAATGGGTTCTTCCAAAAGCTCTAAACCAGAAAGTTGCAATTTTTGTTCCAGTCACTATTTAAGACAGGGAGGCCATGAAATACACCCAGTGAGAGAACCAAAGCACTGCTTAGCAGTACAAAATGTTGGTCAACATGAGGAGAGCAGCAAGACCTGTAAAATGCAGGGAAGCAGAGTTGGCTCACCCACATAAATGCAGCAATAATGCCAGAGAAGTAATGTATTTCTCTGAATTAGTCAGATAGCTCAGCAGATAATCTGTAATATTGTCAGTTCATAGAAAGATGGAGTTTTTGGCCAAATAATTCTCTTTGCTTCAATGAGCTCATTGTTCATGAAAACTTCTCAGTTACTTTTAAAAAAATCAAAGCAGGCACAGGAGCAAGCTGCTCGAATCCTGGATAGAATGAAATATTCAAGTGGTTTAGAAGTGAGCAGAGAGCAGAATTTTAAAGAAGCTGATTATTGCTTCAGCAAGTTACATGCAAGTGAAAGTACATCGCAAATGGGACAGGTCAGCCTTTTTGAAGGAAATGGATATTGCTTTTTAAAAGCTTATCAAAAGCCTCTTGCAGGCAGGAAATCTTTTTCTGGTGCAAGATGTCTGTCTGCAGGCACCCAGATCCCCTAGAAGAGATCCCACTGAGGGAAAGGATTCCAGAGTTAAGGAGTGACTTTCTGAGAAAGAAACATGGGAGATGTTAGCTGAGGTTTCGCAGGAGAACCAAATCTCAGAGCCTCCCTGCTGATTTTCTGGCTGGTTAGAAACAATGCTGGTGGGACAAAATGCCTACTGTTTTAAAAGAACTGTTTGGGAAAGTGCCCACTGGCATCTACCCAAAAGTCAGGGTCTGCAGAACCAGTATCTGAAGAGTATCATCTCCAAAGTCAGTGATACAGGTACAAAAAAGAAAAAAAAAAAAAAAAAAAAAAAAGAAAAAGCTATTTCTTGTTGAGTTGATCCCTCTCCAAGGCCAACCTCCATGCACAGGTTTACCAGATGAATTCTTGGTAGGTGATCAGCACCATGCTAAGACCAGCCCTTGTTTTTTACCAGGCTGCATGCTGTCTTTGTTACTTCCCACTTTCTAAGAAATTTTTTTTCCAAAAAAATAGTGTGGGTAGTGTCCTATCCACTCCTATCCTCAGTGTGAAGGAATTATACAGATCTCTCTCTCTCTCGCTCCAAAAATGCTTTCTAGCATTGATACTTCCAAATCTTGCTTTGAAATAGAAACATAAGCAATCATATATTTGTTAAAAAAGTTCCTTCTTTTCCAGTGACAGATGAGGAGCTACACAGAAGAAGAGATATTGAAATTTCACTTTCTTAGCATTTTATCTTTCATTCCTTTCAATGAAAAGGAACAAAGCAATCAAATATTCTCTGCAGTTCTTGTAAACTCAGCATCTAACCAAGATACCAGCATGCAAACCAGGACTGACAGGAAAAAAAACCCAAAACTCACTTGTCTTATTTCACTGGGGAAATAAATGAAGAAATAATACACAAAATGGATGGTTAAAAGTAATTATACTTACATAGCACAGTGCTTAAAGACACCAATTTTTCCCCTCTAAAAAAACAGAAACTAGATTTTCAAAACACTTGTACAGCTGATATTTGGCAATGTCATTCTAGTGAGTATGAAAGAAGGCTTTTCTCATAAATATATTATTTTTATCTTGAGAGAATTCCATGCAAATGAAGTAAACAGGCAGATGAATGGAATGGGACCCTAAGCATCCTGGTCTAGTGGAAGGTGTCCCTGCCTGTTGCAGGGCGTTTGGAACGAGGTGATCTTTAAGGCCCCTTGCAATGCAGACCATTTTGTGATTCTGTGATTCTGTCATGAATAGAAGGTGAAAATATGAACCATTCACTTAAGAGCTGGACTCAATGATCCTTGTGGGTCTCTTCCAACTCAGAATATTCTGTGATTCCGTAAGAAAAGGAGGGAGGGAGAGAGAGAAGGAGAAATGCGTATGGGGTGAAAGAGGAGGAATGAAGGAGGACACAAGGAGAGCTAAGCTAGCCAGCTAGCTTCAGTAAAGTCAAATAACACTGAATCAAGTACTAAGCAGTAATAAAAAGTGCATATGGGGATCTGGATGTATTAATGTATGTTTGGAACAGAAATAGAAAGAACAAAATAGATCATATTTCAAGGAAGGAGAGAACGGGAGAATGAGGAGAGAAGAGCCAGGAAGTAATATAGTATTTTTTCCCATTACTATAGGACCAAATCTAGAGGCTGTATATCAGAGAAGGAGGCAGTTAGAATATTACAGAATGGATATAAAATCTGTAAAATATATGCAGCATTATTCAAAATGTATTTTCAAGCAGAATAGTAACTGTGCATCTCCTGGCTCTGGCTGTAATACCAGGGTTTAGACAAAGCATGCTGGGGAGCTAACCAAAAGGAAATGGAGAAATGCCCAGCATGTTTCAAGGACTAACAGGAATGTCATCAGCAAAGAACAATAATAAAAGCCAACAGATGATGCCACAGTAAGGCTATTTACAACCGTTGTCACATCCTAGAAATGCCCAAATATGATGTAGTATCATAGCTTTCCAAATTTTCCAGATCTGCTCCATACCAACTCTAACATCCTCTCACGCCTTCTTTCCTCCATGCTGTCCTCTCTTCAGCTTTCCCAAAATTTGATTTCATTAGGAAAAAACAAACAAACAAACAAAAACCAACTAAAATGAGGATAAAGAAGGTTTGGCCCAAGCAATCTCCTTATCCTTGTGTCCCAGAGCTCATGCCTCACCTCAGGACTTCACCAAGAGGAGCACTGTGCCCTGCCTCCCCTCAGCTGCAGTCTCCAGAGTGGCATTAATAACTCAACTTCAGGACTTATTTAGCACTTCCTTGCAGGACCAGCCCCAGTTAATAAAGCAGGTCCACAGAAACATAGACACTCAGTCCTGAGCCTAGAGGAGACAATATATTGCAAGTGTTATTTTCTTCCTCAACCAAGCCGTACAGTGTAGCCAACTTCCCCCGTGTTGATGAGTGCTTTACTTTGCAAGTAGCTGTTCTGAGATTAGTGTGCAAAGCATTAATTTATCAGCCTTGCAAGAGCTGCCATCAGGCCCTGCAGGTAACCTCTCAAAAAACAACCTCATAAGCACAAACTCCCCAAGAAGAAAACCCTGTCAGCCAAAAACAACCAACACACTGGGGTATGAGCTGTACCTTTACCTTGTCCCAGCTATTAAGAGCTTGTATCATCTGCATACCACTGTGTCCCTCTGCCAGCCCACCTCAGAACAGATAAGAAATTTCTAATATGGAAATGTTATAGAACCACTCAGAGACAAAGCTGGATTTGATATTATGATGAGGTACTCAGGAAACTAGAGATCAACAGGAAAATGATAATTCCACTGTGAAATCAAACAGTTTTACCTTTACACCGAGGCAGTGAAATGAATATACAACCAGAGGGGGAAATGTTCATTCAGAAAGAATAAAGTAGTTTTTTGAAAACCACAGACCCACTTGTACAAGCCACATAAATTGTGATTTTCAACCTAAAACTGCACTTGGAGAAATAGTATCACTGCATTCCCCAGTCTCAACACTTCACCAATTTCAAATCTGCATCTGTTTGATTCTTGGATAAACTGCTGGTTTCCCCTCACTAACCCATGGACAAGTTCTGGGCTCTTTCCAATCTCATGTCAGCAGCAGCAGCATTCAATAGCTTGTGCTATCTTCCTGGGGCAAAGAACTCATCAGAGAGCTCCTCACAGGACAGACAGAGCTTCCTGGTAGCAGGTCCAATGCAACCACCTCCAGATGTCAACTTCTGCACGGCATCTGTGAACAAATGCCAGGCATTGCCCTCCCTACTCCTCCACATGAGGGAAATGGGGATAAATGAGCTCTTGGAAAGCAGCAGGCACCTCCAGCACTGCTGCCAAGCCTTGCAGAGAGCAGCAAACCAACTGCAACCAGCTTGAGAAATGGCAGAGCTGGCCAGCAGCTCAGCAATGAGGGGAGGAGTTATGGCAAAGATCAGTGAAATGCAACGTGCAGGGAAAACTGCAGCACTACTTACACAGCAGAGCTGTGTTCTCAGTGACTTTGGATAAGCCATGTTACGTGGTGCAGACAGACAGTAAGTTTGCAATGCGTTTACTTAAACCCTGGTGATTTCAGGGACTTCTGCTGTGGGTTTTAGTTTGGCAGTCACTCTTCTGATGTGCTGGGAGCAAACAATCCCATTTCTCATGAAGAAAAAGAGGACCTGCAGGAAAGACCTGCAGTGCCTGTTTGGAGCAAAGTGCCTTTGAATTCCATTCTTCATCATGCTGCTGATCCAAAATAAAAACAGTGAGCTGAAGGAAGGTCTGGTTGTGTGCTGCCTTTTGCCATTTACACAAGGTATACATGGAACACAGTGAGAGCTGCTCTTACACCTGGCTCAGCTTCAAGTAGAAAGGAAGAAGCCAACTACTTTGGCAATTTTAGCCCCGACTGGCATTAACAATCAACCTTAATGAGCTCTGGGTAAATATTTCAGCACTTCAGCATTCATTAGTGAACTCCCAGTCCCAGTGTGGGGAATCTGCAGGTACCACAACAGCTACAGGCTAAGGCACACACAAACTGTGCTGGCTTCAAAGCAGCTCTCAGTACCCAACCACCCTCCCCATGCTGCAAAGCCCTCCTGAAGGGCAAGGCACAAGGTACTAACACGGGACTTCCCAAAGCAGCTGGGTGAGAGGAACACTGTGACAACTCAAAGAACTCTACTATTTGAAACCACAAGTCTGTCCCATCACCCCTGGAAGATGGAATATGTCAAGTGACAAGAGTATGACAGTTGCTTTCATTCAATCTACGAGAGTTTCAAATTATGGCTGTCAACTGGATTCACTGCACAGCTTATGTGCAAACATAAGCTGGATGCATTGGCATAATAAGCGGCCAATCAATAGCACTGAAAGGACAGATTAATAAAAGTTGCTTCTGTCAGAGGACAAATTGAGGACATCAGAAAAGATGAAATTCTGTGAATACAATTGCTTCCTGAGAATAGTAACATTCAGCTCTTGTTCTGATTAGATGGAATTGGTTCAGATGAGCATCAAAAACTTCTGAATGCTTTTCTAAAACTGCTGAGGCTCGTCAAAAATACACTGCACCAATGCCAGAAAAAGACAACAAAGCAAACCACCAAAAACTCTCAAACCAATTCTGAAAGGATCCATGGGATTTTTCAGTCGTCCTTATCTGCCCCATTTGTGCCTTCCAAGTTTTCTTATCTGCTCAGTAAATTTGTATCACAGGGTACCTTCAAACTCTGAATAGGTTTGGATGAGTAAGCTGTATACTGCTCTGCCTCATGCGACTCTGAGAAAAATAGCCAGTCAGTCAAGCCCTGATTCTAAATTCTTTACTGTGGACAGAGATGATGATATATAGGATGGAAAAAAACCACAACTTGATTTTTTTAAAAGCTCTGTGAGCTAGCCACATTGGCAGCTAGGAAAAAAATCATGTTCTGACTTGTAGTGCTGAACAAATTTGATGGATTAGTCACTTGCTGAGAACTGATATAGAGTACCAAATTACTGTATTGGACATTTCTCTGACCACAACAAATTATATTAAAATATATAAATGTCATCATTCAGAAGGCAGCTCTCTGGTGATGTTCTTAAAGAAACAAGACTCTGATGTGCCCAGCTGCCTCAGTATTTAGGTATGTGTGCATGTGAATAAAAATACCCTCTTAGTCTAGTTTGAGACATTTCTTTATCCTATTGCCCTGGCAATCCATGTACTCCTTATGAAAGCAAATAACATGTTAGTAGTTGCCCATCATCTCCTCAACATACAACATGTCTCCAAGTAGAATTTGGAAAGCAAGAGCAGAAGAACTATGTTTTGCTTTTAGAGACAGAAGTTATACCCATGGAGAGCTGGACATTAACAAGGAAATACTGCCTAAACAGTCATGCTGTTCCAAATGTCAGTGCCCTTCAACCAGGAGTCACTGAAATGATCAACTACTTGTCACCTTATTCTCTCTGTCTTCCATCCACATGCAACAGAACTGGTGTGCCGAGCGAGCTAAAGAGCTTCTCACAGGAGCACACTGGGGAAACAGTCAAAATAGTTTCTGACACTTCCAATCTCAAAATGTGAGAATTTACTGGTGGCCCAAACACTGAATTTCCCTCACACCTTCCAGAAAGAAAGAAAATATTTTCTTCTTAGAGCATGAAACCTCTTCAATTTACACACAGCAGCAATAGATGGAATACAAAACATATTATATGCAGCATGTGGATGCTGTGCTGAAAGCCGTATTTCTACACATCTTCTGAGGTTCAAGAGAGCTTCCACACCCAGGATTTGAAGGCACCATAGCATGTCACATACAGAAGTGCAGAGCCAGTGCTGCAGGGTGAAGGCCACAACAAGAAAATAGCCCAGAAACAGCCAGGAATACACTCCTGCCCTTTCCAACCCTGAGCTCATGAAACTTCCTGCACTTCCCACTGCACCTTCAAGAGCCAGGCACACAAAATACATAATCCATAGAGTGAGAACAGTCTTAACAGTCTTAACAAACTTAAACTGAAGTCGTAAGTATTTTTAATATTGACTACTTTTCATTAAAGTATTTCAAATCACTTTAGTTAAAAAGGTAGCTTTTACCAGCAGTCCAGGTTACAGGCAGAGGGGTTAGGCAAACTGGTTCGTGTCTGTCAGCCTGCAACCTGTAGATTTGGTGACAGAGTGCACAGCCCTCATGCCATTTAAGATCATCTTGAAAGACGTTTTTCTCTCCAAATTTTCTTTGTTTCTTCAGTATAATCTAGCTTTCCCCAAACCCCAAGATTACTGCTATTGCCTGCTTCATTAATTAGGCAGAAAATACAAAGGAAAGCCACAAAGCTTTTGAAATTAAAATCAGAAGAACCAAGGTGTAGAATTGTGGTCCTGTCTTTCCACCATTCCTTTCTGAGTCTTTCCATCATCTCTCTCTAAGCTTACACCATCATTTATTTCAAGCTTCTGGTTAAAATAATGACATTATTGTTTTTCTTCTGAAAAAACAAGGTTTTCACAGAGTGAACATTTTCAGTACTATTTTCCTAATGAAAGTGAATTGCTTTTTTTTCAATGAGATTTCATGTGAAAAACAGAAAACTATTTCCTGATACATTTAAATTATGCCATTAGATACTACAGAGGCTGTTTCAGTCTTGAAATGAAACAAAACATAGAATTTTGTTTCTGTCCAGCAATCTCTCTGCTCAGAGTCTGCTCTATATTCATTACAGCCTTTTCCTGGCCTGCTCTTTGTCACAAGGCACAAGTAACTGCAAGTCAGCAGCAAAGATTTTTTTAAATAAATCCATTGAGTCAGTGATGGTACCATATGACCAGAGATATAGCAACCGTATTTAGTAAAGAGTTGGGTGATCCAGACATACAGACCTGTTAGAATTACCTTACCCTGCCAGAATTCAAGGCTGAACATGTTCTGAAAGTGTAAAACATTTTGAATGGGGATAGAGGGGAGGAATAGAAAAAGGGTTGAAAGGGTTTAGCAAAAGCTGGTGGATCCTACACAGGTATTTGCTAAGGTAACTGGTTTTCTAAACAAAAGCAGTGCATGTTATTCCCCCTGCACAGCCAAAATATTTGAAGCAGCACCATGGTGGGAATCTATGATTCTGGAAAAGCTGAAGGTCAGTGAGGAAGCTGAGAGAAAAACAAGGGAGTAGCTAAAAGCAAAGCAAGGATAACAGCTGCCCTGAAAGGGAAACACACCACAAAAGGTCTTCAGACCATTCCTGCAAATATTGCTGGATACAAATTCTGTAGCTGCTTTCCAGACTACCCTGAAACCACCTTTTATTAGACAGCTGTAAGCAGTGTTGGGGAAGCTACCTGCACACAGAAAGGGACTGTTTGTGTGTTATTCACAATGACAGCAGCTCACCCTTCTGGGAAGAGGAGGAGGAACATAGAGCCTCAAATGAAAAATTGGATACCTGGATAGATGTACCAGACTATGGAGAGAGTGCCTATATTGACATACATTTAGTGACTGACAGTAATGACCAGCCAATAATGATCAGCCAAAATGCAACATAAGACACATCTGAGCTGTCAGTCTGAATACAGGTCTGCCCTAGTGCATTCCAGCAGGATGAGTTTGGCTTGGATCACATGCATGGCTATTAGTGTGGACAGAAAAATGGAAGAAGATCAAATATCAAATAGAAATACAGGGTGAAAAGGTAGAGGAGTGCTCTCTTTAATATGTCTGGAGATAAATGGCAGGGGGAAATAGTCATTAAAACCAAGCAGTGTTATTGGCATGTGAGCAAACAAATACAAATCGATGCTCAGAAAGTACACCTGGAAACAAACCCAAAACTTCTGAGCAGCAGAGGAACAAGGTCCAGCAGTAACCTTTTCACAGCAGTAATTGGAAGCAGGAAGGGAATCTTGGCTACTTTTAAAAGTGTTTTATAAATCTTAACTCTTTACAACTGAAACTATGGGGGTGCAAACACAATGACCCAGTACATACCATTCCTCCTACAGTAGTTTTGTCATAATACTGCAAACTGGAGATCCTTCCTTGTCTTTTTACAGAGCATCTCTTCTTTGTCATGAAAGACAAGAGGATGGCTAGAGTCCTGTGCTAGCAATGCTTCTTTTGGTCACTGAAATGCTTAGTTGTAATCCTATCATTTCCAATCTGTTCTTGGAAGGTTCTGAAGCCCTTCAGTTCACATGAAGATCAATAGCATCCAGAGTAATTGATGCAAGGTTCTTCTACTAAGAGGTTTCTGTTGCCTACATCTCCCAGAGAAACACCATGTATTTAACACACACCTGAAAACCACTGAACTCTGACACAGACACTGCACATCTTTTCCTCATTTTTGGTCTTTTACAATGCATCTAGTATTGCTGTAAATGTACCTGGGCCTGCATAGATTGGCACACACAAGAAACCAAATAGCAAACCAAGCAAAAGGAAGACAGTAGAGTTCAAGTGCTGTCATTTCTGTCCATTGTGAACTAGGTGGCAGCGTAATTTGAATATTCTGCCAGGCTGTGAAAGGGAAGAAGGAAAATCTGGGGAAAATACAGTCAAACATGTTAATGTCAGTATTACATGAGGTTAACCCTGGGAATGTGTTGTGACTTAACCCCAGCCAGCAGCCAAGCCCCACACAGCTGCTTGCTCACTCCCCCACCAGCAGGATTGGGGAAAGAATTGGAAGGGTAAAAGCTGGAAGACTCATGAGTTGAGATAAAGACAGTTCAAAACAGAAAGAAAAAGCCACACACACAAGTGAAGCAAAACAAAGGATTAATTCACTGTTTCCCCTGGGCAGGTACGTGTTCAGCCATCTCCAGGAGAGCAGGGCCCCTTCACATGGAATGGTGACTTGGAAAGACAAATGCCATCACTCAAAATGTCCTCTCCTTCCTTGGTCTCCCAGCTTTATATACTGACATGTTGCATACGGTTTGGAATATCCCCGGGTTAGTTGGGTCACCTGTCCCAGATGTGTCTCCTCCTGTGAACTCCAGTCCCCTCGCCAGTGTGACAGTACAAACAGGAGAAAAGGCCTTGGAGCTGTGTAAGCCTTGCTCAGCAATAACAAAAACATCTCTATCTTCATCACTGTGTTCAGCACAAATCCAAAACACAGCCCCATACCAGCCACTGTGAAGAAAATTAACTTTAGCCCAGCCAAACCCAGCACAGCCTGTATTGAAAAGGTCATAAAGCACAAGTGGTCAATTATTGGGTCCTTAGCCTGGCATAAATTGGGAGAAACTACTCGAAGATGGCACAGAGATGAATGTCCCAGCAAGCAAAGGCTACAGAAAATTGTCTGCCCAGCCAGGGAGCCCCTGGCTCTTCGCAGCTCAGTAGTTCCTTGGTGAGGGAACTGCAAACCAGAAACTGAGCACTGCTGCTGCTCTAAGGGTCAGTCTTGCACTGAGGGCACAGCAGCAGCTGGAAACTGTTGCCCCTCAGGATCTGTTCAGGCACCCAGTGAAGGAAGGAAGTGTCCTGGACAAGTTGCTGCAAAGAGGCAGATTCAGGGTATGTATCAGAAAATATGAAGCAGTGGGAGGAAACAATACGTGTCTACCTGGGCCACAGTTCAATGGACAGGATGGCACAAGGACAAACAGACCACCAAGGGAGATTCCAGCACTGTCACTGTCCCTGCTGTCACCAGAAGTCCATGTGAGGCTCTCTGACAAAGCTGGTGCACAGCTCTGTAGAAAGCAGTAGCCCTGGAAAGCCAGAAAAACATTGGGCTTGTGCTGAAGTTTAAAAATTGGCCAGGGAAAGTGTGTGCTGTTTGCTGAGAAAGGGGAAAATACCATATTATCCTTGCACAGAAAGGTTCAGTTCTCTGCCATAAGACTTGTTAGGGATCTGATGTGCCCCTGGACTCTGTGAGTCCAGACAGCCACATGGTACAGGTTGGATGGAGTCTTCTAATTTTTATTTAAGGTTTTGAAGATGAGAATACCAACCATTAATTCCATGTGGTTACTGCAAAGGTAAGTACCTGAAAAGACTGTGAAGTACCCAGATATTACAATATTAATAACTTAGAGTGACAGAAGCTGGCCTTCCTTTTGAACATTTCCTTGATAATTGCGAGATAACAGAAGGATCTACCTCAGGCCCACTTCATTTCTGAGAAAAGCAAGGTGAAAAAGGCAGATCTTTGAGATAATTGAAGCACACTAAACTACCCTAATTATCCATATTTCTCTTCAGTACCTTCCATCCTCCCACAAACAACTCCTGCTTGCTCAGGCAGTTATCATTGCAGGAAACAAACAAGATCTCAACCATACAGTCCCTACTTGTATTCCCTCACAGCTGCAATGAAACAGAGGCTGAGGAATGGGGAGAAATATTGAGATGAAGCAGAAGGTATCTATTAACCTCTTCAACAAAGAACAACAAACACTAGGTTTTATTACGCTGAGTAGGACAGCTTAAGAATTAGTACTTCTTCCTGAAAAATTTAATTAGACTATGATCAACAGCCCTAAAGTATTTATTCCACAACAACTAAATTAGCTAGTGCTTCTCTAAAGAAAGATTTTGAACTTCTTGTTCATAGTTCCCTGAAAATACCATCTCAGCACTCAACAGAAATCAAAAAGGCAACTTCAGAAAATATTTTTTGTAAAAATGCAGGAAATGTCATGATTTTATAATTCTGGTGCCATTCTCTCCTCATCCTCTTCCCCTCAATCTCAACACAGACAGAATGTGCTGAGTTGGAAGGGACCCACAAGGCCCACTGAGTTCAGTTCCTGTCCCTGCACACAACACCCCACGAGTCACACCATGAACCTGAGAGTGTTGTCCAAATGCTTCTTGAACTCAGACAGGCCTGGAGCTGAGACCACTGCCCTGGGGAGCCTGTTCCAGTAAAACTAGGAAAGTTTTGGGCAAGGAAAATAATCAGCCAAATTGCATACCTGGAGAGCTTCAACAGGCTAGAACTCATTATCCTGGAAAATAAATGACTGAAGTGGTTTATAATAAGGGAATATGAAATTATGACTTGCAGAGAATATATGATAATTATTTTTTGTAAGTCAAAGCCTAGATGTATATAGTAATATCATCCAAAAACTTTTAAACCACAATTCTTTCTCAAATGATGCAGTTATTAAATAATAACACTCTGGTCCAAAAATTCTATGGGAGTACAAAGAAAAGTCCCAAATGAAATAAGAAAAAAAAAAACCTTAGAAGAAAATTCTATTAAAAGCTATTCAACAAGGTGGTGCTGGTGGGACTTCCACCTCAAAAAGTTCCTGTGCTACAAATTGCTGGAAATTTGGGCACAATAATACCAAGGAATGTACCACTTTAAATATGCTCTATTCTTACTTTCTTTTTAAATACTTTTTTTTTTAAATTTTTTAAAGTTATGATCAGTGACAGAGTCACAGGTTCCTGGTCTGATCTGGTACAAACTTTCAGCATTTGGCTGGTGCCATCTAATTTTTGGAAGCTAGGAGGGATGATCACTTATTCCACAAAACCAATGAGTGTTACAGAGCTCCATCATCAAACCTCTGCCTCAGTGTCAGATTTGCAGTACAGCTACTACATGGAGGATGCTGTTACAAGGCTGCAAATGATACGAGTCACTAATTCCTTTGTGGATTGCTGCCATAGCTGGTTACCATTCAAAGTTTTTATCTCATTTCTGAATTGGTATTACTCAGATATTCAGCTATTTTATGCCAGCCATACAACTTGTATCAGCAAAAACAACTGAAGAAATCTCCAGCATCACTTAGGCAATTAATAAGATCAGAAAGTGCAATGACATTTATCCAAATTAAAGACCCTGTTCACACATGATCCTTTTTTTTAGAGTCACAGTATGCAGCTGTGTAACTGATATTCTGCCAGGTGAATTTAAATATTAAGGGAATGCTGAAAATAAGAATAATGAGAAGCAGGGTATTTTTAAGGCTTGTGGCTGAATTATCCCAGGAGGGAAAACAAAACATGACAAGACACCAAAGTGTGTTGCCTTATCTATCAGTTCATCCGGATGATAAGACTACACAATCTTTGCTGCTTGCTTTCATTTGTGCTTGTATGTCATGGTTTTAGCATTCATAAGATCATTCAAGCCTACAGAAGCCTCATGCAATATTAAAATGTTTATGCAACCCCTCTCTGTGCTTTAAGCAGCAACAACAAGTTCTGAGTGTGCAGAGAACAAGGAAAAATAGGTTCCACATCTCAGAAGAAAATCCTACTCCAATCAAACAATGATCTCTGAGCCACATTATGATTAACCAGAACTGTAATTTTTACCTCAATTAGCACCATTTGCATTCCACCACTTCCTCTATTGACATGTGTTTTGGAATTTCTTTGTGGGCTCAGATGAATCAATAAGCTAAAGACCATGCTGTTATTTCAAAAAATTGTCTCTTCAAAATAATTTAGTTTCTACAAGTAAAGCAGTCAAGTCGTGTATCACGAAACAAGGATTAAGATACCTAAAAAAAAAAAGCATGACACTTTGATCTACCTGGCAATTTACAGAACCACTTGCTGCTTAATGAGATGTAAGTGCTGTAAGCAGCAAGCTTTAGAGGATGTGGGGAAGATCTCCCCTTCATTGTACTTGGCTTAGCAGCACAAATTGCTTCATGGCAAACTGTCATGGGCAGAGGGAAATTTTATTTATTTCCCATAAATAAATTCCCATTTATTTATGGGAAATAAAAACTAAGAGGGAAAAGGCAGGAAAGGGTCCTGCTTTATGTGAAGGGACTCCGATGCTGAGGACCAGCTTGCAGGGATGCACACCTGGAATGGGACTGTTTCAGACTCACAGAGGGCTGAAAA
This sequence comes from Passer domesticus, assembly GCF_036417665.1. Classification (NCBI taxonomy): domain Eukaryota; kingdom Metazoa; phylum Chordata; class Aves; order Passeriformes; family Passeridae; genus Passer; species Passer domesticus. The sequence goes on along the minus strand of NC_087476.1, from coordinate 110,726,026 downwards.
AGAGAACATGGCATAAGCAGAGCTCTTGTACCCTCTGGAGGTTTCATGCCAATGTCTGTACTGCTCACATGCCCCCTTGGAGCCTTGAACCACAATTCAGATGGAAGCAGCACACCTTCATCCCATGCAGTTTTCATCAGCACATTACTTTTCTGGTCCTCTCTACTACAGAAATGCTCCATTTACACTGTGTGCAAAGCTCAAACCTTGGTTCCCAGCTCACATCTGGCTCTCACAGTTAGCTACAGTTTTAAAATAAAAAAAAAAGTCAAGCTTAGTCATAGGTTTGGGTAATGAGCAAAAGGGACTGCATGACCCCATCTGCTCACCACTGAGCAGCATGCTTTATCTACATGGTGAAGCTGGATCCTGATACCAGTCTGGATGATAACCAAGATATTCTTTACCTTCATTTCCATCAGCTCTTTTTATGACGTTTCCTCATTAACTGTAAAGCTAAACATCTTACTATGTGCTGTCTGTTAAAGATTTAGAACTCAGATAAAGCCAAGCTGAAAAATTCATGACCTGCCCTTTGCTTGACCATCCCTCCGCAGCTGCTGCCATGCTTGACTGGGAACCCCCTGATGAGCATGGTGAGCTGTGTATGCACTAGCAAAGGCCCTGCAGGAGCCCCTGGGTTGAACAGCAATTCTCAAAATGGCACTTTAACAAGGCACGAGAAGATTGTTTAATCCCCTGCTACCACCTTCAGAGATAATCACAAGGAGACTTCAATTGCTTTCTTTTTTTATACCATTTTTTAAATTACCTTAAAAAGGTCTTATTATTCAGAACAGCAGGGTTTGCATCCTTCACTAACAGTGTGGAAAGCATGTGTTTGCAAACCCCCTAACTGATATTCCTGTTACAAATAACACATTCAAACATGGTTACTGAAGACCACCCAGTGCCATCTGAGCAGCCTTTTATCCAGTACTGTGCTGCCTGTTCTGAGCCAGCCCACAACCTCAAGAACAACCTGAGGTTTCCACACTGCACAGCTAAGCACTGCCTCCACTTTTTCATTTTAACCCAGTCAGACATTTCCCAGTAATACACAGCCCAACATGCACTGGTTGTTTGATCCAGTGATGAATTCCACGTATCAACCAGCCAGGATCCTTTTAAACTTGTTTACTTTCAGAGATTCTCAAAAGTGATTCTTTTCTGAAAGAGTTTGAAGGCACTAGGTTCCACAAAAGGGGAGAAAATGAAAGGCTTGACACAATTCTATGCAGCATTCATTCAGTCTAACAAAAGAGCCACAGAAAACTAACACCTATAAATATCTAGCAGTGTTTCCTCCTTGTTTCTAGGCAGAGTACTGGCTCATTTAATATCACAGACAGTTAAAAATCAGTCTAAATACACTCTTCTATTACCACCTCATCTGCTCGCTCTAAACTCACAACAAAAACCACTGAACTTCTTTCTTCAGAAAGATTTGCTGTTTTCTCATTCTTTTTTTTTTCTTCTTTTACCTGCCCTAACTTGCTCATCTCTTCTCTCTTCGGATTAATGTTATGTGAGGAATTGAATTCTTAGTTCTGCTGCAGAACTAGGAGAGCATGTGTGTGGCAGGGAGGGGGAGTCCCTGTGGGAAAGAGGGAAATGTTTTTGCATCTGATATCCCTTGATCTGGTCCAAGACTACAGCTCATCTGAGACCTGTTTCCCAGGAAAGTGTCCTATAACCATGGAATTGGAAGGGCTTATCAGGGGGCCTATCTTGTGTTCCTCCTGCTGGAATTGTCCCTTTTTGTACAAGAGGTCTGATGGAGAGAAGAAGATGCAGTGACCTCCTGGAGATACATCTCACCTGGCACTGGAGTGCCAGCTCTTGCTGATACCAATATTCAGGACCTCTGCACAGGCTGGAGCAGCATCCATCTGACAGACATGCAGACAGTCCTGCCTCCCCCACTGAATGCAGCACTACTTGATGGCTCAGTTTCCTTCTCTGATGCGGGAGTTACATGTCCAGACTCCTTCAGGCAGAGAAAGAATTAACCCCCAAATTCCTACACTCTGGGTGACCCCTCTAACCAGATTTTTAAATACACAAAAGAATGCTGCTGGCTATTTTATTAAACCTAACTCTTGATATATTTTTACTACTACTGATATGAACTAATAAGTTCATACACTCAGAATGTGTAAGTAGTTCCAAGGGAAAATAGATTTCTTTCATCAAAAAAATTATTCTGCAGATGTGCAGCCAAGAACAGTGGGGTATCATTTGACAGTGACTTCTCCAGGGCAAGGATGAATGAACTGCTCTCTTTACCCAATGCTGAACAACAGCAGAGCAGGGACCTTGTATGGTCCTCAGGCAAAACATTCAAGAGTAGAATTAACAATATTTATTTCCTCAGTTTACACCCAAATAATTAGAATATTAGCAGATAAAACTCCCAATCAATGCACAGGGCACTAAGAAGTGGTTTTTAACAGGTGCTGGTATGGTGACGTCCTCCCAGCCCCTGTGAAGTGCTGTGACCACAGTTCATATGTGTGAGCTGCCCCAGTGGCTGGGACCTCTGAGAGCATCTCATTTTGAGATGCTCTCAAATAGCTTGAGAGGATGTGGCTGCACAAATGGTCCCCAGTCTACCAGAGAGCAGTTTTGGGGTTCTCAGTCTTCAAAATAATGGCCTCAGTGGTATTTATGTGGAATGTAGGTGCCGGGGAACCTTTGTGGATCCAAGCCCAGAAAATTCTACATTGTATTAGCATAAATTAATACTAATATATGAGAGTTAATATTTCTAGGTGGAAAGCATTTGCCCATTCAGGTGCTTCCTTCCTTCCTGTCTCATTAGAATGGTCCAAAGGATAACAAATTTGCAGCATTTCAATCAAGGTGTTCAAAATACAGCCTTCCAAACTCAACTTGAAAATCAGAGAGAATGAAAAGAAGAAAGTCCACAAGAACAGTTTTCTCAATCAAACAAATTCAGCTCTATTTTAGTCTTTTTACATTTAAAACAAAGTACATCAGAATGGTAAATATCTTGTCTGCTTTTTAAAAGCTAGAAAATCAAATATCTTCCACTGGTGAATTTGTCATGTTTGATTTGAAAAGCACTGATTTTTCCCTTGTGCGTTTCATTTCCAAATGAATATATACAATGTAAATGAATTTATATAATATATACAGCCTCCTTTCAAAGGGGGCCATTTGTCAATGGTACATTAGCTGAGCTCTAAGCTGCTAGCACAACTGACACAAAAATAGAGCAACTGCAAGATAAAACTATAGGCAGCTCATTGCAGATGCTGAAACCTGTTAATGGCATATTAGGAATTTACAGAGGATATACAGCCACATTTTCAGGCACCATGGGACCACAATTTACACATGTGTATGCAGCTAAAGCCTCTTCTTCAAAATGCTATTCACTTCTTTGAATGCTTAAGAAAATTTTTTGAGTAGGGGCCAACTCCTCCCCTTAATTTTTCTCTGTCTTTTTACTAGAAGGAACAGGCTGGAAAAAAAAAAAACAAAGGTAGTTAAGAACATTTTCAGCTACCTCACATAAAACTGCAAATCAAAATTCTATTTAGAAGACCTGGCTAAACCAGGTGTGATTCCAAAGTGCAAATGTTGCCACAGCAGCTCACAGCCACACCAGCTGAAGCAGGTCAATCTGCTGCCCGTGGCTGCAGCCCAGCCCCTGCAGTGCACTAAACACTCTGGGCCAGGCAAACTCACGTTTTGTTGATATCCCTGGCTGACAAGCACCATGGACAGTGCAGCTGAGCTGATGCCATCCCCACAGGGGAGTTCACCTCTCCAAAAATATTCACAGGCAAGCATTCAAGTTCATATGTTTTTGAAAGCTTGTGATTTTAAACCCGAGTATTGATTCCACTCGTCGATTCCATGAGTGGAGGGTTGTTCTGTGGTTTTGGTTTATTTTTTTTTTTCAAGGAAAGACAGCAAATACTGTAAATTTTTCACTTGCTGTAAAATTGCAGGAGTTAGCAAAAGTGCAGCTGTAATTATAAAGGGTTGTTATTCTCTTCTCTGTGAAGTTGCAGAATATTTATATATGGGTGGCATCTATCAGCCAGAAGCCAACAGAGCAGTCACTCCAGCACCCATGTGTGGGCCAGAGCAGGGCCAGGTAGTGCAGGCATCCCACCAGCCTCACTGGCAGTGATGCCAAAATGATTTTTGTTTCTATATTTTCTGCATATATATTCACAGATCTGTAGACTGTTATTATATAGTTATATAGTTGCCTAACTTCAGTACTTTTCCTATAAAGGCAAACAAATTCCTGAAGGCCTGTTCTAATCTTGCTTCTTAGGGGAATTTAGGATAAGACACCTTCCCAAGAGACCTTCCCATGTAATTGATATAAACAACTACCAAGGAGGGGGCTTCAGAACGGGTTGAACCTAGAAGGGGAATCACTTCATTACCTGTGTTTCCTAAATGGGGATTCTTGTCAATTATGCTAATTTGCTAAACCTAAAAAACTGTATTTGTCCTATGTCATGTGAGCACCTTTGATGTGTGTTTCAGCATGCTGTGCATCTGCAGGGACCTTTCATTAAATGGTTACCACACTTTATCACCTAACCTTGTTTGGTTCTTGATTTAGGGCTCAAAAGGCAACAGCAGCACCAGTGCCTGACAATTTGCAGACCTCATCCCAAGCACCATCTCCAGCACTGACGTGGTGATGGTCCAGCTTTGCTCGTGAACAGCACAGAACACAGCAGGTTTTAGCTGTATGGATCACAAGAGTGAGTGGGGAAGATCCAGTATTCACATAAATTATATTTGTGATTTGACACTGTAAGATTCTTTTGAGTTTTTTATTTTTTGCATACTATCTATGCAAATTTTTCAAGAGTAGAATGCTTTCTTATGAAATAAAGGCAGTAATAACATGATTAAGCTGTTTCTCTATGTGATAAAAGAAAGACAGCTACAGTTCAAAACTGAGATCTGTTTTAGCCAGTATTAGCTTTGGAGAGACTGTACTATGGTTTAGCCCTATATTTAGATGTGTAGTTGGTTGACACCGAGGATTTCATGGCTTAAATACAGGGAACTTTGATTCTCTTTGAACATACAAGAAGAGAAGGTACTACAGCACATTCAGGTTCCTAGAAAGTAGGATCTGAATTACAATGAGATGTATCTATCTAATCAAGAGCACTTCTTAATATCCTAATTATAGAGTCTTGGCAGTTGGGTGAAATATGAGATATTGAGAACCACTGACCAAGCAATTTTAAAGGTTGGTCTAACATTTTTTGTTAGACCTCAAGGGAGGAAAGAACAAGTACTTTACCTTTCTGAGGAATAATGAAGGGATGAAAGTACTGATCATGACTGACTAATACCTAATTGCCAAATAAATCTGTGTAGCTGTCTGGTACCTGTATAAACAAATGCTCATTTCACTCCTATAAAGACTTTCAGTACACTGGAGAGTTCCTCTAACCTGGTTCTGATTACCTTTGGATGACAAATACAATCCTATGGAAACAGATCTCTAACCTGATCTTGGTTTTGATTCCCTGGAGGAAATCTACCACATTAATGTACTAACCTGTGTTATATGTTCTGAACCTGTACCTGCTGGGCATTTCTGGTCAGCAGAAAATGGGACTGGTTTAGTGATAGCAATGCTCAGTGCTGAACTTCTGCTTAAAGACAATATTAGATTCCTCCTCTAACTATTTTGTTTTAAATTTAAATAATTTGCATACTAGTTGCATAACTGAGAAGAGCCTATTAATATTCCGTACCTAGACAAAAATAGACACATAAATAGAAAATCTTCTGAGCTGGTTTCCAACCATTCAGACTTCAGACTGAACAGTTCAACTGTCAAGTGAGATATCAGGGGAATCACCAGACAGAGCTGAAGAAAACCTTATGTTCAAGGTGAAGGGCAGCTCATGGGAGAGAAGAGGGGACAATTTGCCCCTTCACATTTCCTCTGTGCTCCTTTGCAAATTTCTACCCATTCATTTCCTATGCCAGAAAGAAAATCAGAGGAAAGAAAGGGGAAAAAAATTAGTATTATACTACTCGGAAAATACAGTTCTCAGAGGAGGACTACCTGAAATAATTGCTTTTATTTTATTAAAAAACAACTGTGACTGGGGGAACAAGAAATTCAGCCATGCTGTTATTTAAACTCAGTACCTATACCTAAAGGAGGAGGCAGGGGGGAATACACAGATGAGGAAAATAAATACATGTCTTACATCCAAACTACTTCATGTAGGTGAGTCCAGGCCTTGATGTGTCACAGGACTAAAAGTTGTTGCTGCTTGTTATCCCCAGCAGTCTCCCAAAGCCCTGCTGTTTGTGTGAACACTCATTCAAAGCAAAACAGGATCCAGGCGTGGGCCATGTGGCAAAGCTTTGCTTTACACACTGATCAGCAGTTTTGTACACGCTTGTACTAGATTCCACCCATTGAAACACAGGGATCCAATCATGGAGATCCATTTTAATAGACTAATAGTCTCATTACCTGCCTAGTTCAACCAGGAATATTATACACTTACTGGGGCTCAGAATTTCAGAACAAATCCTTGATTAAGAGCCAACTCATAACCTTTAATTAATTAGCAGACATCCAAGCACAACATCCTTGAACTTTCAGGAGAATTAGCGTAAGAGATCCAAGCAATTAGTTAGTGCATTTCAGAATCAGACAAGACAAAGAGAGCATGTACAGAGAAAAAACATTTTGCCAAAGAGATAACAAAGTGTAATCCCTATTCCATGAAAAAAGAAGAAAATAAAGAAAATCAGTTGTAAATGTATTTGTTCTAATTTCATTAACATTTCCTTTTTAACATCCAAGGTGTTGTGCCTTTTGAATTTTTGCTAAATAATCAAAGCACTATTTTCAAAACTGCAGTGGGCTTGGCAGTTCAGGCCAGCTCCAAGAGACTCTCAATCAGATTTCCCCACAGTCACCTCTCAGCAGAGGGTGCAGTAGAACCTCGCTGAATTTCATCACCCCACCTCCCCCACCAAATTCTGGCAGAACCATGAGATCAGCTGACAATGTGGTGGTGCAATTAAGAGCAGCAACAGGAAAGTCATCTGTACAAAGCCTCACTAAGTAATCTGAGGTAAGTCACCTAGCCATAGTCTACACATTTATATAATTCACCTACATAATAGAACTGTAACGAGGATTAATTAAATTTTCAAGTGTTTTGAGATCCTTGAATTAAAGCAGTAGCTTTTTCTTGCAGTACTTTAACCCTGCTAATTCCAGACTGGCTCAAAAGCGACCAATCATAGGACATGAACAAATTAAAAAGTCCAAGAAGTATTCAAATCTCCGAAGGAAAGTTAATCAATTCAGCCTGGGAAGAGCTGGATTTCAGCCACATTTTATACAATCTGAAATGAGAGAGAAAAATGACAGGTTCCATCCCCATTCTAGGCCACTTCTAGTGAAATTTTATAACATCTGTTGATGCTAAATACTTCAGACTAGAAGAATCCATTTAAGGCTATTTTCTGCAAGCCCATACTATTCTCCAGGGTTACCACTTGGATGCATTTAAGCCAAGCACCCGTCAGAACACTATTTCATGCCCAGAATGGAAAGGAGGGTGAAGACCAAGATCTCACTGCTATTTGAAATGTATAATGTCATTGAGCTGCCAGATTATGATGTATTAAAATCCTGTTTGCTATCCATAGCCTGGCATTGGTTCAAGAGAAAACAGCAAATCTGTTTGAACTCAAATTTGATTGATTAACATTTCTACACAGTTTAATATCTGGCATATTTTTGTGACAGAGACCTGACTTTTAATTCTTTCCCTGCATGGTTTTTATTAGCCCTAGTAATTTGCTTCTACCAAAATGTTCTGGGCATGAAAAAGAACCTCTTTCCCACCTTTCTCAAATTTTGGTTTTATGTACTGCTTTTCAGAAGTACCTTTTAATGTAAAATTGTAAAGGTGTTTAAGAAAAGTATTTGTTTAATTCACCCTAAATATCTCACAGATTTTCAGTACACCCCTTTTTTCTGGTGAGGTCCTAATCTAAATTTTTAATCATATGCAAATGAAAAGAAACTTATCTGCTGAGAAAAATGCCTAAGTTCCTCACATGACAACTAAGCTTCCCAAAATAGCAGACTGGTGTGCTGGCTTTCACACCGGCTTCAAATTAAACTCCAAATAAGCCACTCCCTTTCCCCCTCCCTGTCTGCTAAAGAAGAGACTCAAAGGAAGATTATGGGTTGAGCTAACGATTTATTAAAAACTCAGAGCAAGGGAATAAGATGTGCACAAGAGTGATATTAGTAGCAGAAGTATACAATGAAAGAGAAGGTGTTTTACCACAAAAAGGTACTCACCACTGGGGACAAAAACGAGGTGGTGAATGTTCCCTGCAGGACACGTCCATGGGGTTTTCCCAGACAAAGACGATACAGCCACCATTCCTGCATGCAGCGGGATATGGGAACAAAGGCAATATGGCCAAATTCCAAAAGGGAGCCCTAGCTTTTCCTGATGAAACCATGAGCCCAGCGATGATGTGGAGGACATAGAACAACAACCTGGTCACACCCACACAGTGCTGAACTCCACCCCTCTCTGTAACCAGGACAGTGGGAAGGAAATAATGCCTTTGGAGGATCTTGCAGAAGGCAAAGCTGAAACACTCACACAGGAGCACAAGCACCTGCATATGTTGCTTATCTTTGCATGCACAGGGAGCCTGGGCCCCTGCCCTGATGTCTTCTGTTGACACAACTTCATCTGTCATTTTTGTAATAAATCATACTGAACCAAATTCTTCACGTCTCCTTAATCCCAGTTGAAGCTGGGATCACAGTGTAGCTGTGCAAGCAGAAAGAAGGATATATGATCTGTATAGATCATATATCATATATCTGAATAGCAGAGTGGCAGAAGCCAGTTTTCATTTCAACTGTTTAGGGGATTTTTTTTCTTCATGTTGAAATGTTACTTAGATATCTCTGTGGACTTTTCCTTCATCTGAGGGAATTTTCTCAGCCATCCTCTGGCTAGCCATACATATCTGTACTGCACAGAGTCAAATTTTTCCATAATTCTGTTTACCTTGACAAAAATCTCACAACACTTCAAAAAACTACCATTTTATAGCCAACAGGAAGAGCTGGACACAGGGCCTTTTGATGGATTACTTATGAGCATACCACAAGGCAGTTGGAACTCTCAGGCCTTTCTTTCAGTAAACTACAAAAGACCTGATCAGATCTTTTTTTCCCTTGGCCTGACCTTCAAAGATGATCACCAAATTGTCACAAGATCAAGAAGACCTCAGTGGACAATTCAAGAATGCAACTTCCAGCCAGTATGATTAGGTCTCTTCCACATGTAAAATGAGGGGCCCCATTCAGAAGCTGTTTGAATAATAAAGAAGGCAGTGTACCCATTCCAGGGGCTGCATTTGTTCATCTTTTTCCAGGGGTAGAGGTGGTATTTGAAAAAAGCTATTTCACCAAAGAAGGAGAAAAATAAATTATGCAGAAACATTCATCCATCATCATGCAGAATGTCCCCAAACTATCAGGATGTCCAAATATATATCAAATGAGAAAGATGTATCCCCTGTTCATGAATAAAGAACATTTCACAGAATACAGAAAAAAAAAAGAAAAAAAAAACCCATGGTCATAGTTATGCAAGCCAGGCTAAATAAATAAACAAACTAAAACAAGGACACCCAAAAGGAAGAGTCTCCTACTGGGAGACAGACTTAGCCTTGACTTCAAGAAGATCTGTAAAAGTTTATCTTAAATGGCTGTTAATTCCAACCTCTAGAGCTTCATCGTATTTTAGGCCATGTGTATGTGCTTCAATTAAAAAAAATAAAGCCAACAGAGAGTAGAGGCAAATGTTTGGTTGCATTCTGTGCAGTATTTGTATCAAACACAAGCCACAATAGGATATTATCATGATAATTTTATACATTATAATGTCCATATGCATATAAATACACATCCCTTAAGAATTTCTTTACTTCTGTTGATACTTTGGAAATTATTCATCTGCTTAATGAATTATACACTGAATTTATACATTAACGCCTAATACTTATGCCCAAATAATTTCTGGACTAATATATTATTTAGAACCATGTAGGAAGATTAGAAACTGGGTTAATTTACTAGTATCTAGCTTAGGGCTCCAATTTTCTTAAAGCCAAATTCAGTACATGAACAGGCAATAAGACTGTGAGCACAGAAACTTTCAGATGTTCCAGTTATTAGGGCTGTTTAATAGATTATCTATACAAAATGGAGATTACAGCATAAGTCAGACTTCAAATGGTAAACTAAGAACTGCAGACTAAAAGCTCCTGATAAGCAATTCATGAAGCTTTGACTTTCCCAAAGGGATTAATGTTATGTGAAATAGAAAGAAGCAACACCCATGGCTGAAGGGCCCTTTCAGATCACTGCTCTTAGACACAACAGAAGCTGTCCATAGCCTCGTGGCAAAGGCAGTGTCAGATCTGACTCAACAGAAATGGAGGGAGAAAAGCAGCACTTTGTGTAAGAGTAACATGCAGTTCACCCTGGCATGTGGGCAAACACATAAAAATCACTTCTGAGGAAACTGGCTATGTCACTGCAGTTCAAAGCTGCAATTCTCAGAAAACTCTATCAGATGGAAGCCCAGCTACTTTTTCTAAACCAGACTTTGACTGATTTTCATTTCATTATTTGCAGATGTCCTTAAAAGAGATGGGTTTTTGTACTTTCACTTCATTCATTTAAAACGCACACACAAAACAAAGAAAATATTAGGGATTGATTAAATTGATGCTGTCAAATTAATTGACTCCATCTCAATTATGTTTTCCTAAAATAAATACAGATCAACTACCTTTGAAGATCTAACACTTGACAAGTGATGGGGAAATTTGGCATATAGTTTATATGAGTTTTTCAGATTTTACTTATTTTTGAACAAGCAATTCCTTCTAATCAATACATTGTTTTAAAATTGCTGCCAACCTTTTGGGAGACCAAAGGTGGGAAACCTATTCCTAGTGTTTCATTTATATCTTGCAGGTGGTGAGATTTTGCTACTGCTGACATTGCCCAGCAGTCCTTCTATTGCAACAGTAGCTCCATCTTTCCCAACTCAAAAAGAGTACTGGGACTTGGTTATCTATTTCTTTAGAATATTAAGTTTTCCCATAATAAAATACCTTAATATGCCTTTTTCTTTTTTTTTTTTTTTTTTTTAAGGGAGAGAGAGAGAGGATAAGATGTCCTAGCTGAAGCACTACTTGAAAAGAGTTTTTGGCAGATGATCAGCATGGAGAAATCTCTTTTCTTATGATTTAAAGGCTTAAAATTATAAGCAATCAAAGGATATTAAAAATGGAAAGTTTTGGGCAACATTTTCTGTAGGCACTGTGATCTGGGCTCCAATAATATTAATATTAGAGAGCTACAAGATGCCTCTTCAAAACACTGCATCTAAATTAATCCTTTCAGTAGCTTTTACACCATGCCTTTTTGGTACGTGATATGTTTTACACCATCCCATGTACTAAAATGTGATATCAGCAGTTCCATGCTTGGTATCAATTCAGGACTTACTACTGCATATCTACCATATGGATATGGCATTGGGCACTTACAGAGAGGCTCAATTATTTCAACATATTGCCAGCTTTCAAGGGAAAATGTCTTCCCTTGGACCCACTATTCAAAAACAGTTGTATCACCACCACCAGCTCCGAGGAGAGATAATCAACTTTAAAGTGAGGTCGATGAACCACTGAATAAATTTACTGATGATTGCTGCATGAGAGGAACTCTTCCCACCTCAGAGTTTCACATGATTGCACCACATCTTATACCTTCTTCAAATACATTCTGAAGTTTCACAAGCTCTGCATGTTAGGACACTGCAACACAAAAGGAGCAGGGAAAGGCTTATTCCAGCATTTGCTGTACAGCCAACCATAAATATTTTGAATTCAGCTGTCCCTAAGTGCAAAAAAGGTAGAGACTATGAAATAGAAATCAATGGTCATGCTTCATATACTCCTTGATGTTTTACTTTTTCCAGGGCTTTGATTATAGAATGTAGCACAGAATGAATGAGCAGATGTGCATCTCCTGCTTTATGCTACTTTTTCTGCTTTGCTGCCTTCCTTGTTTCTTGACCTCCTGCTTTTTACACCCTTGGGGAAAGCAGATGAATTTCTGCGGGGAGGTGGTGCGGTCACCCTGTTTCTTTTTTGCTGCATGCTTCTTGTGTTCCAGAAGCATAATTAAAGTCAGGAAAAAACATGCATGGTATGAGCTTAAGTCCAGACTAGATCCAGGAAAATTCCAAACAATCAACCTCTGATAGTGGCCAAGTGCATACTCAGTATTTAACATAGGTTGAGTGAAAAGTGTAACAGGCAGTGGTTCCCCCCAGACCATCCCACCATGGCTTGCACTCTCCAGAGCAGTCTCAGCACAGCTCACTGACTGTGTGAGCTAAGGGTGACTCAGTTCCTCGCTGCTCCTAAAAATAGTCCTATAAAAGCAAGAATGAGGTCTCAGACACAGGAGCTGGTCATACCACCACTTGTGTTACAGCTCTGCAAATCGAGTCCAGGATTGAGGAATTTAGAGTGCATCAGAGCTTTTGAAAGTTATTGTCTGTGCTATGTGATCAATCATGTCCTGAGAAAACTGAATGGCCAATATGAGCATTTTACAAACTTCCCAAGCAATGAAATATATCCCCTACTTTCTGGACTACTGTTTTTGAATCTGATGCACGCAGTCACCAGTAATCTGGAAATACAGTAATTTGTTAGAACTATATGCAGAGTTTTATTCAATTTAGAAAGAAAGGGGAATATGAGCAAAGGGGAGTGAAAGAATATTTTATTGAAAACAATGCTCCAGATGCATCCAGAACAGTCATCTGGGAGATATATAAAACCATTACATATGGAATAGAGTTTTTGTGTTTCTCCCAAAGAAAGTAAAAATACAATATAACTTATAATTAGTACAAACAAAAACGAGGTTAAATTCACAGTCATATATTGCCAGAATGATTCTAACAGGCTGAATGGAAAAGCTTATGTAGGCAGAATTTCAGCTAGCAGGAAATATAAGATATTTATCTGAGTTACAAGACAGCAAGAATGACAGAACTACTAAATTCACATGCAGGTTTCTAAAATTAATGTTTGTTTGTAGAACAAACTGCCAGATTACCAGCATCGATTCTTACATACTTTGGAGCCACATACTTCGTTCATACAATGTTATTCTTATTCTCTTACAGAAAACAACTAATTTTTTGTTGCTCCAAATATAATATTTTGGTGTTTTGCACTGATTAGGTGAATCTTTGACTGTGGGACCCTCCTGATGGAAACGCCGAGCAGGGTGCGAGGGTGGGGGAGACGAACCACAAGACAATTTACATAAGTGCATTGCAATTATTTCTCCTTAATTATGCATGCAGCTGGCTCTATTTTAAGCCGTGCCAGTGCGCTGTGCACACGAGCACTGAGGGTATCTGTCACTCCATGTGTCAGGCCTTTAACATCCTCACCCACCTGCCTGCGAACCACCAGCAGCAGCCAAAGAGAAGCAGTCGGGCTTGTGGCCACCTGCCATTCATCAGAGCTGTCAGGACACGGCTGCTGCCTCCTCATATTTCTCTCCTGTCGAGACTTTCTTTGCACTGTGTTCAAAACACCAGGTCCATTTGCTCTTTTCTACCAAGTTACTCTATGAAATTCTAATTCACCAGCAAAGTAAGCTGCGTCATTTTTGAGACCACGGTCACACAAATGTAAGCTGGCAGTTAAAAGCAGGCTGAATTAGTGAAAAAAAAAATAATCACAGTTGTGTTTATATTAATTAAATTAAATAATTATATACCAAAACTCAGCTTGAATTTCCTCCCAAATGACACTGCTGCACTTTTTTTTTTCACTTCCTGGCAAAGATTCTAAATTTTGTACTAATGCTTTGTCCGGACACATATTGAGGAAATGCTATGTTTATCCAGCCTTTCAGAGCATGGGGGAACCTTATCATTGGTAGAAAATAATAATCCTGTTTTGCCAGTGCTACATGGAGATGCTCAGGAAAATCAGGATCAAGACACCACCTAGAAAACTCTGCCAACCACAGCACAAGGACATACCACAGCCGTAAAATATAAGAATGGTAAATCTGTTCTAATAAGCCCTGGCTCTATCATCTCCACCAAACAGGAAAGAAACAAAAACTCAGACAGACACTCATTCCCACCTGGCAGCCCACCAGGTCACCCCTGTGCTACCACATATGTTCCCAGTGTCTTTACATAGATACTTGCATAATTCACTAAGTCCTGCCCACCACCTCCATCTTCTCTGGGACAAAATATCTCATGGAGACACTGCTCTCCTGGCCTCAGTATGAAAAGTGGTCACAATGATTCAACACAAAAGTGAGAAGAATGCTTAATAGTCTAGAAGAGTTAGGTATGCCTAAAATAATTCAAATAACTATCTGTCTCTTAATGGGAAACTCTATAAGCCATTTAGCAAAAAAACAGGGTCTTTTCACGTGGAATTTATATGTATGGACTTGGGGGTTTTGGCATTTGCAGCACTGCCCATACCATTTTTCCAGAAATACCCTGTATTTGCGAGATGACCTCGCATGACCTAAGTCTGATTCTTACTAACAGCAAGGCAGCACTGCTACCTTCTCTCCTCTTCTTTCCATTCTTCCTCTCCTCTTCTGCCTTCTCCTCAAAAAAGAAATGTCAACACAAGTGGCAAAATGGGAGTTTTGTCCCTTCTTATCATGGAAGCTTATTTTACTTTCAAATACCATTGTTATTTGCATTTAAACTATGGTGTGTGTGAAGATATGAACTCAACTTCTAATTTGTACTAAAACTGACACATAGTCAAGATAATGCAGTAAAACACAGTAGGTCTTCAGATTGCACTCAATTATCAGTATAGGCCCCAACCATGCAGTAGACATTAGATAGGGTACTAAAACCAGCATTTTATTTGATACCACATGTAACAAAAATGATTTCACCTAGTTTTTAATTTCTTCTTGGCATGCTTCCAAGAAAGATGAAAGGTGTTCCACCTGCCTTTGGTATTTTACCCTACAGAAGAACACGGGGAAGAGTAAAAGATTTAGTTTTGTCACACAATAAAGAGTTAAAACCATGCACATACCAAACAGGCAAATAATTCCTATGGTATTCACCACTGAAAGTCATTCATTGACATAAACAAATCTAAGGGGTTTCAGGAAAACAGTACACAGACTCATCAAACACCTTGCTCTAACAGCTATTTTTGAAGCAAAGGATATAGGCTATTAGAGTTTAGTAGATTATGAAACCACGCAAAATCCACTCATTCATGGAGATAAGATTTATCGAATCGCTATTCCCCCTGTTCTTTTGAGATATTTCATAATGACACTGACAGATGAAAGGCTTGCTTGCCTGGCTCCATAGCCCAGAACACTGCCAATACTCCAAAATTTATCAAAATGACAATTCAAAGCTATTTTCCCCTAGTTATTATAGAAGGGTCAGTTGGATTTTACACAACTCAAATGATTGATTAAAGACACTGGAAAGACAGCCACTGTTGCCTTCCAGGTATGCAATGCAGGAATGCTAGACATCTCAGGATCCAAAACACACCTTACAAAAGTTATTGATAAAGCGTGGAGCTCAGGGAAACACCATTATTTTTTGCTAATAACAATACACATATTCTATTCCTGTGAAATGTATGTGTATCTGAAAGGATGTTTGAGGAGGAAACATGAGAGGGGTTGGTTACAGATGGAGGTTACACAAGTTGGAGCAGAATTCAACGTGATGGTGTTACAAAGAATTCAGGCTGTCAAAACACAATGATATACATCTTACTAGATTAATTTTTCTCTGAAGATCAGAAAATAATAGACTGGTTTGCCCAGAGGATCATCTAGTTCCAACCTCACTGTCATGGGCGGGGTTGTATTTCACTAGACCAGGTTGCTCAGAGCTTCATCCAACCTGGCCTTGAACACTTCTAGGGATGGGGCACCCACAGCTTCTCTGGGCAACCTGTGCCAGTGCCTCATCATTCCTTCCTAATACCTAACCTAAACTTCCCCTTTTTCAGCTTGAAGCTGTTCTTCCTTGTCTTGTATATGTCCTTGCAAATAGTTCCTCTCCATCTTTCTTCTTCTGAACTGGAAATATATTTATCACATATTTTTGTTTGCTGGTTCATTTTTAGTATACAGACAAGAGTACATTTCACAAAGAAATTAGCTATCTTCCTCAATTTCTTGAAGCTAATCCAAGCAGGACATTTCTTGTCTCTGAGAGTCTTTGTCACCTATACTCTTAGCAGATGTCTATTCAAAAAACCCACAAACTATTTTACAAACAGCAGAAAGCCCTGAGGTCACTTCTACCTACTTTCCTGCAATACATAATCTTCAAAATTAATTTCATTTTTTCATGATGATTTTGTGATCTCTTTTGATGCCAAAAATGTTATTTTCTTTTCTTTCCTGGGAGGAACTGCATTTTTAATCAGGCTTCCCAGAAAGAGCTTTTGCTGATCTTAATGTAAAAAGAAATCTATGAAAAAAAATATGCCTGGGAAATATTACTTCAGATGACAGAGTTTATTTGACAGCACAGAAGATGAAAAGGCTTGGGTCCTTAAATTCTCTCTTCTCTACAGACCACAGAAGAGTGTTTGGAAAGCTGAACAGTGAAATACAGTTATGCCTAGAGACTGCTTGGCATCTCCTGCACATCACAGGAACATCTGGAGAGATGCAATTAGAGCACAAGCAGCTGCAATGCCCCCACTTGCTAATCTGAATTGTTTCATTGTCACCTTGTGCTCCCTCACTGACTGCTGCATCTACTGAGCGACCTGCATTTTATAAATCAATTCTCAACTGTGTTGCATTATCATAGAAACATTAGACAGCAGTAGGTTCACTGATCTGTTAGCAGAGCGGGCAGGTGTCAATGGGATGACCTGCTGGCTGTTGAGTGAGCCAAATACTCGTCCTGTGTAACAAGCAGACACCCAGGCCATGCCCAAAAGCAGTTAGGGAACTCATGCATGACTTGGGATTCGACAATCTTGTCAAAAATCTGTCAGCTCCCTAATGAGAGGCACTGCTTTACTGTGCTGATGTGTGTGGTGAGCAATCACATATACAGAGTACCACAAATCTGAGCCTAGTATTCCAAGCAGATAGACTCGGTTTGCTGGCATTCACAAAAGGCAGAATAATACAGCTAAGAACATGTATCACAGGGTAGCACCCTTGAGCACAGCTCAAGCTGCCCTGAAAACACCTGGCCAAATTCTATTTGCTGATGTCCACAGTCACAGAATCACAGAATTGTTGAGGGCAGAGGGGAGTTCTGAACCTGTTTAGGAATTGCAAAGACAAAACTTTTAAGTTTATGGTGTGCCAAGAAACTTCTCTGCAGCTCCTAATCAAACTGCAATGGTACAGATGTTTGCATTTCACCTTTTTAAGGTCGGGAGGAAAGCCATGATGTTCAGGCCCTGATCAGCTGTCACTTCATTACAGACACAGAGTTTTGACTGTGGCATGGGGGCTGCAGTGACCTGGGGGAGCTCACTGACACCCTTTGTCACCCATGGCCAAGCACTGACCCAGCAGGCACAGGCTGTGACTCACTGCTGGGTTTCATTGGGGTAGCAGCACACATTCATCAGCACTAACAAGTAAATCACATCAGACACCAAAAGAGAGCAGAAAAGAACAAAGTGAACTCCATGAAGTGTTCCAACATCAAAGAAGAGGAGGTCAGAATGCCTCATCTTCCCTGCAGTATCAGAGATGGTTCGCAATGACTCAGATTACAGCACAACCCATTCAGCACAAGGCCTTGGGGAGAAAGTCAAATTCACTTCTATTCCCTTTTCCCTTCAGCAACATCACAAGGTTCATCAATGTCATTATTTTATTGAAAAAAGAGAATCATGAAGGACCATGGAACTACTACAAAACTTCACTTTCCACATTTCTCAACTCTAGCAATTTGTCATTTTCTTGAGTGTCAGGCTTACTTGTGTTGACCTTAGCAGCTCCAAATATCAACACTTTTAAAAATTGTATTTCAAGTAAGATGGTTAACAGGTGAAGTCTTGTTTAATTCATTAGTGAATATCTTCAGTTATTGAATAGCACAGGATAAATAGCATGAATACTAGTGAAAAATGGAGTCCTTCACTACTGAGACATCAGTTTAAAAACCAAAGTAACTCTTCATTTTATGGATGATTGTGGCTGACTGTGAAACAGTGAAGCTGCCCTTATCTCTCTCCACTTTAAAGGGTAAAGCTGCCGGCCACATTTCCCATTTAGCCAGCAAAATAGTTGACAAGTCAGTATTTTATCACCTTTCTGTGGAACCTCCCTTAGGTTTGTCACAGATTTAGCGCTACTCAGAGGAGCTGCACACATTGCTTTTATGAAGTGCCTTTATGAGAAGAGCTACTTGTTCAGAATGCAATATAAAAAAGTTTGGGAAAGAACCTGCAGAGGAAGTCACATCAAGGCAGATCTGTGTATGATCAAGTCATGACACTGTCAGTCACAGCGAGGCACAACTTCCACCGTAATCAGCCTTTTTGGAGGAAGAGGCTGTTTTGGGAAAGGATTCCTGTTTGCTGTAGTACAAATCATAACACAGAACCTAGCTTGATCACATAGGGGAAAAAAAGGCCTTAACAGAGGAGGCTATGGTAAAAACAAATGAATTTTCTTGGAAAATAAAGCTTTGTCTTTGCCTCCAAGGCATCTGAGATGCAAGTCATTAGAGCTGAACTCACCTGTTCGTTGCACCTGCTCCAGCTTTGGCTCTCATTCAGGGGGCTTTTATCTGCAACATTTTGCAAGAGGTGAATTGCAAAACAGAACCTTCATGGAACTCCAGCTCCAGAAGCCAAGCATCTTCCCTGTCCTTGGGTGTAGAACTGAAAGGAGCAACTGAAACCCCCAGTGTGTGACCCCAGCAATGTGTACCAACAACAGATGCTACAGAGAGGCAAGAGATACCTGTGTTTTACCCAGAGAAAACAGAACTGCTTCCAGAGCTTGCAGGACTCGGTTCTCAAAAGACACTGTGATCACTTCTGGGTAATGGAAGTGCCCATGAGGCTCTGGAGAGTGGCTTTGGAAAAGCAGTGACCAGGGTTGGGAGGTCAGTGATAAGGTTTTAGACAGTACCACGTTCTCAAAGCCACCCTGAAAGTCGGGTTTCATTGCTAGGCTAGAGACATTGTGGAGCAGCTCAAAAATTGCCACATAAAATTTATCTTCTTATGGCAATCCTGAGAGAGAATCTAAGTTTATACTAAGATGGCTCACAATGTACCCATAAGAAAGAAGCCTTGGTCTTGCCATGAAACCAAAATTATTAATAAAATACATGTGTCTCAGGATATTACTCCACAGAAGCAATCCATGGACCAGTTGAGAGACTAGGAAAGAAAAGTTCTGAATTATCCTAGCTTGAACTAACACAGGAGATTAAAGACACTTCCATGTTAGTTGTAAACTAGTTTGGATAAGAGTTTTCATTTAGGTACTTTGCCTGTTCTTCCTTCTGGTAATTCTGCTGATGTGACTTCAATACAATCTTTAATACAAGTCTGACCTTCCTGTTATTTTTCCTTCCCTTGAGCATTTTAATCTGAATGCCATTCTACCATCCTCAAGTACTTCTGGAGAAAGAGATGAGCGTGATGATAAAAGACACGTTAAGAGACAAGATCATACTTCAGCTCTTTATCTTTGTAGATGGATTTGACTATTGGAAAGGATTTTAGAGGTAGGAACAAGACATTTTCTATCCCTTCTGAAGTAAAAATCACATTCTCCTTTCAGATGGACATCTCAATTTAGTTGTCTTTTTCTTTTCAGAAAGAATATTGACTCATTTCCCCCTTCCCAATCCCTATTTTAAAAAATAACTTATTTTCAAATTTTTAAATGACAAAAGTGTGTTTGAAATTATTTTAGGATCATATACTGAGAACTTTTCCATGGGGCAGAAAGGGCAAATTCATTAACCTTTACAATTTCAAGTCTGGGATGCCATGCAAAAGTTCCTTATCTTGAAGGCATGACCACAGTAGCATAGACAGAGTGAAAAAGGTAAAAAGGTGCTCACCCTCAGTTTAGAGATGTGCCAGGTCTGTTTGTTCTGTACAGTATCTTGGCGTAAATCAAATATAATTTCATTTTAATAAAGGTAAAGAACTTGAAACTCGGTCTTCAAGGATGCAATGTTTAACGAAGAGTGAACGTAAACATTTTAAGAGGTGACTGTCATTTCTTTAGGCATATTCTGGTAAGCCTGACAAGCACCTTCCTCCTGTCACTGAACTCTGGAGAGCTGTTTTCCCCCTTGCTTACACTAGGATGCTGTCACACCATCATTCCCCTTATTGGGTTGATGCTTCCCTGTCTTAACTCAACTCAAAACCCAGATATATGATGCCAAAGGTCTAAGAGTGGGCTACAGCAGGAAGTTTGAGTTTAATGGCTAACACACATGCTACAGTGCAATGGATGTGCCCAAAAGCCCCTTCCACAAAACCACAAGAATTCAAGAACCAGAGTTCTTAGTATCTCCCTTGCTCATTTGACCTGTGTAAAGACAGATGGACACCACTGTTCCAACCACTAAACGTAGCACCAAGGCCTTCTTTTGCATTTCCACCTAGACTAAGCGCTGACAAAAAATTCCAGGTTGAAAATAAGTTCTGTTTTTTGTCTTCTGACACAGAACATGAGGTGTGCTGTCTCCCTGTGCACTCACTAGCAAAGAGCAGAAAAGGTGGTTCTTGCCCAGTCTGTCTGTACCTGAGAGCAGGAGACGGGAGCAGATGTACAATGGGGAGATGCCATTGGCTTCAGTAGGCTTAGGATCAGCCCCTTACTCCTCCCATCAAACTCTAGTCCAAAGCCTTCAAGAAAACCTGAAAATTATGAGTCCTGGGAAGAGAAACCCCTGACTATACTGCAGCCTAAATCTGGGACATGTCTCAACTCAGTTTGATCACTCTTATGGGATGACAGTCATTGCTTTCTCCACAGGACACTATACTTCAAAGCAAAGTAATGTACTGCCTTCAGTTACACTAATGCAATCCCTTCTGATTTATTCCTTCTGCCATTTCAGTCAACGTCCCAGCGAGTCATCTACTTATCAGCTGCACATCTGCTTGACAGCTTTAGGGATCTTTCTCAAGCAATAAGTCCTGAATGTCTTTCCAGGGTCTTATGCTTCAGCTCTTTACTGTTTAGAGGATATTGCTCTATTTATCCTCAGCTTCATAGTCCTCCTAATGTTTATCTACCAGCGCTGCCATCTTTCAAGCCACTGTACTAACAGATAAGGCCTTCAGCATCTGATTACTGGTCCAGTTATTATTTGCTGTTTGTCCTCTGTATTTAGATGTATTTTACATGTTTGCTGGCTTCATTTCCATACACTATTATCCTTGTCAGAGACAGAGAATAACAGTTGTAGTCATAACAATGATCCTGCAGCCAGCTCCACTAACATTTTGCTAATTCTGCTCCCTGTTCATAGTCCTTTAGTCATGATATTCAGAGTTAATAGAATTTTTCAACTTAGAATGGAAGGGATAGATGAGCTACACTTTCACCTGTTGGGGTTTTTTTAAATTATTTGAGTACAGATATTTGTTTTATTTTAAACTTGATATTTCTTCTAATAATAATTACTATCTAATTGAAAGCAGATACAAGTTGGGTTTTTTTTTTCCCATTAGGTTTCACTTGCATGATTTGTCTAAGGTCATTTCTCCACAGGAAAATTGTTGTACAATAAACCCTGCAGTGCTCAGACCCAGCTACATTCTACTGGAGTCTTATCCTGCTTTTCTCAGCAGCTTGCACTTCTTACAACAAAAAGAAATTCCTAGTTTTCCTTCAACAGCCCTATCCCCCACTTGGAGACATCCCTTGGACAATTTGCTCCCTTGGTGTCCCAGTGTACTCACTTGCAGGTGAAGTGGGAACTTACAGTGCACTTTTCTTGCACCTCTTCAGTGTTCCCTGCTTAGGAAGGGGCTCTACAAAGGCACAGAAGGAACCTGACTGTCCAAATCCTCAAGACTCGATCTAGTGTGGCATTGTCTGTTTTCAAGCTGGAACTGTCTTTCATTACACTAAAGGTCTCCCTTCCCATTAATCTTGTTGAGCAGCTCTCCTTTCCAAGCTCTGCTGCTCACAATTTGTGATTCCTTATTGTTGAGCATCCATCACACGTAAAATCAGTTCTAAGCACCCCATTACTCACATATTTAGAGATGTCAAAGCAAGGCCTCCGTGTAGCTCCCAGAGCACTTTAGAATTCCCTTCTGCTTTCCCATCAAAAAGGCAAAAAGGACATAAGCAGACAGCATCTTATTTGAACTTACCGGGGAGGTAGATTTCCTTATACAGAAAGTTATGTTGAGAAGTAAGGCAAAAAAGGCAACTACATAATACAGCTATAGTTAATGATGCATGAACATCACTAAGTTCAACTCAGCAAGGACCCAGTCCTGGGTCCTTAAGGTGACTTTTTGAGTGCCAATACAGCAGGAGAACTTTCCTTGAAGACCTGTATGGAAACTAAGATGAATTTCCTTTTGTAAGGAAATTGTAATATGTAATTGTAATATTGTAATTTATATTTAGACCACTGTACACAGCATTTAAAGATCCAGAAACCAGCGGTTTCTTTGGCTCAGCTTGGTCTGCAGTTTGGTTTAGGGACCATCTCCATTCATTGCTATGACGTGTACATACAACTATATCCTGATGAGATCAAGGAAACTGGGAAACTTCTGGGGAAAAAAATCACTAATATGGGGTGTCTAAAGAAGTCTTCTATATTTAAGAGCTTCCATTATTGGGATATGCCTTAGAGAAAGCTGTTGAGCTCGTGTCTAAGAACTGTGCATTCTCACACTCGTTATTAAAAGGGAGAGTATGATCAATTGGTCTCCAGGGTTTATCCAGTACTAGATTCCTTTTCCCAGCATAGAATTGCTGCAGCTCATTCACGCACTCATTCCTTCATTCATTCTGCAAGTGCGCAAACACACTCTGTAAACAAAAACTCCTCACCAGCAAACTCCCACTGTGCCAGCAATATTAAGTGGCAACAATAGAACACCCTGCAGAGAAGCAAAGGCAAACAGTTCATTGATGCTTCTCTTTCCTCTTATCAGTATAGCTGATCCTGCTTTACAACCAATGTAAAAAGATAGGTTACAGTGGTAATAAACCTCAATACATTAAGTCTCTGTACAGACTGGTTGCTGAAGGCTTAATATCAGTCATAATTATTATCCATAAAATGTTATTGAATCAGATCTTAAAAGTTAATGCTGCTTTGTTTCAAGAGATAAAGGACAGTCAGCTGGTAAGGGAAAGAGGGAAACGTTGAGCTTTTGATCAATCTTTGTGTGATTTAAAACCTTAATCGCAAAAGGGACTCAGCACTTCAAATATTATCCCAAATCCTATGAGCTGGCCTAAGCAGAGCCCAGTGGCAAGAGTGATTACTCAGAGGGTGTTTTATCTTTGAACTTGATACCAGCACTCAGATGGAGGATGTAACTCTTTTTTCGAACTCAGGCCTGGTGAATGCTGCCCTTTTAAGATAGATTGAAAAGTGGAGCTAGTAGGTAAGGGCTTTCATAAAGCCACAGCATCCCACGTTCCATTTGGGGCCTTGCTGCTTGCAGCACCGCCTTCATCCACGGGTGTTTGCCTTCACAGCCCTCACATTAATACAAGATGCAAAGCAGGTGCCCTGACAGAAGGCATCAGGCCACAATCAATGGAGCACATAAGCTGCCCTAACATTTACAGCTAATAAAGATTGCGTTCCTTCCTTCCACAAAAACAGAGGATCTGGATAGTCTGGATTGATGGGCCTGTATGAGGGTCAGAAGTGTATGAGGGTCAGAAGTGCAGCTGGAAAGCTGTCCAGAGGAAAAGGACATGTTCCACAGGTGGCCAAGAAGGCCAGTGGCATCCTGGCCTGTGTCAGCAAGAGTGTGGCCAGCAGGACCAGGGCAGTGATTGTGCCCCTGTACTGGGCACTGGTGAGGCCACAGCTCCAGTGCTGTGTCCAGTTCTGGGCCCCTCACTATGGGAAACACACTGAGGTGCTGGAGAGACTCCAGAGAAGGACAACAGAGCTGGAGAAGGGTCTGGAGCACAAGTCTGGTGAGGAGCAGGTGAGAGAGCTGGGGGGGGCTCAGCCTGGAGAAGAGGAAGCTCAGGGGTGACCATATCACTCTCTATAACCACCTTAAAGAAGGGTTTATCCAGGTAAGGGTCAGTCTCTTTTCCAAGGTAAAAACAGACAGATCTAGAGGAAATGGCCTTAAGTTGTGCCAGGGGAGGTTTAGATTGGATATTAGGACAACTTTTTTCAGTGATAGGATTATCAAGCATTAGAACTGGCTGCCCAGGGAATGGTGGAATCACCATCCCTGAAAGTGTTCAAAAAATGTGTAGATGTGGCACTTAGGGACGTGGTGTAGTAGTGGACTTGGTAGATCTGGGTTAAGAGTTGGACTTGGTGATCTTGGAGGTCTTTTCCAATTTACATAATTCTATGATTTTATTCAGCTTTCAGCACTAACAATATCACTAATGCAGCTCTGCCTTACCCTTTTTGTAGCACAGTACTGCAACAATCTGAAGCCATCCCTCATCGCTACAAAGAGCCAGGAAGAAGAAAGGTTCAACCTAACAGCTGGGAAGGAGCAAAGTGGACCAGTGTGTGTCCTCCCCTTCAAAAGCCACAGTGCTTCCCAGCCAGAAAGAGACCTTGGCTCCCATGTAAAACAAGTCTCATATCCTCCCTTGGCTACTTATCAAATACTGATCATGTTATGGACACCACAGTGTCCTGCAAAGTGAGGACAGATTTCACACTGTAGATCTTTGAGAACAAAGAAGTGTGTTCTGACTTATGTGCCAATTCTCAGCCAGCCCCACGTAGATTCACTCCCTGCCTTGGTAATGCACCTGTTTTGCAAAGCAACCATTAAATTTGGAAGCTTTATGGAATGCAACATTTTTCACATCTAAAAAGTATGCCAAGGAAATCATGCAGAAGGGTAATAGGAAACACTTGCAGGGAGACCTATTCTAAATCGTCTACACATAGATAAGGTACAAAATTCCTTTCCTTAAAGATTTTATTAACCTTTTGCTGATGGAAGGAGATTACTGATTGAGAGCTAGATGAGGTCAGTGCAGCAATTATATTTTGAAACCTCTTCAAACAAGGCTCTTGTACAATGTAAGAAGAAAGTTGACAAAATGAATTGTTACTTAAAACGAGTATTTTAGAAGAATAATTAACCTATAATAACTATTCTGGCCTCCTCTCCAGCCCTAAAAAGTAATCCTTTCTCATTAGTTTCAAGTTTAATTAGCATCAATAATGAAACAGCCCTTGGAAATAACCATTGCATCATGGTCTGTAATGCTGACATACACTGCCCTACAAAGGGTAAGGCCACAGGGTGATGTCTGAAGATAGGGAGAGGCTCAGCAGATCACAGATTATCCCAAAACTAAGAAGAAAACAGTATTGCAAAAGGTGCAGAATGTGACAAAATCAGATTTATTTAAAGAGGACTGTCACAAACACGGTGTGGAGCAGAGGAGACTCAGATAGTTTTGCCAATAACTGCTGCAGTATTTCCAGCAAGTTAGTGAGCCTCTCAACTCCAATTTCTTGTTCTTTCTTGGCCTTTTGGCTGAAGCAAAGAGAGAGACTTCCCTGTATAGTATATTCTATATGAGAAAATTCTATTCAGCACTTGCAGTCTAACATAATCAAATAATGCTTTTTCCATCCCTGGCTTCTATGATCTCTCTATAAAACAGATATAATAATGCTTAGCATTGTCACTAGGGTGATAAGGCTTAAAGTAGTTTGAGAATCCAACACGAAAGAGGCTATAAAAAGCCCAGACTCTCTTGATGCATCCGAGATAACTCATTACTCAATGGGCCAGCAGAAACAGCAGGAGAATGCCAATGTACAAGTTGCAATTAGAGGTCTGCTGCAACTTGCAGAGCTCTCAAGCATCACCACAGATTTCTAGTAAGTGAAGCCACAAATATTCAGCTAGACTACAACAACCAAGTTCCAAAGAACCACACCAGCTTTCAAAACTGAGCTGGAAAGAAAACTTCAATAACATTAAATTCTTAGAAGGAGTGTGACATATGAAAAACACCATTTCCAGTATGTCTACCGAGACTAGCATTTTCTCTTCCTAACAGACATCAAGAAATATATAGCACAAGAATCCACACATGGACATCTCCCTCTGTACTCCCACCCTCACACAGCAGGATCCTGCTTTTCCCCCTGCACTCACCACCCAGATGTTCTCTGCTCTTCGCCTTACAGCCTTCTCTTCCTTTGCCCAGCTTGTAACTTGACAATAGAGTCAGTTTTCTTTCATCAAGAAAGAAAATTCTTTCTTTCACCATCATCAAGGTTTTTTAAGACATGAGACCAGCAAGACTTGCTTGTCAGTAAGGAAATGGGGAGAAACTTGCAGAAAGAGCCTCCACCTCTTTCTTCATGCGACATTACTGCAGGGAAATCCCAGTCCAAAAATAGACTCACCATACACCCTTGTTCAGCAGAAAAGGTAGTTCTGCCTTGGTGTAAACATTGAAATACCAGTGGAAACTCTTGAGATTTGCAAACTGAGCTGAAGAGTGGTAAAGGTGATAAGTTGCAAAGGGGATGCCCAATATTTCTAGAACCATCTAGTTTAAAGGCTTCAGCCTAGTATCTCCACTTTGCCATCCGCAATCCAGGAAGAATCAGGTAATCCACCAAAGTTTTAAACTATCTCAAATGCCACATTCTGTGCAAATGTCTGATTCTAAAGTGCTAAACCTTCTCTCAGTGCCTCCACAACACTCTCCCTTCCCCAGGACAAGCAGAGCTTGGTTTGCTCAGCAGTCCCCATTAGCCAACAGCTGCCAACACCTGCAGCTCCTCACTGCAAATGGAGATGGTACCCAGCTGCTGCTGCCAAAAGCACATGGGCAGCTGGCCACAGCCTATCCTGTTCTCACTTACCGTGAGGGTACAAATAATCTTGGTCAAAGGCTCACAAAGTATTCAAATTTCAAATCTAAATTTGTCTATTTGGCTTCAAGACAGGTGGTGTTTAAACATTCTAAGGAAGGGCTCAACTTTTTTCAAAATAAAAGAGAAACTGATTTTCTTGTAGTATCAACCGAAACTCTAAGTTTGCTATCACTGAATTGAAGGAAGTAGCAGTCCTTTGACTATTAGCAGTGCAGAGGTGGGAATAAATCAATATGGTGTACCAGCTCTTTTAGCTTTTCCCTTAAAAAGCTGAGAGTTCAGACTGCACCTTACTGCCTTTATTCATGTTCTTAGAAAGTAAAAGAATTATTAATCCACAAAAAAAGCACCATCTACCAACAGAGTTCAAAAGCAGTCAAAACTACCCTTGCTTTGCAAAGGAAGTAACCACCACAAAGGGAAGTATTTCATCTCACACAAGATGTCAATGGCAGAGCTGTGTACTGCACGGCAATTAAGTTGGAAGTCAAACCAGAGCTCAGTTCTTGCAGTTGCCTACTGAAGTTCTTTGGCCAAAGAAATGCCTGTTGTTGGAAACTTGTCTGAAGTCAGTTTGAGGCCAGCCACCAGCTCTGTCTACTGGGTACACTTAGAACATTCAACACTTCACAGATCCTACTTGACTAACAAGGGAAGCTGATTCTCCTTCACTACAACTGATAGAGTTCACAGCTTCTGCAGGTAGAGATATCTATGTCCTACCTATGCTGCCACAGGGAATTTCTGAGTAGCCATGCTAAGCAGGATAGTGACAACCATGAAGCTACTCGGCCATCTCAGTCATAAATCAAAATACTCATGTAAATTAGACTTTAGTCTCAAAATGTGTTTCTTCCCTAAATATTTAAACACATAAATAACCTCCAGCCATTCCAGCTTGTCATTTTAAGCTTTCTGACATTTATTGTTCGCAAGAAAAGAAAGGTCAGACTTATCAAATCTGCATTTATGCTTCCATGACATTTTTCTCCAACCAAATCTTTCTGAATTAAAGAAGAAAGACAAATGTGGCACATTTCATAAAGGACCTTTCTCAGGCCAGCACTGCAGTCTCAGCAACCATGTTGAGCTCAGAAGTGGCTTCCCAGGAAACAGATGCTGTTGCTCAGTGGATAAAAGAGATCTAGAAAGCAAGCAACCTGAATTGGTGTTTGCTATTACATAAATCACTTGTGTCAAAACCATACATCTCCTAGTCTCAGTACTCTAGTTCTGAGTAGCCCAAGAGGATGCTTTGGTGTGAGAACTAGAGAGGAAATGTCCAGGAACAGTGTGGAATTTGCTGCTGTTTGGGAAGCAACTTGGATTCTCAAAACATCATCACTCCAAGGGAGTTAGCACTGATGTATCCAAAAGGTGGGATCTTCTTTATTAAGACAAGACTCACTTAGTTGGGAACTTTGTAAGTGCTAAATCCTGCCAGTCTCCCTTCAACTCTTCTACTTCTTTTGGCTAATTCACAAACATTGTCAGAAACACACATTTTATTTCCTATCATGTAATCTTTGGGTGAGATGTGCAGTGAACCAAATGACCAGATTACTTCAGGATCCAATTCACTCAGACACTACAAAACTGCCTTTGATTTTGAAGAATGTCTCTGCTTTTGTATAATAAAGCACTTAAGTTTCCTTGTGCACTTCTTTACTGTAGATATTTATTCCCTGTTTTTAAGGACGTGCAAATAAAAGCACAGCAAGTTTAGAGAAAACATATTTTTCCAATGTGCCATAAATGTTCATTCAAACATAATAAATTGTTATTTGTGCCCCTTTTGGTGTTTGTTTATGGCTATTTTACTGAACATGCTTATGAATAAGAACATTCATAAGAACAATAAGCCTAAAAGTAAACAAAATTTGCAGAAAACAGATCTAGAAATAACAAACACATTGTGCATAATCCTGGCTCCCAATGAGGATCAGCAACACCACATAACTTTGGGAAAACAAAATCATGTGATCACATCACACGTTCCATGAAACACTCAAAGACTGAGCATAATTTCTAATATTATCTGTCAATAATCAGCAACAAATATGCAAATCCTGGTGGCTTTACTGTGAAAGCCTCATGGCTTTGCAAGCCAAATTTTTGTGGTCAACATGGACAAGGCATCATGAGTCTAAAGACTCATAAGCCATGAGTTTTCTTAGTGCTGATAGAGTAGGAAAGTGACTTGGACAGGAACAAGCAGGGCAGCAGTAGGATCAAGGATCATACTGCTCACAAAGCCAGGCAAACCTCATCACTAGACAGTTAGTTTCCTCTTCAAAAAGCATTTCCAGTTCAATAAGAGGCACTGTGAACTGGCTATATCTAGATTTCTGGAGAGCACCAATGGCTGGAGAACTAGAGGGAAGCACTACATACCTAATAGGGCAGGAAAGTCTAAGAGGCTTCTAAATACACCCATGATTCACTGATTTAGCAACTGGTAATCCACAGGCAACCCATTGGTACCACTGACAACCCAAGGGTAGAAAAGGAAAGCCTTGATTTGCACTAGTTCAGAGTCTAGAGTAAACTCAAGTGCAATTCATGCTATCTTTAAGCCTCAGACTGGCAAAGCTGGCCTGATAGACGAAGCAAAGCACAAAACCCCTGATGGCAGCGTCTCAGTCTTATCCAGCAAGCTCTGCCACTGCTTTATGAGAAGAGCAAGATCAGATCTCAGGTGTGGCACACAGCTGAGGGTGAGAAAAAAACAGAGAGCAACTGCAAAGTGACCAATATCTTTCACCAGTTTTCTGATCAGTATGATACAACTCCAAATGGTATCATTTGAAGGCAGCAAAACAAAACCAAAATATAATGAAAAATGTAACTAAGAGACCTTGATTAAATGCTGGTACCTCTAAAATACGCAGAAATAATTCTGTAGACTTCAGCACAGTCAAATTTCAGCTTGGAGCTCTGATTTTCATTTACAAAATGTCCGGTTTCAAAACCACATTTTTATCTAGTCTGAAGTTCTTTCTAATCTTTAGGCAAAGGGTTCCTCCTGCAAATGAGTTCAGGTGTATAGTAGCAGTCCCCTAAAGATGTAAAACCTAATTGCCTCAGCATTATAATAGCATTGGTATGTAGTGAATGCAGACAGTTTCAGGGAGAATACATGTGGCAAGTTAATAAAATTTTAGATGAAGGCCACAGTGCAGGACTAATATTTCGCCTAGCCAGAGGATGAAAAGTTATGCATTGCTATTTAAAAAATATAATTGGAATGTTAAATCTATTTCATGAATGAAAGTACATTGACCTTTAGAGGAAAGAATGACTCATTTTCAACCCTGTATGCCCCTTCTTAACATATGCTTCCCACCTCTGCATATGTAAGTAGCAATTAATTTTCATGGGAAGTTATTTTATGGCCATTTCAGCTTATTAAATTTCCTGGGTAAACTCACAAGAAACCTATTTAGCAACATTTGTGGCTCAGGTGCCCTATAGTGAGAGAACTGGTTACCTGTGAGTTTAAAATGAAAAAAATCAAAATACCAGTGGAGGGTAAGAGTGGAAGGGCTCTTGGATTATTTCCCCCAAGAAAGCTCAATAACCTGTCCAGAGTACATTGCTACAGAGACCCACAGTGGTTCAACACTATACAGCAAATCCTGTAAGACCAGAACTAAAGCCAGCCTGAAAATCTCCTGACAGTAATGTTCACACTGGCTGTTCAGTTCCCCATGGCAATATACTGGTTTTCATCAGATTCTTTTGGGAAAGGTTTCCTTGGAGGCACAGCAGAGTTTCTAGTCAAAACCACCGACAATGACAGCAAAGTCAACAGCAACCTGGTAGTTGAGAGGTTCACCACAAATCCAGGAGATCTGCAGCGCTGCACTCCTGTCCAAGCTTCTTTCTCCCTTCCTCTGCATTTCTTGGTTGTGTGTCTTTCATACAGAAAATATTCAAATTAATTGGATTTTTTTTTTGTCCCAGAGAAGCACTGGGAGAAGATTAAGAAGACAGTACTAGGTCTGAAAGAATTTCCAAGAGGAAAACTTTCTTGTACCCGATTTTGAAAGGGCCAAGCTGACACAGAAAAGGTAGATGGGCTGAGGTTTGGTCCTATTCCAACTGAATGAAAGTTGCATGCAGTTTCTCTAAATGGAAGCCTCTTGCATGATGCTCTGTTCCCACAAGGAAGAGTGTCAGAGAGATCTGGCATCAAGAATATTTGCAGAAGAGCCCTGTAGAAATTCAACTTTATGGCTTGTCTGCTGAACAACAGCTGCCCGTAAGTACATCCTTTACTAATTGTTCAGTAACAGACTGAGATAAAGTGCTTTATGCTTTGTGCAAGCATGCTGTTCAAAAACGAAAGGGTTCACTCCAGTTAAATTTATCTTTGAGCCAGCAAATGAAAGTATAAATTAAAGAGAATAAAGCATTATTTATAGGACTCTGTTGTCACCTCTAAGGTCAGTGGGACTTCATCCCCTTGCCATTTTCTCTCACCCTAAAATAGAATTCATTCTATGTTCACACAGAGGATAATGTGGTGAAAATAATTTAGCAAGGTAATTACAAATTTTTCTGGGAAGTACTGCAACCCTGGACATCTCCAGCAGACAAGAGGAAAAACAAAAGCCCAGTATTCCTACAAAAGTGAAGCAGTTTCCTATTGTTGATGCGAGGATTGTGTTGTTTGAAATCCATTTCCAATTAGCTTAAGCAATGAAGGAAAGGCTCAGTTGCCTTAGGAAGGGCTTTAGTTAAGCCCCGTGCACATTAGCTGCAATGGTGTCAATAACTGCTGGAATCTGACAGGCTGGTGGA